>NC_142187.1:32850000-33175000 GCF_026936395.1 Plectropomus leopardus | reverse complement strand
AAGGGCAGAAGAGAAGAGAGCTGGATGAAATTAAAATATATACTGGCAGAAATTGAATATAATTTAATAAGTATGTTTTCGTCAGTGAATAATCACCAGGAAATAAGAATAATTGTGTTTTAGCTACCTTAGCATGAGCCCTTTGTATCTGCATAGGGAGCAGGATCTTGTTTATAGAGATCGCCATGATGCACCGCCATGTTTCTACCGCAGACCAGAAGGGACAAACCAAAGCTGGCTCTAGAGAGGGACATGCACACCAGCCAGTGTAGTTAGCAGCCCCTCCGCAAAGAGCAGCATCATAAAAACACAGATTTATTTTATTTTATTTTGTTTTACTTGAAACTGCTTAATTCTGTGTTTTTACCATTTTAAATTACCATGTCTATCTGTTTTGGGAGATATGAACATCTGCGCATTATTCATTTGCATGAGTCATTGTACAACTTTTAAATCTGACTTCTGTTTTAATTTTATTATTGTTTTGCATGAAGGGAGACTGGCAATTCAGAATATGATTGTATTGTGCAAACTGCTGTGTTTTTAATGTGCATATGACAATAAACTTCTCAAATCTTGAAAATAAATGAGAGCACATTATGGAGCTGAAGAGATTTATAGTTTCTTTTTTGTTGTTTGTGTTTCAATAACTGAGACTCACGTTTTCCTTTAATAGACTTTATTAAAGATCTTTTTGGAGATGGTGTGATTCTGTTAAAGTGCCTCCTGGGAAACGTTCCCTCACAGCTGGCTTAGTCAAAAAACCAGATTGGTCACAAACAGGAGTCGCTGGCCACAAACAGCACACAGATTACCTTAAATATGATTTATGCTATTGTGCCATTCACATATGGTCCCTAGATACCATAAATACTTTGTTTACATAAGTCTTATATATTTATATAATACTGCCACATCCATTTACAATGGAAGAAAGAAAGGTGAACATTGTGCAAAGACACAAACGGGAACTCTTTGTACAAGATATTCCACCGAGTTCCCATAACACTGAGAATAGGTAATATGTATTACAATTAATATATACTATATTACAGTAAATGCATTAGGATTTAGACAGATACAACAATACTTTCTTCCCAGTCTCTACAGGAGAGTACATTCTCACATCCTTGTGCTATTCTCTAAAATAAAAGACCGGCACGACAGCCAGAGGATTATACAGACTTCATTCTTAATCTCATCAGAAGGCCAGCCAGTCATCAAAACATTCGGTCAAAAAGACTCACAATCACGGAAAATAAACACACGATAGAAATTGCATCGCAGTCGAAGGGTCAATAGATAACATTTTACAAACACCTATAATCTATAAGAAGTTCTATATGAAGGACGATGGATTGCTCTGTTCCCGATTTCGCTTTCTTTGGCTGACAAAAATCACTATAAATAAACTTTACCCAAGTTCCTGTGATTACATTTACAAATGTATTACCATGTAATACACATAAAGAATACATTTACAATAAAATACCTGAATCTGCAAACAGTGGAAATGCAATAAATATTACTTCTCATATATTTTATATAATCAAATATTTTAAAAACACATATCACGTGATTGCATGAAAACAGACAACGAGCCAGCGTTTTTTTTTTTTTTTAAAAGACTTGGGACGGCTGCTGAAGTTCTACCGAGGGGAAATGTTGCAGACTGTAGATCAGGTGCTGGAGTTTCTCTAAAACCTCTCAGCTGTGGTGTGCATGTTAGGTCGTATTAAGCTTATTTTGAACACAGTTTAAAGTACATGACTGGATACACACTTGCACACACTCCTGCACACAAACAGACACACACACTCACACACTCACACACATTGCTTTGGGGGGCAAATAGGTCGGTGCACTGAGATTAACTATATGTACACAGCTGAAAGCACCAATGATTCAACTTTGTGTAGCAAATGTATGATACAGCAGAATAATTTCATGATAGTTTGTTATGTTTTCATCTGTGCTTTTCTCCCTTTCAGTGTTTGACCACACACACACACACACACACACACACACACACACACACACACACACACACACACACACTCAGGCACACAGACGTTAAAAGACAAACTACATTGGACGGGATTACAGATGTTACAAGATCACACACACACACTTTGTACCTGGAGGCTTCAGGTGCGTCTATTTTTTGTCTAAAGGACGGACTATGTGGGACAAAGTCTCCTTCGCTTCTCTTCAGTTGGAGAAACCGTCAGGATGCTTCAGACGGAGAGACTGGAACCTAAAACACGTCATTATTCCGACTTCAGCATCGTGATTGTTTCTCCTTTTTTAGCCTCACAAATAAAACAGACAGAAGACTGCAGATTCGCTTTTAGGCCACCAGAGCGGCGCCGGCTGAGCGGTCTACAGGTCTTGACCGAGCCGCTCGATCTCATCGATGAGGAAGTCGATGTCCGACTGGGTGGCCGCCAGGTTGGAGACGACCATACGGAAGAAGTTGACGTGTTTGCCCTGCGGCTGGTAGCCCACCATGGTGGTCCCCGACTCCATCATCATGGCCTTGATCTTTGGCGCCACCTGGTGGAGACAGAAAAGAGACAAGTAAAATCTCAAATTTCAACATATCTGCTACATAATAATGTGAAAATGCAGCATATCCATGGTAAGCAGAATCTTACAATGCCAACATTTAGTTTTTTTAATCGGATGATTATCATACAGTCTGCATTACCAACATCTCACCTCCAAAACTCACTCAAACCACCAAAATAACTTCATACACGTCGCAGAATAAGCTCGTGTGACCGCAGCACTGGTGACACTTAGAGACACTTTGTCACTGATAACACACTGACCTAAGAAACACTCAAAACAGGCACTATTACAGAAATAATGATTTTTTTATATTTCAAGACACAGATAAAGGCCCTGACACACCAAGACAACAGTCGGCAGACGGTCAATGTTGGTGCCATTGGTGAGTGTTTGACACTCTGTCTCTGCAGTGTGTCCCACTACTTCGGCCCTTGTCGGCATTTTTGCAGCCAATTCAGCATGTTGAATCAGCGTCAGAGACGGCAAAATTAAATCATTGATCACTGAATGGTTACACAGTGAAAAATGGAAACAAAGAGCTGAAGTCCAGAGGAAGTCAGATCAAAACAAACATTATATCTGGTAAAGCTGTTTTTCTTTAGTTATTGAGCTCTTTTGCAGAAACATTTACTGACGGTTTGTGTTATTGTTTACTGGAGCACATTAAGGCATCAGTATGTTCTATTTTTTCAACATTGGTTTGTGTTTTTAATGACTAACTAGCATCAAGACGATCTTTCGCTTTCCTTTTTCAAATGTTGAATACAGACGACTGCTGTAGGTGCAGAACGTACATGCTGATTCGTTGTCTATTTTAGTTTTTGTGGTGTGTTCATTTGCAACTTTTTGTCCGAGACACAGGCGACGTGAAGTGACTGTAGGCTTTTCTACCTGTGATGGCACTGACGGGCGTCTTACCCTGTGGAGTTTTTCTCGCCGCTCCTCACCGTCAGGCATGCCTCTCAGGCTGGGCGGGATGTACCAGAAGCAAACGTTGGTGTGCTGCGGCTGCAGACAGAAATAAACACAGTTAATACACAAATACACACCTGAAACTCTTTCTTTTTTTTACATTTTCACAACAAAAAGAGTAAGAAAGATGAAGGTGGTGAAAAGAGGGCGAGAGAAATTCTGCCACAGAGAAGAGTTGACAGTATAAATCAATAATTAGCATAATGTTAAGATGCGAAATTTTCTTTAAAGCAAAACAAAAAAAACTATGTATAGACTCATACAGAGGTAATCCCTCTCAATCATCACTTATGACCCACCAGAAGCGTGTGGTGGTGTATTTATCTGCCAAAACTCGGCCTTTATTTGATTATTTTCTTCTTTTATTTGGGACATTATTGGGTACAGCGTGCAGGTGAGGTCGCCACTTTATAAAAAGGTCGCAGCCAGTAGACAGACTGTGAGCAGCATGCATACAAGAGCACACACAGCATCTGTTTTGTGAATTACCGGCTGATTTTTTATTTTCATGTACTAAATACTTTATCTATATTTATGCATTTTATTCAATAGTTTTTTGGGGTTTTTTTATCCCATTATTTATACTTTATGAGTAGAAAGGGGGTTGCACAGGGAGGAGCAGATATAAGAAAAACATGAATCTGTAATACAGTAACATCATATGCACAGATTGTTGAATGAAAAATAAAAATTGTAGAAGCTCACCTCTCCATCAAACACCATCTGATATCCCTCTCTGTTCTTGATCTTGTTGTACAAGTACTGCGACAGCTCCAAACACTTGTCAATGTGCTGCTCAAACCCTATGGTGCCCTGCAGGGACAAAAAGTCCACAGAAAATACAGAGTTAAAAGTTACAGCAAGTGACAAGTCCTCCGGGCATGACGGCATTTAAATAAGCTGTTTAACCATTTAAAAATCTGATTTCTTTTAAAAACATGGCAAGAATGCAATGAGCAACTAAAAAAGAAATGACCCAAAAATTAACAAGAAATTAGTAAAAAGTACAAGAATTTTTCCTGTAAATTAGTTTAAAAAAAGACCTTAGTAAAGGTGCTTAAAAATATGCTAATTCTTTAAAAAAAAACTGTAAATGTGTAATTATGAAAATTATAAATATAGTCCCTAGATTTTCAAATTTCCCTTTTCCCATGTTTATTTTTTTAATTCAAAGGTTTAAGATGCTTGTGAAAGACATCTGAAAACAGCTCAAGAAAAGTGAAGTAGCTCCAGGTTTTAAAGGGTTAAACAACATGTGCATTCAAATTATTACTTAAGTAAAACTAAGAAGTACTGTCAGTACATTGTAGTTAAAGAAAAATAACTCCTTTTGCTGAAAATCACCCCCTATGGCTGCTATAATATTAGGACACGTGTTATGTACGATAAAACGTGGGTGTCTCCTCCTTCTCACCTTGGCCTTCCACATGAGCCAGAACTTAAAGATGTCGACGTGTCGGCCGCACTGGATGGCTTTGTCTCCCGTGTCGTAGGTGACGTCGTACTGTTTGTCTGGTTGGAAAAGGTAACCGGCACACATGGAGTTACAGCCGGCCAGGATCCCCTGCAGACACAGGAAGTACACGTTAACATTTCCTCCACGACTTCTGTCGAAGACCGACCAGCAGCACAACGAGCAAATTTACAGGCTGCAGTGAAAGGTTACATTCATTTGTTACATGTGGTATCTATAGACACTGTTACAGTGTGTAAAACACGATGGCACATGTAAGAGTGCGTATATAATATAGCAGAGTGGTGTAGCAGAGTGCAATTTCTCTATTTTAAAAAAAAACTGTATTGGTGCAAAATCAAAACAGTGGTGACCTAACACATACAAAACAAAATAGTAAGTAATTTAGAAAAGGACATAAAAAAAGGACAAAAAAAGAAAAAAGGTGACATACATAGCAAAACAAATAGTTTTTAATTTTGCAGTTACTGACACCTACATTATTATAACTGCTGCATAGATGTGAAATATGGTAGAAATTATTACAAATAAATTATTTTTTTAAGTATTTTTTCATCATCATTTTTCATGATGATGATGATGATGATTGTTATTATTATTATTATTATCATTATTATTATACTTTAAAATAATTTAATAATAGCAATTCTAATAATTAAATTAATTAAACATTTATTGAAAAATAAAAAATAAGTAAGTGATGTTCATCAGTGTTAAAAGCTCACTCCTTCATCTGGCAGGCTGGGACAAAACAACAATGCACGTGCATATTTTTTGAGATGCTGGCTGTAAAGTGGTTGGAAGATATAACAATAATCCAGGTACAACACACAGGGAAAAAAAAAAAATCCCCCAAAATACGATGTTTAAATTCTTCCGTGTATCGTACCTTCTCTCGGACCAGGATGGCAGAGCACTGCAGAGGCACGCCCATCATCTTGTGCGGGTTCCATGTGACAGAGTTGGCTCTGCAAAATTTAAAATACATCTTAAACTTTTTTTTTGTAATCCAAATTTTATCTATTTCTCCACTCAAGCGTGAACAAACCGACAGTATTGTTACTGGAACTTGACATATCCGCAGGCCTCTGGTAGCGACACATTCGCAGAGCCAAAATAGTAATTTAGCAGCAATGCAACTAAATCATAAATTAATACAATGAAGCAAACACACTATAAACAAAAAAGCCTGCACTATAAAGCTTTCAACTTCATCAGTGAACCTTGCTAACATGTGTTGACACAATTTCTAACATGTCTTCCCTCTATTTTTCCTAAAATCTGGATGGGATGCATTTTTCCAAAATCTGAGGATCACTCGAGCAGCTGTGACGTCCCCAACGTTTATCACAACAACGTCTTATTTTGACATATGTGGCACTTCTGTCGGGTCCCCCATAAAGCACAGCGATTTAGGCACCGTCATACTCAAACACTTCCCTATGTGATCCACAACTTTTTCCCAAAAATAAGTGAAGTTTATATTCCCAGATTGCATGTAAAAATATTCCTGTTTCCGACATTTCCAACATAAATCATTAGCCGGTAGACCCATTCTGTGGAGCTTAGATGAGTTTATTCCTATTATTTCTTTATTTTTAAAACTTTTTTGACATTATTTTTCATTTCTTTTATTTCTCTTATGTTTTTAATGTATGTTTTATTAATTTTATTTCTGTTTATTTGTGGTTTTATTGCTTTTATTCTTTCTGTCGTTATTTTTGGTCTATTACTTTTTATTTTATTGTATATTGACATGATGCGCTCTGCATCTTGCGTTATTTGCCCTCTGGTTTTAATTTTATCCCAGCTCCACTCTAGTTTCTCCTCGTTCGTGTTTAACGGGAGTGTTTGGCTTTCTGATGATGTATCGCTGTCTGTGGATCCCATTTCTGCTTTGCTTTGTTTGTCAAAACACTTTGTGAACTCTGTTTCTAAAGGCGCTTATAAATAATATTACTATTAAAATAAACTGTATGGATTAATTTAGACTGAGTAAAATTTATCCTTAGCCTCTTTATATATTTCCCAGTATTTGGCAGTATTTTCAATCATTCCTCATTTTTTTAAATTTTTATGTTATGGTTTTATGTTTTTATGTCTTTTTCAGGCAATTTACTCGTTTGTTTTTATTATTATTATTATTTTCCCTATATTTTACTAAACTGTAGGTAATTTTCTAGGGAAAAATATCCAGAAACTATATGTATGATTATTAAAATTATTCATTTAAAATGTATTACAGAATATACTTTTTTCCATTTTTTTGTTTATTTCCTTGTTTGTTTTATTTGTACTTGACTATATTTTCCTAATTTTTAGTAAATTTTGTACTAATTTTTGGATAATTTCTTGTAAAAAAGCACATTCCCTTCTTCCACGGGTCTCAAGGGGTTAATTCACACCCTAGGTCCTTCTGCCAAATGATCCTCAGATTTTTCTAAATGTTCTTTTGTAACCCAATTAACATTTTGCAGAACATAGCTGATCATCGCTGAGCATTTTCTTTAAATAACGTTCGAGAGACCCTCCAGTTCCCGTGAATTTACCTCTCGATTCCGTTCAGCTTATGACGATGTTTCCTGGACATCAGGAGTCCGCCGCCCCACGCTCCCTGAGACACGGAGACAGGACTTTTACAGATGGGTATGCAGGCAGGGACACAGTATTACTACTACTACTGTCAAAATACTACATATGCAGCATACTACAGCTGCTTGAGTGTCGACTGTGTCGTGATTCTTCTCGATGCCAACTTCTACTGTCATTATTATGAGTCACGCCTCCACTATTAATACACACGACTGTTATCACCACTTATGATATTTGCATGTAACATCACATGCTACCATGAATTGCATTTCTTAATTTTATGTCTGTTACCATTACTGCTGTGCATCTCTGCCCCTCTCTCTGTCTCTTTCTTATATATCATTTTGTCATCTGTTGTAATTTAATTGTCCGTCCTGGAGGAAGAATCCCTCCTCAGTTGTTCTTCCTGAGGTTTCTACTATTTTTTTCCCCTTTATAGTTTTTTTGGGGGGGGGTTTTGGGGGTCTAAGGACAGAGGGATGTCTCATGCAGTGAAGCCCTCTGAGACAAAATGTGATTTGTGATAATGGGCTTTATAAATAAAATTGACTTGACTTGACTACTCACATCAACATGGAGCCACAAATTGTACTTCTCACAGATGTCGGCGATCTCATTGATGGGGTCGAATGCGCCGTACACCGTCGAACCACCTGTGGCATTCACAAACAACGGCACGTAACCCTGCAGGATGAAGACAGGCGGCAAACAGACAGAGGAGGAAAGTGTTGGTTAAAAAGATGAAGAGACAAACTGAAACCTTGCAGCTGAATGCATCGGCCAACCAGTCCGGTTACAGTTTACATCCACGTCTGTCCGGACTCAAACTCTATGTAGCCATGAGAGTTAAAAATGCTTCAAATATGGACGTTGCTGCAAAGAAACTGCAAATTCTCAAACACAGATTGCTTCATACAAAGAAGATCTCCACAATCAGCAGTTTCAGATTAGTGTCACAGTTCAGTTTCTGACCAAATGTCTCCCCCTTTTTTTTTTTTCGAGATATGATGTCGATTAATGGCCAGAAAAGTGTTTTTGCAGAGTATTATGGTGTCACAGTTTACCTTTGACCTTTGGCTATAAAATATCATCATTTCATTGTTTCATCCTGTAAGAAATTCTCGAAAATGGTCTAAAATCTGTTTTGTGAGATCACAGTGAGTTTTTAATCCATTTATTTCACATTTATATTCTTTTTTTACTTTTTTAATTCAGTTTAGTTTCAGTTCGTGTTCTGATTGGGTTTGTTTGTTTTAGTTTATTCATATTTACTGCTGGTTTCATTTTTTTTTGTTTCAGTTTAAGTTTGTTTGTTTTTTTCATTTTAATTCAATTTTATTTTAGATAGTTTTATAAATACAAAATATTATTTCAGTTAATTTTTTTCCTAAGGTTTAGTTTTTCATTAGTTTTTATTTTTATTTCATTTTTAATTTCTGGTTTTCATTAATTTATTTTTTAGAAAATTAAACAAAATTTAATATTTTTTTTTAACCAAGTTTTGATTTTTCTTCAGATTGAGTTGAGTTCATTCATATTTACTGCTGGTTTTGTTTTTATGGGTAATTTTTTTTTCTTCATCTATAATTTCCATTTAAGTAGTCTAGTTTTCTAAGTACATAATATCTATTATCTAAGTTAGTTTTGTTTCTTTCTAAGGTTTGTTTTTTATTTTATTTCAGTTTACTAAAAAGATGTTCTCATATCTATCTTCTCATGTTTCAGTTTTTTTACTTTTTATTTTTAGTTAAATATAATATTCTTGGTCTGGACGTACAGACAACCCAAAAATAAATGCCTCTGGCCACAGCTGCTGCCAGCGCAGAGGGTCAACAAACATACTCAAATAAATAAAAATGAAAAAATGAAAAAATGACACTGACCTTCTGTTTAGCGTCGATGATCTTGGCCTCCAGATCTGCAGGAATGACTCTCCCCCTGAAAACATATTATCACACACGTCATACAAATTAGTCAAGAATCACAAGTCTCTTCTTTCTGTAACATTGCTCACATGTTGTGGCTTAAAAAGTCTAAAGTGAGCTCCCCACCTCTCGTCTGTGCTCAGCAGGATCACATTCTCAGTACCGAAGCCCAGAGCGGCTCCAGCCTTCTTTATGGAGTAGTGGCTCTGCAGGGACACACGTTACATTTATAACTCTTATTGCACTGAAATAATGACGTGCAGATTTTGGGAGGTAATTGCTACTTGAGCTTTGGCTTGTTTTCTGTCATGTTGTCGGCTGTGCGATTCTTTATAGACAAAAGCAGACGTGATAAAAGCGAAAAGGATCCATAAAACCGGCCATCGCCTCGATGCAAATAGACCCACTGATTATTACTGGACTTCTTCAATGGCCTCAATCTAAAACCAGTGAAGCAGAACGCCGCTTTATTAGAGGACCTAAAGCAGCGTGTGCGTGTGTGTGTGCGTGCGTGTGTGTGCGCACGTGTGTGTTCACGGTCACGTACATGTTCAGATGTGAAGAGGACCAGGCGTGGAGCGGCAGACATGCCCTTGGTCTTGACCTCGGGGAAATACTTGTAACGTGCGATCATCACACTGTACATGTTGGAGATGGCGCCCCCTGTTGAGATGAGATACTTCAGCACCTTGGACAGCAGCACTCACTCACATACTGTAGTAACTGTAATTTTACTGCAAATATTAGACCAGTGATACTCAACTAGCCCCCCCCCCTCATTATTATTGTTATTGTTCCCAATAAAACAGTGAGTCACTGGGAATTGTTCTAGTACTTTTATTCATATTTAATATATTTACATTTTACATAAGGTGCCAGAGTATATAAAACAGCATCAAAATAGAGCTTTTTTTTAATCAAAAAAAGAGTCAGTGGAGGATCCCCTGCACACCCTGACAGAGGTCCTACCTAAGGTCCTAATGTCCTAACATGCTAGAAATGTCCTAAAATCCAAAAAATGTCCTAGAATTCTAGAAACGTCCTAAAATCTGAGAAACATCCCAAAATCCTGGACATGTCCTAAAATCCTAGAAACACCCTGAAATCCTAGAAACATCCTAAAAGTTCCAGAAATGTCCCAAAATCCTAAAAAAACTTCCTAAAATCTAAAAAAGGTCAGAAAATACAAGAAACGTGTTAAAATCCCAGAGACGTATTAAAATCCTTGAAATGTCCTAAAATCCTTAAAACATCCCAAAATTATAGCAATGCTCTAAAATACTGGAAATGTCCCTAAAACTGGCTAAAATCTGAGAAATGTCCTAATATCCAAGAAATGTCCTAAAATATGAGAAACACCCTAACATCCTTTGCATAAGTGGCCCCAAAGCAAAACAAACAGAGTATCCCTGTATTAGACTTTCCATTTGTGGGAAAAGTTTGTTTGTTTGTTTTTTTTTATCATCCAAGACAATATAACTTTTCATAGTCTTACCTGGTGAAAAGAGTCCGTCTCCCTCTCCGTTGGGCCAACCGATCATCTCTCTCATTTTCTTCAGGGTCAGCTGCTCCATCAGCACAAACACTGGAGCGATCTCGTAGGTGAACCTGTCAATCAAATCCCAGAATAAAGCACGTCAAGAGTTTACCCCCAAAACACATATTTTTCCTCTCACCTGTAGATCCTGGGTCTTCAACAGCGGTTCCCCAAACTTATTGCGCCACCAAAATATTTTGCTTTTTGAAAGATTTTTTCCCCAAAATATTTAGATGTGTCTGTAAATCACATTCACATGAATCCAACGCACTTTTTGCTACAACTTTTCCCTGCGAATGTGGATTTTTCTCCCTAAACTACCTGGAAAACGACTACAGGTCAAGACTATGGTGAAGATATTTGACATTTTGAGTCTTCGTACAGTTCTTTTGCTTCTCTTTGTGGTTATTTTGTGTCATTTTGTGTCTCCTAATAGTTGCTTTATGTCATTTTTAGTGATTTTGTGTCCCCTTGTGACCGTTTTATGTCATTTTGTAGACATTTTGAGTCTTTTTGCAGTTCTTTTTGCATCTCTTTGTGGTTTGAGTTCCATCTAGTTTCATTTTATTGGAAAGAAGACAGATATCTTTACCGCCGATATCTCAAACACTCAAAACTCCACCACACCAAAACTATCTCGACTGATAAATAACACTACAGGCAAGAGGAGAAATATGAACGGTCCCTTTAACAGCCGCTTTGTGGACAAGAAGAATTAGAAGATTCTTATGCACACATAGTAGCAGATAAGGAAGCTTAAACACACACACACACACACGCACACGCACACACACACACACACACACACACACACACACACATACACACACACGCAGACACACACAGACACACACACACGCTGGTTTTTCATTAGCCTTACTATAATTCCATCCACAGAGCACAAACTGGAGCTTGTGCTGACTGGGCTAATTAAAAAGTGTCTGATAGGAGCCGGGCAGCAAACATTCATATTCAAAGGCTCTCCAAAATCACTCAGTGGTTTAATTAAAGCACACAAAGCTCTGATGGCTATCTGTCAATCCTGCCAATCTCAGCGGCCAGTCTGAATGGGACTGATGTGATGGCTGAGAGGACGTAAATGTGATGTGATGTGTGTGTGTGTGTGTGTGTTTGTGTGAGAGAGTGAGAGTGAGAAAGAGCGGGAGGGGGAGTGTTTTAAAGAGATAACAGCCTCTGTGAACCCCAGTATTCAGACATTGAGGAAGACACTATGATTGTTAATTTCATTCTTTAATTAAAAGAAAAAGGAGACGACTAAAAATAATATTCACAACACAAGAAGAACTGCTAGAGATGGGAGAGACAGAGGACAGATTTTTTAAAAAAATTTAATTAAAATTTAATTTTTTAAAATAACCTAAAAATGAACAAGAAATTAGGAAAAAGTTACAAGAAAATTACCTGAAAATTAGCACAAAAAAGAAAGAAAGAAAGAGAAAAAAACCCCAAAACAAACAAGAAAATTACCTCAAGAGCGTGCCAAAAAAATAAAATAAAAAAATACAATAGAGGAGCTGTAAATTTAGTTTTCTGAACATTTTTCCTTGTTTTCTGATCCTATCTAAGAACCCCCAATCTAATTTTAAGATCATTTCCATGACAACTTTTACCTTTTTTTTCAGTTTGCAGGATATTTCTTGCCAAGTTGGCGTCTGAATGCAGCACAAGGAAGCTGATGTCGATTCAGGTGTAAAAGGGTTAACTGATATCAGTTTTATTAGGTGGCTAAAATATGTTTTGCTGCTTCCCCGTCTACAGCAGCTTAGCTTTGTGTCGGTACACTCAGTACGTTTACATGATGCTAAAGAGAGTCGAAATATTGTGTCAGTCCGACATGTTAACATGTTAGTCCGACTAAAATCATAAAAACCGGAATTTCTCGAAATCGGACAAACAAATCCAGATAATACCATTGCAAGTCGGGCTATTCCGTCATGGAAACACCTCAGTTAGACTTGAACTGGACTCGGTGATCCTGGTCCTAGTCCTAGGCCAATTAAAAGGCCTAATTGAGCTTTGACTGTAGGTCCATTTGTCTGTGCACGTAAGCGTACTGACTGACTATGGATAAGTACCTCATACAACTTCAAAAGATCCAAACTATCCCTTTGAATGTGTCACAGTGAACTCCTGAGGCTTTCGCTCTCTCCGCTGACTGACACGCCGTCTCACCGCCGCCCACACAGGCCCTCAGGACTGATCCCTGGTTACCCTGCTTTCAAATGAGGCCAGTTACACAACACTCCTCCACCCCCACCAGCACCTCCGTAACCATCTAAAACAACAATGTCTCCCCTCGCTTCTTCGATTCCTCTCTGTTTTCCTCACAAGTGGGTGTCTAAACGAAGCGATTTCGTAGCTTCGAGAGGAGCCGAGATAAAGGAGGGAGCTGCAGAGAAACAATGCAGCCAAGGAAACTGTGACAAAAGACAACAAAGGAAGAGGAGGGGATGATGTGGAAGCGGAGCGAGGGAAGCGTGCAGAAACCAAACAGGACAACGCGAAAATAAGTGTCAGAGAAAAGGAGAGAAAATAAAGGAGCGAGCAAGCAATGGTCGAGGACAGATGGAATTAAAAACAGAAGAAACAGAGGAGTAATTATGTGTAATTATTTCTGATGAAGGCTCATTGATGGGATGATTGGAACATTTTTAGTCTGGCTTTTAATTGTACTTTACCTAATAATTTAATAATTATAATAATATAATTTATTATTATTATTATTATTATTATTATTATTATTATTATTATTATTATTATTATTATTATTATTATTATACTTTGTGCTGTTATCCTTTCATTTACCTTTTATTTACTATTTATATTTATTTATATATATATTTATTCATATTTTATATTTAGTATTTTAATTATTTATCATGATTATGATTATATTTATTCATTTATTTTATTTTATGAATCACTTTGTGTTACAGTTTTGCTTGAAGGAAAAATGCAGTACAAATAAAGTCTGATTAATTGATTGATAAGCTTCTGGTCAGTGCACCAGATCAGACTGTGAGGGACAAAATCATTAAAAAAAATATATATCGCATCTGGCAGCCTCATACTGGTCTAATTTAAAAAAAACAAAACAAAACTGTGTTCTTTGATGTGTTAAAATTACTGTTCACATAAGGAACACAGAAATACATAATATCCTGGATATATCACTTTCATTTCTTCCTGTAAATGCGTCCTAATCTCCGCAGAAAAAGGGACAAAACCGGCGTACCTTTTTAAAATTCTCCTTCTCTCTCTGACTCATTTCACGCTGTAATGACAATAATGGTGATCATTATCACAATCAGAGCCAATCATTGGTCTTTTCAGGGTGAAAATTACCCCTCAGTCACCTGCCTGTCTCCAGGGACGGCCCCTAAATGCCCTTATTATCGTCATCAAGGGCACTCAACGTGTGTGAGTCTGTGTCTGAGTGTGTGTGTGTCTGTGTGTGACTAACCCTCTGACCCCCAGCCACTCTCTCCTCTCAGCCCCTCAAAGGAGTCGGTCTGAATCCGCGGGGACAAAAGAGCCGGAATGAGCGCTCCGCAGGGAGCCGCAGCAGCCAGTTTCCACAGTGAGACAGGGTTTTCTGTGCAGCCGGAGGACATTGTGTGTCAGTGTGGGGCCCAGCTGGCCTATCTGCTAAGACCAGCTCACAATGAGCCTGCAGTCAATGGACTGGAAACTGTAGCTGCTGTATCTGGGACAGCCAGAGCTGGTGTGTGTGTGTGTGTGTGTGTGTGTGTGTGTGTGTGTGTGTGTGTGTGTGTGTGTGTGTGTGTGTGTGTGTGTGTGTGTGTGTGTGTGTGTGTGTGTGTCATTATGAAAGTGTGCGCCAGTGTGTGAATTCAATGGCCCTGTCTCTTTGGGCATTCTTCCAAGCAGGAGATGAGATGGGAAAGTTTTTCCTGCGAGGGGGCAGTTTCCTGAGCTAATGTTTTGAGAAATGGGTTAAATTAAGTGTCTCAATTTTCCTTCAGCGTTTGGCTTATTATCTGTGCATTGATCTTTTATTTAGCAGCCAGTCTCGGTGAAAAGATAGAGGCCTCGATGGTGAGAGGATACAGAATGCTCAATTTGTGTATATGAGCGGTGCACATTGTCCTCCGCCCGTTGTGTGTGGTCTTTTCGTGCTGTGCAGGTGCTGCTGTCTCTGCAGATATACGGCAGTCTGTACCACAAAACTCTGTCTCTACACCACTCAGTATGTTTACATGATGCTAGAAAAGGTCAAATTATTGTTAGTCTGATTAAAACTGGGCTCACATGTAAACATGTTAGTGTGGACTAATTTGAATTTCTCAAAATCAGACAAATACATCCAGATAATGCGATTGGCAGAGAGAGTGGTCTTACCTTTAAGCTTTGGGAGGTCGTATTAGCAGCAAAACAGTGTCTGTATAAACAGGACAGTCCGGCATAACATTTAGATGACATGTAATGTGTGCAGCCCGTCATGGAGATTAAAAAGCAGTTAGCTACAGTTAGCTGCTAACTTGAAGATGTCCACAAATTGGGAAAACAACACTATGAAAACATGCTGAATGATTGTTGCTGTCATGTTATGCTTTTGTTATTGTTTTTAAAGTGCTGCTGATGCATATGTTATATGTCACGTGTTAAAAGTCACGCCTCTTTTAGTTCTGTGATGCCGGCATGCTGTCTAAAATCACATACTGGAGTAACATGATGTTCTGTGTAAAAATGCAAAGGAGGCATAAAAAAGGGACTTAGTAGCTGCTCGTTAACGCAATTTCTGTGAAAAAATTTCTCTTGCTTTGTGCGTCTGCTTTCGTGCTCTTGTTCTTTTTTGTCGTTAAACTGTGACACTCACGCAGAAATCATTCATCAGCAGTAGCCTCACCTTTTACACATGATCCATGATGATGCAGATACAGAAAAAATATAAATGCATGGAAAAATAAAGCATATCGTCAAGATTTTACAGTCACCCTATTTACAGAGGGCTCATGTCTTATTTAGGGGTCGTGTAGGGGACGATCAGGTTTTCAAAAGTTAGCCCCCGAGAGGCTGAGCAGAGAAACACTAATCTGACGCACATGCTTGCTGTCACTGAATGAGTGAGACGACTCTGATGGCTGCGTTTGGTTTATTGTAGTAAAGAGTCGCATCAAATATTGCAATGAAAGTTCCACCGGCGTACACAGGTGTCCAAAAAAGTAAGAAAACAGCGATCAAAGAAAGTGACAAAATATGTCAAGCGAAATGATGGTCAGTAAAAAATCAGGGCTTCGCCTGTCACCTCCCCTCCTCCATTCATTCACAAACTGACTGACCAACTAACAGCGATAAAATCTGTATTCCAACACCACGTGACCCAAACCAGTGGCGTGACAAAATTAGGTGTTTAATAATAAAAATTATAATATATATATATAGTGTATATATATACAGGCTAATTACACAGAGATGGTTCTTGCATGAAACATTAATCTTCTGTTGCTATTTGGCCTTTCATTCACATGCCAACGGCGTTTTGGGGGCCGGAAAAATAAAACTTTCAAAATTAGGTTCCAGATTTTGAAAAATGCAACCCCTTCTGTCCCCGTGTAAACTGGCAATGCGCGGATCCTGTGAGAACGGTGACGTCACGGTCACGCGTCGTACATGCACGTGATGTGCTTCTGTGGTGTCGCATTACAAAGTTACACCACCATCTACTGGCCTGGCATGAATACTACAGCATTTTTGCGGATCCGTGTACACGAGGATCGTTCTTACAATGTTATCATATGAAAATGTCTTTTTTTCTTTTATACACAAAGGAAAGTCTCTTCCGTTTTTAGTGGGCCGTCCTTGTTTAAATGTGGCTCCACTCTAGTTTGCACCTTGTTTTTGAGGAATTCATGTCTTATTCATCCCTCTGCAGAGAATAACTTGACAGAAATGCAAAGATTCGTCTCTGCAAAAATGTGCATCCGTCTATGTGTGTGTGTTTGTCTGTATTCAACATTGTGATATTGTACTGCAGTGTCAGTGCAATGTTCTTTGCTCTTTTACAGTGATCATAAAACAGAGTAATAGCTTATTTACACTGTGTGTGTGTGTGTGTGTGTGTGTGTGTGTGTGTGTGTGTGTGAGAGTGATGCGGATGTGGTTCATGCCCTCTATCAGACTGGGCCACCATGTAACTGTGACCTGAGATCAATATGCAATCTAACCACCCCTGCGGCCGGGCAGCCTCCGATGTACAGTACGGCTCGGTGTCGGCCGGCCGTCTGTCGATACACACAGTCTCAACAGGACAAACACTTTATATAACCGCCCTCACAGGCCGCTGTGACCTACGCTTGGGACTAATTGTGGAGTGAGCTGAGGGGAACAAAATAAGCACTGTGACTTTCTATATCTGTAAGGACTGCGGGCTGTTTCCAGTGGCCTACAAACTGGAAGTTGTCCTGTCGCGATATATCGAGGTGTTTCCCCTGTGCAGATAATAAAAGTGTCACGTCGAAGGTCAAAGAGGACAGCTGATGGTGTGTATCAGGTTGTTACTTTAGATAATAGGGTGGTTGAATGAGTTACAAACACCTATTTTCCTACTAAAACGTCACATTGAGTATCTTATAAAAAACTCAGGGTGAAGTTTAGTTTGTGTTATAGAAATAAAAACGGTTTCACCATCCTTGCAGGGAAAATTGGTTCAAGTGACGCTTTTATCATCAATTTATTACAGTGATATTTTATATATGTATGCAAAAATATCTTCCTTAAAAATTTAGTTTAATGGAAAAAGACTGCATCTCTGATTTTGTTTTTTTGGACACATCACTACAATTTATATATGAGAAAAGTTTTCCTTCACTTTTTCTCTTGAAAACTGAGCTTTTGTTTAGGATGCTTCTTTTATTTCTGGCTATTTGGGATAAGAAGGACCTGATAAATATATAAAAATAAGTACTGTCTTTGAACTGTGAGTAATTTTTTGAGAAGAAATTATGCTTATGGGGGACAGAGAGTTTATTTTAATGTTTGAACATTGTTGTGCAAAAACAAAATCACAAGCAATGCAACATTTGTTGAACTGCTTTGTAACGTCACTGTTCAAGTCTGTCAAAAATTTCACGTATTTCAATACCTAAATATAAAATGTGCAAACATATAAACTGGCCGTTTAGGGGCCCCTAGACAGAAAAAATGTTTTATTTTATATCACAATATCCAAAATCTGAGATGATATTTCTATTTTCACATCACGATATCAATATAATATCGATATATTGCCTAACCCTTAAAGAGACACAAAATAAAAAACAGCAAAACCCCAAAGAGACGCAAAACGATCACAAAGAGACACAAAAACATGCATAATAACTACAAATAGACGCAAAAGAACTACAACAAAGAGGCCAAACAAGTCTGTGAGTCGTACTCCTTTGCAGGAGAGGTGGTGGGGCCTTCTGCATATCTGCACCCAGGGGCCCGTTTTCTTATAACCCGCCATCGAGACAAATGCTCAGTTCAGGTGTTTGCTCTAACTGGGTTTTTGCTTTAAGTCTGTTGTTTGTTTTTTTGTTTGTAAATTTGTTTGTATTTTCATGCTGTTTGTTTTTGCTGTTATGTTTTCAGTCTGTTTGTTCTTTCAGGTGAAACTTTTTGGACCAGGACTCGCTTTCTAAAAGAGATTTTGAATCTCAGTGAGAATCTAGCTTGTAAAAAAAATAAATAAATAAATAAATAAATAAAATCGATAAGACTTACATGTTGGTGTTGGCGGTGGAAGTGAGCCACTCGCCGGCCAGACCGATGATGTCCAGACCAGAAGACAGCTGGTTGAAGAATCGTGGGTGACCTGAACAGATAAAAATATACACAATCTTAATAAGAAAATACATTACGGAGGGGTTGTGGGAAGGCTTAATGGTTCACCTTTGAGGGAGATAATCTGAACCATGGGTGCAGAAATGCAAAAGGTTTGGGTAGGTTTAGAATTGATTTGTTTGTTTGCAATTATATTTTTGTTTCTATGAGTTGTTTGTTGTTTCCACCAAGGATCACTTTGGAAATACGCGTTTTTTATTTTAATGCTTTCAGATTTTTATATCATGATACTCCTTTGAGTCGTTGTGCTTTTAAATTCCTAAGAAACATTGAATAAAACACAAATTATCATAAGTACACGCCAGTTATGCTTAGACAGAAACACATCTTTGAGGAGTACAAAATCCTGATATATGATATATAATATGCTTTTTTTTGCAATGCATTTCAATTTTTCTCTATATGCATCATCATAATTTATTTAAAAGTGAAAGGAATAAGACACAAAACCGCTGATATATCTGCCTTGTCCTGAGTAGCTTCATGAATACATATAATAACTACAGTGTTCTGCAGGCTAAATCTGACCGCCTGCAACTGAAAAAATAAAAAAAATAAAGAAACAGTTTAATTCTGTATTCCCCTGGTCAGCCATGAAACCTCGGGGATCTGACAAAGCACTGCTCAGTGTACATAATTACACTGGTAACAAGGTTATATGACAGCCAGTTAGACTCTAAGGTGCCTGCACACACAGTCGCCGTCAATAGGCCCGAAGCCTCAACGCACTCATGAGTATAAGCACCGTGTGGAGGCGGCGCTCACATAATAAATATCTGGTTAACATTACGTCTGAATAAATATATAAAAAGTGGAAAGTGAATCTAATTTTAAACGACAGTGTTGCAAAGAAAAGGGGTGTTTTCTATTTCAGCACCGTGGACAGCTCCTCCAACCTGACTTCATAAAAAAGGGAAAAAAACGGCGGCGTGTCCGGATGAAAAGTGGTGTTGAGTTGTAGACACAGTGGACCCTGCGTGATATATAAAACCCAGGGGACAGTTTGAGCGCTGTCGGTTTTAACAGCTTGAAACAGACCGTGTTAGGATCCCCTCAGGCGACACTTGCTTTAATAGGCTGAGTGGAGGGGGGAAGAAAAGGAGGATGTCAACTGAATTACTGCAGGGACAATAAATAATAGGCGGTACATTATCTGGAAACAGCTTCTTCTCTAATATATATGTGTTTAATTCACCTCTGCATGGTTAAACTGTCAATGAACATTAAAGTATTTTTTAGAATATATCCATATGTCATCATATAGTACTGTTATTTATTATGTGTATTTTTCCTCTTCCTACAGTCTCCAGGTCATTAGCTAGTTTAGTTTAGTTTAAAGCTCCCTCTGAGCGGAATAATCTATGTGGAAATATTCGATCCACGTCACATTTCGACTTGTTCAGCCCTGGGGTTAATGACCTGAAAATGAGCTTAAAAAAGAGAGATGTATTAGAAAATTCTGAAATATCAAGGGAAAACATATTTTTTAAAAAAACCATATTAATATATATTTTAAGAAGCTACAGAAGATATATATATGTGTATATATATATATATATATATATATATATATATATATATATATATATATATATATATATATATATATATATATATATATATATATGTGTATATATATATATATATATTCTTTTCTTTTTTATTTTTTCCATTATCAATTTTATTTTCATATATTTTCATTTTCTGTTTTTTTTCTTCTAATTTCCAGTAGTTTTCTTGTAACTTTTTAATAATTTTGCTAGTTTTTGGGACATTTCTTGGTCAGCTGCTATTTGCTTTCTTTCCATGTTTTATAACATAATCAAACCACTTTGCTCAGCTTTTAAAGGGTTAAAAATGTTCTGTCTTCTTGTGATATGATCAGTTGTGAATGTCCATAATAAAACCACTATTATTTTGTCGGTTAATGTTTTATTATTATCAAATCTACTTCTGAAAGATCCTTTTAAATCTGTTTTATTTTTTTGTTGTTAGCGGCTTTTTATTGCCACGACTGTTTATTTGTTTGTTTGTTTTTGTCATATTTTGTACTGTTATCCTGTTACTTTTATTTTCGGTTATTTGTTATGTCTAATGGTGCTTACACTGTACCATTTTGTTGAAAACGAGATGGTACATCTCAGGGGTTTATTCCCAGCAAAGAATTTCCTAAGAAATGATTGGAAACCATCTGAAACCAACTAACTGTCAGAAAACTACTGTAAATGCCAAGCTCTAATGTTGTATTGTGCTTTATTTTAACTTGGTCTGCAAATATAAATATCCTATTTTGACCTGATATATTCATAGGTTTTTATTTTGCGCCCCCACACAGTGTCCTTCTGCTTCTTAAAATAACACACGCTACTATATGAATTATTCAAATACAGCCATTTTTCTGTCTCAGCTCAACCCTGAAGGTGTCCCGGCCTACCTGTCCGGACGCCATATTTGAGCGTGTCCCTGCAGTCCACCAGGATCTGCTCCAGGGACTCGGGCTGGTCGGACAGCTCCAGGTTGAAGCCCTCCATGCCCTCCAGCAGCTGGTGGGGGTGGTGGAAGTCCAGCACCTTGGTGGAGCGGTCGAAGGTCTTCTTTACGTAGTTGGTGAGGATGTCGACGATCTCCAGCAGAAACTGTATGGTGGGCTCCTCTCCATTTTTGGCCGGCAGCAGGTCTGAGAGACGAGGGGAAAGATATTTAGCCCTGGTGATTAATTTAGATCCCCATTAGTTAAGACAAGAGCGTGTTAATCACCCACCATTTAATGGAGAACTTTAATTAGAGATCTAATTTTTAAGTCTACTCAAAATTCAACTGTATTTACTTATTTTTGCAAAGTAAACACAACATGTTCTGTTGAGTCAGACCAACTTGGTTTGATTAAGTTGGTTTAACTTAAAAAGAACAAGTTAATTCCACTTGACATTTCTGAGTTGACTTGATGAAATGAAGTAAATACACAAAACTGAAGCATAGATCTCAGCCTAAAGTAAACATAAGAATATTTAGTAAAACAAGAATATTTATATTTACTTACTTTTTGCAAGGATATAACTAAATTTTAAGTAAATACTTTGATATTAAGTAAACATAAATCGTGATATTTGCTTACCTTTTTTTCAAGCAATTGGATTTTCTAAGCACATTTTTACAGTGCAGAGACTTTTTATGCATATGCATATGCATATATATATATATATATATATATATATATATAGCTAACAACTAAGAAAACTCAACACTCTTAGCCTATTATGTCAGACCTTTAACAGCTTTATCTCAACCATTCACTTTAATTTGAAGTAATGAGCCGATGACTAATGTGACCATAAAGCTCTAATAAAAGCACAAATGAGCTTATTTTTAATGCTCCAGCAGGTGCAGCTCTCACCTCTGGCGAACAGGTTGGAGAAGTCGGTCTCGGTTTGGCGGAAGCGCGCGTCCCTGTCGCTGTTGTCGCACGAGAGCAAGTTCTTCTGCCCCGCGAGCCTCCCCTTCTCGTCCAGGCTGTTGTTCTTCTGCAGGAACCCTAAGGTGTTACACGGCGGAGGGCAGGAGTTATCACCAAACACCTCCATCCCGCACACAAGATGGAAAAATCACACCAGAAACTGAGAAAAAATACCAAAACTAGAGGAATAATGAATGTCCAAATATTCAGCTGTGCTCGTGATCAGCTTTTGCAAAAGATATATCTGTAAATTCAGCTCCTTGTGTCCTGAATTTTGTCAGGAGAAATGCTTTCCTGGTGGAGGCCAACCCTATATAGGCCACAAATGCTCGCCGACCACAGTGGGTGCACGCCCCACCCTGTGACGTCACAACCACACCCCGGTGAGTCCTGATCAGTTTGCAGCCCGCGGTGATGATGACCCCTATAGCCAATAAATGCACACCCTATAAAGGGGGTTAATGAAGGGATGCACAGACCCCTGAAGCTCCTGCAAGGCCAATAAACTCCATAACTGATCCGTTTTTTGCATGCACGCGCTTTACAGCTGCAGGATAACGTGCACGTGCACCCTGCTATCTGTTAGCCTATAAAATATTCACTGGTACTTTTATTTTGTGCAATGGAAACTCCATAATCTTGCTCATTAAATCCCAAATGACACATTGAAAATCAATATCTGAGACCATCGAGCCACCATATACTCCATAAAGAAATAATCCAATTCAATTTCCATTAAAAAAAAGTCAAAGTCCATTAAAATGTCATTTAGACCAATCAAAATCTAGTGGTCATTTCTCATTCAGAGAATATCAAACTTATTCGATCCAGTGGGCTTAACTGATTTCTGCCATAATAAACAGTCGGATAATATCCTGTTTGGCATTGATTTTCCACTGAATAGCTGCAAGACAAACATATATCCATACATTTTTATCTTCCTGTCGCTAAAAGAAACCTTCAAGTGATGAAGCCTTTTTCTTGCAACATCACGTCTGCTATTTTCCAATCTAATGAAGGCCACCAGTGATGCTAAGAAAAAAAATGTATTCTGTTAGCAAAGAAATATCTGCGAATGTTGCTTTTTAAAAATCTAGGAAACTGTACTTGTGTCTGCAAAAAACTGAATAAAAAAATTTGAAAAATAAATATAGGAAACCAATTGGCTTAAAAAATTTAAGTAGCCTAAATTTAACATTTATTTAAGTTTATTGTTGAGTTCACCAAAAATTTAGTTATATTAACTTGATTTTGTTAAGTCGTTGCAACTTAAAAATAACAACTTGAACCAAATTTAATCTTTTTAAGTTTTAGCAACTTTGGTAAACCAAGTTCGCTGTGCTATATACAGTATCTGTATTTCTCTGGTTGCAAAAAGTCATATTTGTATTTTTTTCAACATTTCTGATTTATAACAGAGCTTCCAGTTCTCTTAACTTCACCAATGGCAAAAACCTCTTTGTCATGATCAAGTTAAGTCACAATAATTTGGTTTACTGAAGTTGCTAATGCTAAAACAGAACAAGTTAATTCCACTTGTCATTTTATAAATTGTAACAACTTGACAAAATTAAGTAAATATAAGTCAATTTTATATACACTCAACAATTAGGTATAAAGTAAACATACATTTAGATTATGGTTACTTTCCTTTTTCAAGGTAATTGGTTGCAAAGATTACTTGTCAGGTTTTTGCACTGCTGCAAGAAAAACATAAAACCATACATGTTTATTTTTTTGTCACTGGCAAAAACCTTCAACGTCACATCTGCTATTTTCCACTTTAAAATAGGCCACCAGTTAGGCTCTTAGAGAAAGAAATGTGTGCTCTGTTTTGCAAAGAAATACCTGAAAGGGGAATAAAAAATGGTCCTCTCTAAGAGAAGCTTTGGGTTTAATGGCATGTATTTCCAGGCTTGTCTAGAGGATTTGTTTTCTCCTGGTGGTAAAATGAAAAAAGACATGGGGGGTGCAGGGCCGGTCGGGGGGGAGATCATCATCAGACCTAAAGGCTAATGTCCACTGACCTTTAGAAGATGGAAACACAGAGTGACAGTCGTGGATGGCCCTGCTATGTAACAGCCTTTATCACTGTCTATTTCAGGCCTCACGCCTAATAAAAAATAATAAAATAAATAAATAACAACAAACCTATGATGAAACGTTTAAATAAATAGAGGCAAAATGCGCATCAAATTTCCAGTGGAATATTATTGGAGGCAAAAGAATCTGGTTCTTCCAAAAAAAGCATTAATGCCAAACATGTGACCAGAAAAAATATGACACGTTTTGTGCGCCGGCAAATAATTAACTTACCACAAATCTTCATCCCCAGTTTCCGTGTGCATCCGTGCATCCACGCATATTCGTAGGCTAAAACAGAATGAACGTTTGAGTTTCTGGGCGTGCAGGCCGCGGAGCAGCGTGGATACATGAGCGGATGATGGATATAAAGCTGGTGGAGCACAGTGAGCACAGTGCAGGGCTCCTGGCCGGGTGTGTGACTCTCGGAGAGTTTTTAGGTATCAAAAAAAGGCAACAAATTATATGTTTTTGGATCAATTTGATGATTGGGTTATAATTTATCCACGTTTTTTATTTACGGCAGCACTCGCTGATCATAAAGGGATGAGTCTGATAACATTTCCGATTTAAGTTCAATCAATAGGCACCGGCAATGGCCCGCACGGCACATCCACGCCGGCTCACACACCCAGCCGAGGGGCGGAGTGGAGTTAACACCCGTGAAATGAGCTCACGGAGGAGGGCAGGGATTAATTGAGTGAAACACAGTATGTGACTGGAGCGAGCTGGAAATGTCCGTGGACGGAGAGTCTATCTATAGATGCAGAAACTTATAGGAGGGAGTGCGTGCCATGCATACACACTCCCGGCGACACGCGCGCGTGGGCATGCGTGAGCAGAGATGGAGCAAGAAGGCAGAGGGAATAAAATGCAAAGCGCGCGGCGGCGGCGGCGGCGGCGGCGGCTAGAGACCTGATGGATAACTTTCAGAACAAAAACAAGTATTTAAATTTACTGAAGCAATTCCACTCTGAGAGAGAGACAACAGCTCTGAGGCCAACACACACACACACATATACGCGCGCACACACACACAGAGGCACGCGCGCACACACGCAGACAGGCGCGCACACAGAGACACTAGAAGCCGCAAGGCGTGAGATGGAGCGTGGAGGAGAGATAATGGCAACATCCAGCAGCAGTATACGAGCAAGTCAGACAAAACAAACATCTTCTTTTTAATGGGCTTTTCTAGGGACAAATTCACCCCTGAAATAAGTCTGAGTTTTTTTCTGTTTTTTTATTTATTTATTTTGGTTTATTGGAACCCAGGGGCCACAAATTAAAGATGCAAAAAAAAATTATTCGATAAGGAGAGAAATTGAATCTGGGAGCTCAGGAGCTTATTTCCTTTTACACGGAGTGATTTCTCCTCCTGCAGATGGCTGCTCAAGTGCACTATTATGGAGTCGATTTCGTGCGCGCCACAACGGCTTAAAATGATTAATTAATCTATAGGTTAATGTATAAATAGGTTCAGCCACTTAAAAAAAAAACTTTAAAAAAAAACAGAAAATTAACAGCAAAATATTTCTACAAGAGCAAATATTCTTTGCGGCCGCCAGGGCCTAAAACATACTGAGGAGCGAGATAAGATTAATTATGATTTAAATAAATAATCATTAAAAATGTTTTTTTGTTAAATTTGTCAAAAACATTTTAAAAAGGGCGATTAAAACATAGAAAATGAGGGTGAGACTACGAGAAAAAGGGGGAATATATTAAAAACAGGAATATTTTTGAACGAAAAAACGCATTTTTGTTGAAAATATTATTAGGAAATGCTCTTGGATCATTATAAACATGAATGCCTTGATGGCGCATTAGGTCGGTCGCTCTGCGCGCACCGCTGATCCGCCAGACAGCGACAGGCAGCTGTGATGGCTCTGTTTTTAACCGGAATGATTAACGACGGAGCTCACACAGCAAATGGCCCGGGCGAGACTCGCTTTTATCAGACAGGGAAGGAGGGGAGAGGCAGACTGAGAGATGTGCGAGTGGAGGTGGGGGGAGCAACTGCCTTCATATTGCTGTAGAAGTGTCTTTGAGCAAGGCACCGAGCTCCTGTCAGCTGTCTCTGTGAGCACAGCTCCAGAGAGGGACAACCTTAAAGAGAATTCATCCCTGCGGGGATCGATTATGTGTTATTAAAAGAGAGAGTGTGAGGACATACTTGAGGACGGAGGTCTTAAATTGGCGGAGTTGGGGTCCTGTTCCCCGCCGGTGGCTCTGGGTTCAGACGTGGCCATCAGTCCTCCGTTATCTGATCTCCAGCTGGGAAATAATTCAACTGCAAACAGAAGTATCAAACGTTAAGGAGAGACCAGGTCCGATTAAACAACACAATATTTATTGTGAATAATCTGGATTTAATCAGAAAATTGTCTGTGCGTCGCCAGGAACGATTTATTCCGGAGGGGAGAGGTTGCTTGAGCGAAGACGCGCGGTTTGGAGAGAATTGCGCACGACGCACAAGCAATACGCACATCAGGATGAATAGCCTTGGCGATAACATAAAGCCTATTCATTTTGGAGATAGCCCTCGATATTTCTTGAATTCAATTGCCCATTAAGCACTCCCCCCTGTTATATCTGACATTCATATTAAAGATAAAATCCGAAAGTTATCATAAAATAAATAGATTTCTTCGCTATTGTGTGTTCTAATGGAACAAAATGATCATTTTTTCTTGTATTGAGCACACCGTTTACAACGATCTGTATCTTTTTCACTGCACTGATATGTCTAAGGAATAAAAGCAATAAGATAAAAACAAAGATGCATTAAAATTTAGATGAATTTACGACACGGAAAATGACAAAATCGCTGATTTATTCAGCAAATATTGATAAGATGCAACCACAAATACCATACATCATTTACCTATTGACTCTGCAATCGACATTTCAATTAAGTTGCGCTTTGAACGAGCGCATCCCATAAAATCATCACTCAATGTCATCGTGGTGCGAGAGACAGACTGAATAATGCACCTGTCACTCATTTACTTCAAACGGCACCACATTTTTTTTGTTTTCATATAATTTTCTTCCAAAATAACTCCGCCGTTAAAATCACCTGTTTGTCTATGAAAAAATATGAACCAAAATATGAAGGGCGCAGCTGAAACGAAAGGAGGAGGCTTCTTACCGGCTCACAGGTTGTCGAGTCCAGACAAACTATAACTAGATGTCACAATTGCCACCCAAAGGCGCGACAAGGAGCAGTCCAGTGATGGCGGAACAGAGCGCACTAATAAAATCCCATCCAGCGGTGCGCATGTGACCCTTTCTCCCTCAAGAATATATATTTTTTTTATTATTCGTTATTTATATCTCAGGGCTCCGGCTGCCCATTGGTTTCTTCACGCAAGCATGAGTCACAGCCTTGCCTCCCTCTGACGACTAATGAAGCTTCCCTGAGTGCTACTGACAGCCACAATCCACTTTAAGGAGCCTAAAAAGCAAAAGGAAAAGCACCGGTGACGTATGCCCACCCCCCTGTGCGTGCGTGTGCGTGCGTGTGTGTGTGTCCAGGTGTGGGTGGGTGTCACAGGATGGAGATGTGAATGTGAAATCTGTTCTGAGTGGGTTACAAAGCAATTGACCTTGGGAAGACAAACACAGTTGGTTTATGGGTTTTTTAGAAACAACAGATTTACATTCAGAATTTAAATGTCTCGGTTTCAGAGGACCTCTGAGGGCTTCCCATAAAAACCCCAAGTGATGGAGATTCATCCACCCGTACAAAAACTGACTGTAATATTCACCTTCGTGAGATGACATACTGAATGCATCATAATTTCTGCACGCCCTTTTTTATGACCTTGACATGGACAATAACACTGAGACATCAGAGTGAATCCAGCCTGCAGGGCGTTGACTTGCAACCCAATTGCCAGAAAAAGGTTGGCATTAACAAAAGATACATCATTATGTGGATGATATATCTAAACTTTGCTTTGAAACATGCTTTTAGTTTTAGGCATGACAAACACTAGGTTATGGGAGAAGATCTCTTTTTGTCTTTAAATATTCAGTTTTGGAAGCACAATCCCTGCTGGAAAAGCAGCAATGGGTTGCTAAAAAACACCCATGCCTGGTGCTAAAAAGACGCAGGAAAAACAGTCTCAAGTCCTTGAAACACTTAACATTTGGGGACTTAAATGCAGCTGAAAAAACAGTGATGAGCTCCTAAACAACATCTGTGTTTTGGGGATGAAATGTTGCTGGAAGAAGAGCCATTATTCCTAAAAAACAACAAAAAACTGCTGGAAACACAGTGAAAGATTCCCAAAAAACACCCAGTTTAGGAAGCTATAAAGCTGTTTAAAAACCGTGATGGGTTTCTGAAGAAAAAAATGTGACATGTTAACCGACTGAAATGTTGCTGGAAGAAGAGCCATGGGTCGCTAAAAAACATCCATATTTTGGGACTGAAAAGCCACTGGAAAATCAGAAACAGGCCCTGAAAAAAACCAAAGTTAGCTGACTGAAAAGCTGCTGGAAACACAGTGAAAGGTTCCCTAAAAACACGCATGTTTAGAGGCTATAAAGTCACTGGAAAAACAGTTAGCTATGGGTTACTTGGTTTTACAAAAAACGCTGGAAAAATAGCAATGGGTCCCTAAAAAACATCCAGGTTAGTGAGCTCACAAACCTTTGTAAACACTGCAAGAGATTCCCAAAAAACACTGACGTTTGGTTGCTAAAAGTCCACGGGCAAAACATCAACAGGTCCCTAAAAAACATCCGTTTGGGGGCTGAAATGTCATTGGAAGAGGAGCCATGGCTTGCTAAAAAACACTCACATTTTGAGACTAAAAAGCCACCAGAAAAACAGCAGCTTTTCACTAAAAACATCAACGTCAGTCTGCTGAAAAGCTGCTGGAAACACAGTGACAGGTTTGCAAAAGAACAACCTAATGTGGCGACTTGAAAGCAGCAGGGAAAACAACAATGGATCAATAAAAACATGCACATTTGGGGGCTAAAATGCTGCTGAAAAAAGTCATGGGTTAAAAAACATGTTTAGGGGCTGAAATGTCGCTGGAAGAAGAGCCGAAGGTCACTAAAAAACACCCATATTTTGAGACAAAAAAGCCGTTGGAAAATCAGCGATGGGTCCCTAAAAACCACCCAAGTTAACTGACAGGCTCCCAAAACACACCCACATTTGGGGGCTAAGAGACAGCAAATGTCTCTGGAAGGAGAGTCATGGGCCCCAAAAACACATCCACATTAAGTGGCTGAAAAAATGGCAGTGTATCCCTTTAAAAACATCAAAGTTAACAGGCTGAAAAGCTGCTGGAAACATCGTGACAGGTTCCCCAAAACACCGTGGTTTGTTGGTTAAAATGCTGCTGGAAACACAGCAATGCTTTGCTAAGTCACGACCGGTTTAGTTTGTTGGTCTCGAAAAGTTGTCCGCGGCTTGGCAGACGTCTCGCCTGGGTGACGCTCCATCGCCCATCCCCTCCACCTCCAGATGACAGTCAGCTCGTACAGAAATATTAATATGATATGTGAGAAACAGGCACATGTGACATATTCTTGGTTTTCAGAAATGTACAGTGCCATCATTTCTCGCGGCGACCGGGCTGTGACTTACTGTCGCCCTAATGGCACCGAATGAGCAGCCACCGTCATTCAGTCTCTGCAAATCACACAGCCTTTATCAGATGGCGCTTGTACCGTCTCTTTTCACTAGTCGTGCGTTGAGACGAGTCATAAAGATAAGCTCTGCCATGTGAACTCCGAATGTACCGGCTGATAGCGCTCCACGTTAGGATGGATTAGCTGTGTGAGAGAGGAGCGGAGTAAAGTGACGATACAGTGTGCACAGAGAGCGGAGCATCACAGAGAAAGGTGCTTTATTGTCAGCTCAAAAAAATGCATCGTCACGGATAAAAAACACTTTACTGGTACTGCTTAACCCTTTGAAACCTGAGCAAACTGGCTAAATTTCCCTCAAAAACATGGGGAAAGGGTGATGAGCTACTTAACAATTAACAGCCCAAAAACAAGCAAGAAATTAGTCAAAAGTTACCAAAAAACCCAAGAAAATGACCTTAAGAAAGAAAAAATTAAATATTTTTTTCTCTAACATTATTTGAAATCTATTTTTTTTTTCATCTAAGTTCTTGGTTGATATCCAACACTTCCTCCCTGCGCATATTCAGATAATTTCTTTGTCGAAATTTATTTAATTATTTTGTCACTTTGCGGGACATTTCTTGTCAAGTTGCTTATTGTGTTTATTCTCATGTTTTTGAAAGAAATAAAGCTAAATTTACCAGGTTTTAGAGGTTTAAATGCTTGTGAAAGGCGTCTGAATGCAGCACAAGAAAACTGATGTCAAAGGGTTAACTATATCTGAAATGTATACTTTATATATATTAATAAAGTGCATGAAAACAGGATGAATGGAAACACACAGAATCCTCAGTGCAAACAGTAGGAGCTAAACACACTTTTTTTCTTTGCATCTTTAAAGGTATTTTCACGATTTCTGAGTATTTAAGTGCCTCTCTTTGCAGGAGGCCAAACTAATGTTTGAATACAGTATTTCCACAGACACGATGCTCTCATATTCTTTGACATCATTCAGATGAATTAACTATTTGTTAATCAGTTACCAAAGTAGTTTCAGACTGATTTTCTGTTAATAAACAGCCCAAATGCCAGAAGAAAATGTCGGTATTTTACGTTTCTGCAGACCATGACTACGTTACGTTGTCAACCAAATCATTGTCATAACATAAACTCATAAAGTGAAACTAAAACATAAAGTTTCAACATTTCTGCTATGTGAAATTAAAAAATTTAACATAGTTTGCAGCAACGTACAAACATACATGGATAAGGGCTCAATTGGGGAAAAAATATTTAGCTGTAATGTTTTTTGTATTTCCAAGTTTGAACGTTTATTTTTCAGGAAAGCATGACCTCATCTTGGTCCACAATGAATATTTTATTAGCAGGTTTTTCGTGCATCTACAAACTGCACAAAAACTGTGCAAAGAAGCTTTGTGAATGAAAACAAACAAGATTTTCCCACAGTAACACGGCGCTGTAAGCAGAGATATCTGGTGAACTTACACTGGCTCTTTTTTAGGGTGCAATGTGAGAAGGAGGACACGGCTTGTGTCTGGTTACTTGCTTTTCGTTTTCATCGTCATCTGATGTTGAGGAGGAGGAGGAGCAAGATGAAGAGGAGGAGTCTGAGCTCTGAGATGACTCCCCGTCACTCCCAGAGTCAGCGTCATCATCGTCATCATCATCATCATCATCATCATCATCTTTGTCTTCCTCCTCGGTGCTCTGCTCCGTCTCTTGCTCTATTGGAAAAAAGGCACAAATTCACGTTGTACTCTGGAAAATTCAGGATTATTGTGTGACTACGTCTGATCCTCCACACAAGCATCCCATCGAGTGTGCTAAAAGAGTATGTGTGAGTTTCTGAAATGTTCTTTTAGATTATCAATGATATATATATCTTTGAATTTATTTTATTCTATTTTAGCATATTTTTAGCTTATTTATTGGGTGACATTATAAGCGTATTGCAGCTCACATTTTTTAACAGGTGAAGAACTCCTACAGATGTAAAAAAAACCCTAAAAACGCAAGTTAACATCCCAGTCACCAGAAAACTTTCCAAATTTTACATTAAAATGTTATTATGTGGCAAATATGTTGAAACTTTATGTGCTAACGTTGCTGCTTAACGCCTGATTATGCTCGGGGATAAAAACCACATGGCAATGGGAAGGAGAACAGCATGTTTTGGCTTGTCTATCCGAGCAGGAAAAGCACAAACAACTCCTTCTTGTGGCACTGATCAAGTAAATCCACTGTGGCGCTGTTTTGACAGGAATCAATTCTCAGTTTAGAAAAACCCACTATTGTAGTACTATCCTACAAGAAAAGCAACGATTCTCTGTAAAAAAAAAAAAACAAAAAACAAAAAAAAACACTTCTTGTGACACCATACCAGCAGGAAATGCAACAGGTTGCTACAAAACTTTCAAATATAACTTACTCATGGTTTGTAGAAACACAGCAAGAATTTCTTCTGGCGACTGGGCCGGACGTTCATCGTGAGAGGAGGCTCTCAGGAAGTGATGCAGTAATTACAGCTCCGATACTGTTCATTCACACTAAAGTATGTCGAACTCTTGTGGACATATTGGCCGTGTAATGCGTCGTGTGTGATTTGCGTCTGTATCGATGGGATCTCACCCTCTAACAGCTTCTTCTGGATCAGCGGGAGAAACTCGGAGGCCTCAGGATTGTCTGGTTCATAGATGAGAACTGGAAAAGAGGAGAGAAGAGGCGACACTGACTTCACCGGTGGCTGATTTATTGACTGACAGACGGACAGTTGATGGCTGCAGGATACACACTCATCTGACACAGCTTGCTGGCCGGCTGAAAGTCTCTGTCCATCACAGCTCTGAGGAACTGAAACCACACATTTTCTGTTTTTTACTTGAGAAAATCCAAGCTGAGTAAAAATATATCTTTAAGTTTGAAATGATTTTTGGCGTCTGAAATAAAACAAAAACTGCTACAGTTTATCCCGCGCTCTCAGCAGAGCATGAAGTGTGAAATACCTCCATTATCAGCTCCACTGGTGCCTTAATGACTTCATCCTCTCCCTCCTCTTCCTCCGTCTGTTCTTCCTCCCCATGTGCAGACACAGTCTCGGCTGGTGGAGGAGAAAGTGTCGCTCCGCCTGGCGACCATTAACACAATCATCACTTTCTTTTCTTGCTGCATTTCTGACTCTGCATTTTGTTACAATAACCTGCCTGTCAGAGCGGAGCCCGGAGTTTTCCTCGAGTTTTTCATTTTCAGCTCTTCATCGAGCGCTGCGGTCAACGGTGTGTGTTCTTTCACGCTGAAATCACATGTAAGACTTTGTGTTGGTGCCGTTACATCAGTCGGATCGCAGACTGAATTCAGAGCAGACCTCTGTTTTGTGTTGATGGTTTCCTTTGGTGAGCGCTCTGCAGGAGAACCACAAACAAACAAAACAATTTGTTTTTGGGCAGTTAACAGTTAATACTCTATGAAGAGATCATTTGAGTCTTTTTAAGTGTGGTTGTGTGAGGTTCTTATCCAGAGTCGGTGTATTTCTTACACTAGATTGGCAAACCCCGAGTTTGGAGAAGCAGCCGGAGCACCGACACTGAAGCTAAACAATGTAGTGCTGTGAAAATGTATTTTAGCCACTTTAAAAAAAAATCCACATCAGTCCGAGAGCCTGTTTAGACCAGGTATAAGCATGCAGCTGTTTTTAGGTGGCTACAACAGGATTTGCAGCCCCCCCGTCCACTGAAACTTTTAAGAGCCTCCGAAAAACGTACTTTTAAAAGAAAGCCCTCTCCTCAAATTACTATTTGATGGTTTTATATTTTAAAGTTATTATGATTGCATTTTATAGTGGTCCTGTTTTAGTTTTTCTACCGGCGAACTTACGCACTTCATATTTCCACTTTTCACCTGTTTTAAATTCAAGACTTTGTTCTTTTATTGGCTGTCAACCAGTTTTATGTGACATTATTTCTTATTATTCATTAGTGTTTTATTCGCCTATACATGCGGTTCTTCTTTTAGTCTTAGTTTTACCTTTAAATTAGGTTAGTCCTCTTCTCTTTGCTTTCATTATGTCCTCACTTGTTCTGTCATGTGCAGCATCACTAAAAACAATTATATTAAAAAAAATTAATAAAAATAATTTGTATTATTTATTATATACTTATTAGAAAATTGCATTCTTAATTTTGCACCCTCACATGTTTTTGTACACATTGTTATTTTATTTTTTGTGTTTTAATGTCGGGGCAGCATGGGTGTCAGACATTTATTTTATTCTGTAAAGCTTTTTATTTGGGAAGCACTTTGTGCTGAAGATTGAAAAGTGCAAAATAAATAAAGCTTGTTATTATTATTATTATTATTAGTAGTAGTAGTAGTATCTTCAGTGTCAGTACTCCTGCTGCTTCTCCAAAGCATGACTCCGACCACCATCTACGGCGGGTACAAACACTGACTGAAATATCCTTTTAATATTAATCATATATGAAGAGAAAAAGCGTAAAACTGCTGGTTAATATAACGTGAATGAAACAGACATTGTTATCTCTAAATTTAAAAACAGATTTCATAATTGTCAAACACAATGTGAAATGTACTGATGAGATGAGTTTTCCCATCACACACCATCTGTATCATGCATTGGAAGCCCGGACTTTCGAGTGTCCTGGCAAGAAACCTTGGAGAAAGACCAAAACAAAAAGATTACAGCCAATAATGCAAAATGTGTTTCTGTCAGTCCAGTCGTGGTTTAGTCTTGTTTAGAGAACCCACCTGTACAGAGCGAGGCGGCGCCCGGGCAGGAACACTCCTGCTGGATGCAAAATGAAGAAATGAAAACACTGGATGAGGATGGTGTGTATGACTTATAAACTTATAATTGCTAATATGGGACTTTTCTCACCGAGCTTTATCGGTGACGGTCTTTTTCTCCACTTTCTCTAGAACATAATCCCAATATAAGCTTGTCATGAAACACAAGGTGAAACTCAGGTCACATCTTATGTCTCATGTCTGTCTTAAAATAAGGAAATAAGTCGGGATGTGAGGTTTTGATTTACCTTTGGGTTTGCGCCTCTCAGCGTCAGCGGAGGGAACTCGTCCTGCCACCTACGTCCAGGTACAGATCAGAATAATGTCATTATTTATACATGAACAGCTGCACTATAATATCATGCAGACAGAAAACTAGTGTTATAATAAAACAGAGTTGACTCTTTTCTTTGGTGTTTACCTGTTTGGAGGTTGAACTGGTGGAAGATTTCCCCAAACACTCTAACCTGAACATCAGATTACAGCAGTTAAATCATGTAAAGCTTGGTTTATGAATTAATCAGCATGGATTATGATATATGATGCAATATTTACCTCTGACAAGTACTGGAGAAGAAGCAGAAAGTGGCATAACATGGAAATACCCATATATAATGGTACAAGTACTAGGAATTAAAATTTAAGTTTAATACTTGAGTAAATATTGGTGACTTATTCCACCACTTTGTACACTAGTTAAGGTTAAAATACTATTTCTTACCACAAATTTTTAGGTCCACCTTTTTGTGTTTTATCATTTTATTTTATTCTATTCTGCTGCTGACGCAACATTCACGGTACTGAGATAAATAACGTCAATGGAGTTTATTTTTAAATTTTTTGTGGGAAATATTACATTCATGAATGTAAACAGACTAAAAAGAAATACAAAATACAAAAAATCAAAATAGAAATAAAACATTACATCCCAAAAAGAAATAGCAAAGCTGAGAAAACACTAGACATTTGTTATTATAAGTTTTACATTTTTATTTGATACTTTGGATAACCTTTATATGTGTATATGTAAATAGTTATATATAGTTTGTCCTGCATGGTTTTTGTTCTCTTTTTTAAAATGTTATGTTTGCAGTGTCCCATTTCCTGTTTGTTACATAGCTGAATTTGGAAATATATTTTAGTAATGTATGGAGAAACCGGAAAAAACGAATTCAAAAAAATGAAAACAAACAAACAAACATACAAACAAAAAACAGGCCTGCTAACTCATGGGAGCTAATTAAGTGCTACTTCAAATTAGCAGGTAGGCTAGCTACCATTGCAAAACAAAGTGTAATATTTTGTGAATAAAGTTGGCGTAGTAAATGTTAGTGGACACCAGCTGCTCACCTGCTCATTGAGGAAGAAAAAAGGGACTGAAACTGGAGGAAATAATCCGTAAAATTCTTAAACTTTCCTGTGGTTAACCTAGCTAACCGGCTAAGTTACAGTCAGTGGAGGACAGACGGCGGTTACGACGCAACAGAATGTAAACAGTCGTTACCATGGTAACAGAGCTACTGAGTCAGTGCTGCCTTCAAGTGCTGCCGGGAAATTATATAAACATGCGGGTCAGAGAAATATTTGGACAAATACTGTGAATTTGTACGTTTGAACATCTGTTTATTCCTGTTATATATATATATATCTTGTTTAGTTTGGTTTCTGCCTTTTTTATTTATTTATTTATCTATTTATTTTATCATCTCATCATTTTTATCATTTGTACACTGAATTTTTACATGAATCTTTCAATATAGTTTTTTTTTTTTACCTTTTACCTGATGTTTTGTATATGTTTAGTTTGTCATTTAAAAATAAATAATTAAAGACCTATTTGGCGACACTTTGTTTGTATAAACCTACTGACAGATTATAGAGTATTTGTAACATTTCAACAGTTTATTAGTTGATAATTAACAACTGCTTTGTTTTTGATTATGGTGTATATGTGACAACTCTGATCATACTCGAAAAATTTAGGGAGTGTTTAAACTTTAAGACAAAATCCTGGACTGGCTTTGGTTTTTCACTCTTGCGGTGCATGTCGGTTAGCTATTGCAAACACATTACTTTTTGTCAACATTTTAAATGAGACAGGCCGTGGGGTGATTTTGAAATTGCAGTATTTTAAGATCAGATTTGATTATTTATTTATTTTTAATTTTTTTTCCTGACAGTGTTTGTCCCACCTACTGTGTCGGAGGACCATCAGACATTTGAAAATCCAATGACAATTTCTGTTTGTACAGTTTCTGGCTATGAGAAATTGTGTAATTTCAGTTAAATAAACAAAATGCTAAAATACAGCCATCAAAAGTTGTATTCTCCTTCCCGAAGCCAAAAAAAAAAGTGCTTAAGAAATTATCTGACATGCCTCTCCCAGTAACAACTCCTCCCCCTCACAAAAACAGATATTATACGTTTTTCTTCTTCTTTCTCCTGAAATGAGCAGAAATATTATAAGGAAAATTTGTATTTTTTTTTAGAGGGAAGAAGGAAGACAGATTTATCTGTCATTTTTTAAAGAAAGTTTAAAAAAATAAATTAAAATGTGATCCTGCTACATCTTTGGAGTTGAAGTATGAGTATTTTTTGTTATCGTGTCGGAAACTACACACTGAAATGAGCAAATAAATCAAATATGGATAAATGAATGAAGAATGATTGAAGGATAAATGAGCGATTGTCTCTCCCTGCTCTCTCTCTTACACATAGCCGAGCTGATTCCATCCAGCCTCCATGTCAGCCATATTTCATCCAATAAGTAGCTGTAACTGCTACATTAGCTGCGCATACATCGAAAGAGCTGCCCTCAGTCTTAAATGTGTGTGTGTGAGAATGTGAGGACGGAGGTATCGTGTGTGTGTGTGTGTGTGTGTGTGTGTGTGTGTGTGTGTGTGTGTGTGTGTGTGTGTGTGTGTGTGTGTGTGGTTAATAGGTTCAGGTCTCCACAGCGCTTGGCTGTATTGTTTCACGGTTGTCTTGTAATCTCAGGACGATATAAACTGTCAGACTGACAGGCCGAAGACTTCTCACAGAGACCAAATGAGCTCATGACTGACAGGCTGCTCACTTTCTGCCAGAGCTGGAAACACTGTTTAAAGAGAGGTCAGGTTAGTCTGCGCCTCCGACTGCCTCTCACACACACACAAACACACTCATCAATTAGGCAGCGCAGTGAAGTTGCTCGGACTGAGCTCTCTCCTGGGATCGCCCTCATGCACAGCGACATGCCATTGAACCGTGTGCATGTGTGTTTAAGCGAGTGTGTGCATGTGCATGCTTCTGTGTGTGTTTTCATGAGTGTAAAAAGTGGACAGGAGGCAATTAGTCTTCTGTTGTCAAAATAATCCAGCAAAGAAATGGACGAGAGCGCATCCAGTTTCTCAGGGAATGTCAATGAATTCTCATTTAATGACCAAAAACATGTTTTGTGAGGTCACAGTGACCTTTGACCACCAAAATCTAATCATTTCAGACTTTGGTCCGAGTGGATGTTTGTGCCAAATTTGAAGAACTTCCCTCTCTGTGTTCTTGAGATGTCATGTTCACAAGAACAACAAAGACGAGGTCACCGTGACCTTTGACCACCAAAATGTAATCAGTTCATTCTTCAGTCCGAGACGACGTTTGTGCCAAAGTCAAAGAAATTTCCTCAAGGAGTTCTTGAGGTACCGTGTTTGTGTGAATAGGACAGACAGACGGATGAAGACGCCTGAAAACATAATGCCTCACAGAGACACAAAAACGGTATTAAAATAACAAGTAAACGCAAACATAACGTGGGGAGAAAGTCTCCGGAGTGCACACGCTTCCAGCTGGAGGTTATTGACCCCAGCAGTCTGCCAGTTTGTTGTCAACATGTTGCACTCATTAAATGCTGCTAATGTAAATCTGTCCTATGGCTCCTGCCAAAATAAACGCCCATTAATTTCTTGCAGTGTCACAGATGCACAATTCATGGAGGCCAGACAAATATGTTCTTATTTCTGCTTTCATGCATGAAAGCAGAAATAACAGAACTAACTTCCTAACTCCGAAACTACGACCTTCAGACATAAATGCACCGTAAAAGTCAGTCTAGGGTTCATTAATATCCGAAAAAAAGTGGGTGTAGGTCCATTGAGTAAATAAGATAATGTTTGCCTTCATCAAAAAAACATTTCCAGATCCGACCAGTCGTGTAAGATCTGATTTTACAGCAAATGAGTCTCCTGATGTCAAATGCTAAACAACAGTAAACTGCTCTGACACTGTCACCTTGTTTTTATGGAGAATCCAACACCACCACCTCCTCCTGCTCCTTCCCAACAACAGACAGAGGGAGAGAGCCACAAAACACAAACACACACACACACACACACACACACACACACACACACACACACACACACACACACACACACACACACACACACACACAGCACCAGCATCCCATCAGGCACACCTGCCATAGACGGTTGATGGGAAAATATATTCTGCACAGACGACATGATAACAGAATCATTTCACACTCCAGTGATCCTCTGCACAGACTCTCTGTGTGTGTGTGTGTGTGTGTGTGTGTGTGTGTGTGTGTGTGTGTGTGTGTGTGTGTGACAGCCGCAGCAGCAGCGGGCTGTATGTACTGTATGTGCCTTGAGAGACTCTGCTTTTCACAAATTTCCATATGATGAGCCCCGAGGCCGTATCAACTGCAAAACAGAGCAGGAACGACTCGTCTCAGTCCTTCAGGACGTCACAATGTGCAGAATGTGAAGCATGTTCTCCTGTGATGGAACGCCACTGAACATACTGTTCCCATCATTAACGGGGACCGGCATTAACAAAACGAAGCAACATCATGCTGTCATAACGACTTCATCTGCAGTGCATGAGTGTGTGTGCGTGTGTGTGTGTGTGTGATGCTCATGTTGCTGTGTCCTCGGGCACACGTGTTTATGAAGCATCTGTGCAGGTCTATCAGTGTGATGTGGTGTATGACGATCCATCCTCACGCCTCACGGCCTCTGGCAGGCTGAAGGCTAATAATAAATGCAAATTACAATCAGAGGAGCAGATCGGAGCCGGAGAGGATAATTGCTCCATTATGGCCGTGTGTGTGTGTGTGCGTGTGTGTGTGTGTGTGTGTGTCTTGTATAACAGAGAGAGAGAGGAGCCAGGTGCTGACGTCACAAACAGACGATATAATGGGACAAGTGAGGTATTGATTTATTTGTTGGACAAAATTCTACTTTTCCAGTTCGAGGGGCCAAGTGAGGCTAATTAAAGTGTGTGATGCAACTGTGAGTCACAAATCAGAAGGAACAAAGACAGATCTAGTTTACAAGCTGCTCCTGAACACCACTGTTGGAGATCAGTGTTTGAAACACAAAACTGCGCAGGCTCCATGTCAGATGAAGCCTGTAATGTGTCTTTTTCAGTGACTTTCCCTCATTTTCCATTTCATTTCATTTATTAGGATCCTCATTAGCTTCATCAACACGCGCGCACACACACGCACGTGCACGCATACACACACATTAACAGCCACCATTTCATAATGTTCAAAATTACAAAAAAATGTCCCAAATGATATTGAGACAATCTGTGATTCCGGATTAATGTGCATCCTCCTCTTTCTGTCCGTGTGTGTCACCACTCCTGAACTGTTGTGGTTTAAAAGTTGATTTGAGTTACTTTATCCATTTCCAACTAAACTCCTAATCTCCAGTGACAAATCCAAAATATTCAACTCAAGTAAAACAATATGTAATAGACACAGCGTTCGTCATCAGAAACCTGCACGTGCATTTTGGCAACAGAAGCGGCGTTGTTCGCCAGCCATCCAGACTGATACAGGTGAGGAAGCAGGCTTTAAACCAGCATGTTACCAGCACAAATGTCTTCTTGTTGTGTGTACGTTGACAGAATCGATGTTCCACCAGCGGACTCAAGTTCTAAAGGATTCCCACAGGATCCCAACTGTGTCAGAACAACCATGTCTGTGGCTGCAAGCTATTAAACGTGTTGACTGGACTGAGGACACAATCAAACATTGCGTCTGCATAACTCTGCGTTTGCATAACAAGTCAAGTCAATATTATTCATAAACCCATTATTACAAACACAGTTTGCCTCAGAGGGCTTTACAACGTACGACATCCCTCTGTCCTTAGACTCTCACATCGTCTAAGGAAAAACTCCCCAAAAAAACCCTGTAACGCCGGCAAACAAATGGTAAAAAATTCAGGAAGAGCGACTGAGGAGGGATCCCTCCTCCAGGACAGACAGACGTGCAAGAGAAAATCGTAAATAACAATTAAATTACAGTAATGACATAAAGGAAAGACAAATAGAGAGAGAGAAAAAGAGGGAGAGCACAGAGAGGGAGAGAGATGCACAGCAGTAATGGTAACAATAACATATAACAGAAGTGATAGACATAAAATTAATAAATGCACTCTATGATAACGTGATGTTACATGCAAATGTCATAGGTGTTGATAAGAGTCCCATGTGTGCAGTAATAATGGAGGCCTGACTCATAATAATGTCAGTGGAAGGTCGCGTCGAGCAGGATCACAGCATCGGCACAATCAAGGCCCACGACACAGGCACAGCCTCAGACAGGACCACAGCAACAGCACAACCAAGACCACGATCCAGGCGAGCTGGACGTACAGACAGCCAAAGGCGGGAACACAGCATCAACACAGCGCAACTAACGCTACATCACAAAGCTGTGAACTATGATCGCTACAACTCACAATAACAGGCTCCTTATCCCGCCATGCAGGTGCAAGTCGATGTAGTTTTCTGTTTTTTTTCATACATTGTAATCTTGTGTCCTTGTCTTTGGGTGGGTAGGATTTCTGATTTCAGGACACAAAAGTCTATGTCAGGGTTTTTGACACTCTGTACGTGACCACAGATAACATAGTCTGGTGACTTGTAGGTTCCTAATTTCCCTCTGGTGTACCTGCTCGGTTTCTCCTCCAAATACGTATCTGGTCACTGAATATACTGAACGTCTTCAACCTCACTAACACAGATCTGGAGGTCGGTCACCATTTATCAAACTCAACTTGTTGAGGTCGCAATCGTGATCAGTTGCATTGTGGGTAAGAGTAAAATGGCTGCAGATGACGAACACGTGGTGCACATATTTTAATGGTGCTTGAGGTGTCTGAAGTCTGAAGAAATGGAAAGAGCGAGAGAGAGAGCGCAATAAATCTTAGAAAACATCAGTATGAAACATGGTTATTAATTATTTGGACTAGTGTATTTACAGTTAGATTTAGGCAAAAGATGCGCGTGGTAAAGAGCAGAAGTAAAAAGATCACATTCAGGCGAGAAGCAAACAACTGACTCCCACATGAAAGTCCGGGGTTTGTTTGTTTTGGGGTTTTTTTTGGATCCATCCACCACCCCTCCTGCCTGCCCCAAAGGGACCTTTGTGCTCCATATTTTACATCTTTTCCAGCAGTGTTTTAACCTGTTGTTGCCCGTCTGACTATCATCATATAATAACATCACAAACGCTTCTCATCAGCTGTTTTCATCTGACAGCTTTTCATTTAGCTACAAAAGATTGCTTTTTGCATCAGGATCTTACTCTGAAATCACTGCAAAAGCAGCAGTATTTGACGACTTCAGAAGGAGAACAAGCTGCACACACACACACACACACACACACACACACACACACACTGAAGTGACACAATACTTTATTTGCTCTATTAAATCACTCAGTTGTTTGCGTCCTCGTAGCATGAGCCAAAGGCTTTAACTGCTAATATTTCTATCATTACCCTTGCTTTACTTTTAATGTGAAATCTATTTGAGGGGATGACTGCAGCCTCTGGGCTCTTTATTATGTGTCTGTGTCATCATCATCATCATCATCATCATCATCATCATCTTTGACTTGGTAAGCACTCCTTCACTTACAGTTTCCATTTCTCTGCCACTCGGCTCTCTGATGGAGCCGCGGCCCATCTGTCTCTCTTTTAGCCCATTCATCATTTCCTCACTCATCAGCTCTGTATTTCTTCATTTTCTTCCCTCGCTCCGTCTCTGTCTCTCCCTCACTCATCACCCATTTCAGGGGGTTTTGCGTCCCCGCCCCTTCCTTCCGCTCCATCCATCTGTCTCCCACTTTTCTCCATATCCTCCTTTTCCACGCTTCATTTTCTTCCTCTGTCATTTCCACTGGCCGTCGATCCATGAAAGAGCCGACACTGGCTGTCTTTACGAGGGGACTGGTCACCAGAATTTTACAAAATATATATATAGAAGAAGTTCTGTTATGTGAACAGATGATGAATTCATCTCTAGGTATGACTGTGCAGAAAAAGTAGGGAAAAAAGATGTCCCAGATGCTCTGTACTGGGAAATTTAGCAGTAGAGCAGCATTAAAAATGATCACAGTTAAAAGCTGTTAACCATTAAAAGACACACACATTTTCACGCCATCGAGGGAGCCTTTGAAAGTGTCTAAATTTGGTTTGAGGATATAAAGATGCAGTGAAAGGGTAGAGATGGACTGATGCGTCATAACCCAGATTTAACAGAGATTCACGAGGCTGGTTTTTACCGTTAAAGGGAAACTTTGCTTATTTTCAACCAGTTTTGTATCAAAACAATATAGATATTATGTGTAAACTTGCCTCAAAAACTCAGAGTTTTGCTGTATTTAGTGTCTCTCAAACTAAAAAATGTACTCCTGCATTTTTGTAGTGCCGTCACCCACACAGAAGATCCACATATCTCTCTGTTAACCCTTTGAAACCTGAGCACCTGGCTTAATTTCTTTCAAAACGTGGAAATAAGGCAACGAGCAGCTTCATCAGAAATAAATAACCTGAAAAACAAGTAAAAATGAAATAATTCTATGTATATATATATATATATATATATATATATATATATATATATATATATATATATATTTATTCATTATTATTTTTATCAACTATATTCATTTTCGTCATGTTTTTCCCTATTTTTTAAAAATAATTTGCAAATCTCTCAAATTCAATTTGTCACTTGTTGCCAAAGCCAAATAACAGCTTATTGAATTATTACATATATTACAGAAATATTTTTTAGACACATATTTTATACATACTGTTTTAGTTATATAGAAACATTTGGTGTAGAGCTTGTTTCTCTTCATTTATGACAATTTTCCATCCTCTTAACACAGAGATCACAGCAACTACAATCCCCCGTCTTAAAGCCTCCTTTGCATTTGTACACAGAACAAACGACAGCAGCATCATTATACTGCATCTCGGTATCCCGAAATCAAAGAGGCGTGACACGTAACGCAACAGCGTTGGCCAAACGGCACTTGTCAAACATTTGGGCAATGTTATTTTATTTCTCAATCTAAACATATATAAATATATTTAGATATAGTGACACAAAATTGAATGTAATATAATAATAATGTTTTCTTTAGTGTATAGTTGTTTCTGTTGTCTTAGAATGAGCCGTTTATATCTACACAGGGGGCGGGTCCTCAGAGATGTGCACCGCCATGTTTCTACAGTAGCCCAGAATGGACAAACCAAACACTTTAGGCTTTAGGGACATTTGCATTTATTTGAGTGTTTGTGCATTTCTCTAGACTTGATCCAGACTCAGTCTCTTCAAAAAAGGCTTTGGAGGAACAAAGTGTTTTGCTAACTCACGTCACTGTGAATAACTGCAGCTCCTCAATAAACCGTCCAGCTGAGAGATGCAGCCACGTGTGCGATGTGTTGGTCTACATCCTGTTTATTGATTAGCTGCCATTTCCTTAAACCAGCCTGTGAAGTATAGAGACACCCTGACACAGCCGGGATCACACACACACACACACACACACACACACACACACACACACACACACACACAGATACAGTCACAGGTTTGAAGCTAAACAACATGTCTGACCCAGTGTTACTGTAAGCGACGACGAGGGCGCTTCAGCCACCAACCTTCGCCCACCCCCGCCCCCTCCCCCGTGTGCCGACCTCTCACTCCACATCTCCTTTCGTTGTGTTTTCCTTTTGCTTGATTCCCTGAGGGGAGGAAAATTCCTCTTATCAGCCGCAACCAGACGCAGCACTGCGTGTGTGTGTGTGTGTGTGTGTGTGTGTGTGTGTGTGTGTGTGTGTGTGTGTGTGTGTGAAGATAATCCCCCGCCGTGCTTTCATTGGCTCAGCACTAACCCTTTTTTTTGAGTAGGTGATGACTTGGGGTTTATTTTAGAAAGAGCAGTATTTCATGTCACATCTGAAAGGTTGTCTTTTAAATGGCACAACAGTAATTACAACGTCAAACATCTGAGAGCGGCATTTCGGAAAAATTCATTATAAATCGTTAACTCTTGGTAACATTGCTTTATATTTGCATCTGCTGACTGCAGACGAGCATCTCTCTCTCCCTCTGTGTGTGTGTGTGTGTGTGTGTGTGCAGTGATTCGTTGAGCTTGTCTAAGAGTGTTAGTGTCACTTCTGCTTATTCTGTTGCTGCCCGCCTGCTCATCGAGAGAATCTGCTTTCCTCATCCATACTTGTGATGCCCTCCATGCCGTGAGTGTATGTTTTGTGTGTGTGTGTGTGTGTGTGTGTTTGTTTCCATCCAGCACAAATCACAACAGTCCACCTGCATGCTAAAATGAACACCCTTCACTTCATCATGGGTTGATTTCACGTGACCAATCATCACTGTTGTCAGCATCCATTGGCTGCAGATGCAGAGCTGCTTTCTGATTCATTCCTCCATTCAGCGGCTCAGCCATGATCACATGATGCCTGTGTGTGTGTGTGTGTGTGTGTGTGTCTGTGTGTGTGTGTGTGCAGCCCTATTGCCAAAATCCAGAAAAACGAAAAACTCTCCCCACTGTAGTTGCCATAGTAACCAGCGATTCGCTGCATCTGGCAAATTATAGGGTTGTATTGAAGGGCGAGAGGGTGTGGGTGTGTGTGTGCACATGAGTGTTAAGTGTGTGTGTGTGTGTGAACTTCTCCTGCATACAAAAGCTGATATTCGGGTGAAAGTGAAAAGCAGAAATGGATAATCAATTACCATTTTTGCAGCCAATCAATGTTAGATAGGATGGCCCTCACACACTCATATATACACAAAGATACACACACACACACACACACACAAACACACGCGTGCGCGCATGCACGCACACACAACCTGGATCATTTATCGCAGTTATTAGACTCTATAAGTCGGAGTGCTCTGAGGTGCTGTCCTCCCAGAGGGCAGCTCCCTGTGCTGATGTGTTACGATGACTTTATGTGACTTTGTTGAGGACGACTGAATAGAGACAGACGAGAAACAGAGAAAGAGATGTTGTCTCCAGTGACCTTCCAATATTCTACAAATTTCCTAAAATGTGAAAAATGCACTAAAGTCATAGAAATGTTCTAAGATTCTGAAAAACACACTAAATTCTTAGAAATGTCCCCAAAACTAAGAAATGTCCTCAGATCTGTCTTGAAATCCTACAGATGTCCTGAAATATTAGAAATATCCTAAAATCCTAGAAATTTTCTGAAGTCCTTGAGATGTCCTGAAATCCTAGAAATGTCTTAAAATCCAAGAACTGCTTTAAAATCAGAGAAATGTCCTGAAATCCTAGAAATGTCCTAACATTTCTAAAAATGTCCTAACTAAAAGCCTATAAATGTCTTATAATCTCAGAGACATGTCCGGGGCTGCTGTGACTGGCCCCTGGCCTCCTGTCATTTTGCTAAACTGGCACCCGAGCAAACCAAGCTGCGTTTCTCTGCCCTAAATCGTACACACTGGACATCCATTTAATCTGATCGATGGAATCGCCTCCAAAATATCTTAAAGCGAAGTGTCGGCTCTTTTGCTCACTTGTGGAGTCTGTCCTGACTGAACTATATTTAAAACACAGTTAAAAAAGACATTGCATCTTAAACACATTTGTCTCTATGCTGCAACACAGTTGCTGGTGACGTTGGTGGCGTACCTGCACGCCTGAGACAGGACGTGTGTGCACGATATGAGCATCACATCAGGCGGTTAAACAGCGGATAAACAGGAGATCAGTCCTGCCAAGCGGCTGCGAGCTCTGCTCTATAAATCACCCGGGTAAATGGTCTGTGTTTAAGGTTTAACCACTCCCTATTAGAGAGTCATGTTTGGCTGTCAGCAGCGAGTTTATTGGGAACATTAAGCTATTTATAAAAACAAGTCGGTTACAGTGTGTTTCCTCTTCACCTGACAGCGTCTATTAGCTCCTCTTCACCCTCAGGATGACGCTGAGCTCAACCAGACTTTGACGTCTTTATTTTTACAATTAACTGAGCGACAAAAGGAGAAATTGGGAGGAGGAGGAAGAAGAAAAGGGAAAACGGAGGAGAGAAATGAGAAGTAAGGGGAGATGGACAGCAGATAGAGGAGAGAAAAACAGAGGAAGGCTAATGATGGATGGATGTGTGTTTGTGTGTCGGTGTGAGCGAGCAGACAGGTACACAGAGAGGGAGAGGTGTGTGAGGGCGCCATTAAAGCCTTGTACTATAAATCTCTGCCAGTGCGTGTGTGTGTGGAGATAACGGAGGGACGTCTCTCTCCATTCTGGCTCTGTCAGATTGATGTATGCATCCTTTTCTTCCTCCCTGTGAAATATTACAGGGAGGCCCCGCGTGTGTGATCTCAGCCAGCATGTGGCCGACGTGTTTGGTAATTCTTCACCCCTTATCGGCGCTCACATGAGGTATTGTGTATGCGAGACGTGTGGCCGCCCGGGAAAAGAGGCGAAATGACCCAGAAACACACTCACACACATACAGGTGAGCAGGAAACAAAATGGAAGAAAGACAGAGACTTAAATCCTAGAAACATCCTAAAATCAGAGAAACATCCTAAAATCTGACAAACATCCTAAAATCAGAGAAACATCCTAAAATCCTAGAAATGTGCTAAAATCCTAGAAATGTCATAAAATCGTAGAAACATCATAAAATCCTAGAAATGTCAAAAAATCCTATAAATGTGCTAAAATCCTAGAAATATCATAAAAACATAGAAACATCCTAGGAACGTCATAAACTGCCAGAAATGTCCTAAAATCCAAGAAATTTCCCCAAATCCTACGAACAACTGAAAATCCTAGAAATGTCCTGAAACCCTAGAAACATAAAAAAAACATCATATTTTTCCTAAAATCCTAGGACCATCTTAAAATCCTATGTCAATAAATCCTAGAAATGTCCAAAAAATCCTATAAATATCATAAAATCCTAGAAACATCTTAACATCCTAGGAATGTCATAAACTGCCAGAAATGTCCGTAAATCCTAGAAATTTCCCAAAATCTTAGGAATAACTGAAAATCCTAGAAATGTCCTGAAATCCTAGAAACAATATAAAATCCTAGAAATTTCCCAAAACCCTAGGACCATCTTAAAATCCTAGAAATGTCATAAAATCCTGGAAATGTCCTAAAATCCTCCCTGTGCAACATCACAGGGAGGCCCTGCGTGTGTGAGCTCAGCCAGCATGAGGCTGGTGTGTATTTTGGTCATTTTTCCCGTGTCAGCGCTCACATGAGGTACTGTGGATGCAACATGTGTGGCCGCCCGGCGAAATGACCCAGAAACACACACACACACACACACACACACACACACACACAGGTGAGAGGCAAACAGAAAATGGAAGAAAGTCGAGGACGAGGGAGGAACAGGCGACAGCTTTGAGGGCCGCGAGCGTGACAGGTGTGATTGATCACGTAACGGCGAGCACATTTCAGCGCTCTGCTCTTCATTTAGCTGACAGCATTTTCTTTATGGCACCTTGTGTTATGGTATCATAATCAAGTCAGAGTCACAGGAGCGCCCGAGGAATAAATCTTTATAATCTCCCCCCAACACGTGACGCACCACGAGGTGAGCTGCCGCCGCTCAGGACGTTTCAAACGGCCGCCTCGGTTGTCACTCAAAATACATCATCATTCAACTGCGTCACGGATGGAGAGATGCAGGGAAAGACACGCAGGAGGAGGGAGAGAGATCAGGTGACACCTCGCCACCTCAGCTGTCAGCTGCAGGAGCTGATGACTGATGGTTTCACATGTGAAGTGTTTCTCTGAACAGCTTTACTCAATATTCGTATGTAAACAACGGATGAAATAACGACGTATGATCCGACAGGGGCTGTGCTCAGTGTGAAGCACCTTTAAACTTTGACACCTGGATCAACATCAGGTTTCCTGTGCTGCAATCAGGCACCTCTCACAAACACTTTAACCTCTGAAACCTGAGAAAAATGGTTTTTGAACGCATTGGGAAAACCAGCAACCAGGCAAGAAAGGTCCCACAAACTGCAAAAAAATTATTATTGAATATTATCAAAAAACTTGGGACAGATGTCCTGAAAACTACGTTTATAAATTTTATTATTATATATTTTTAAAATAAAAATGTTAAAATTGTATTATTATTTTGTATCTATTTATTTATTTACTTTTACTTTTTTGTGCTTATTTTAAGGTAATTTCCTTGTAATTTTTTTTGACAATTTCTTTCATGCCATTTTTTGGGGACATTTCTTGTTAGGTTGCTTGTGACCTTCCTCCTATGTTGTTTTTTTTTTTTGAATAAATCAAGACGTGCTGAAATCTTAGAAACTTCCTGAAATCCCAGAAATGTCTTTAAAATTCTTGAAATGTCCTAAAATCTTAGAAAGGTCCTAAATTCCTAAAAACGACTTATATTTGGAGAAACATCCTAAAATCCTCGAAATGTCCAAAATCCAAGAGATTTTCTAAAGTCATCCTCAAATCTCAGAAATGTCCTGTTATCCTAGAATTGTCCTAAAATCTTGGAATTGTCCTCATATCCTAGTAACATGTATGGTGCTGCAACTGGCCCCTGGTCTCCTGTCATTTTGCAAAAGTGGCCCTCAGTAAAGCAATTCGAGTGTCCCTGGAGTGATAAGATGTCAATCATGCATGTTGTACTGCATGTGTGATTTATGTAGCCAGTAGCAGTACTTTAAATCCGCTGCACATTTATAAAGTGTACTGTACAGCTGTACTTTCTTATGACTATGAGATTCCCCAATTTGACCCCCAAATGTTGACTGCGTGGCTTAGGCCCCGCTTAACGAAGAATTTAACATTTCAGACATTTATTCTGAAAATTTCAGGAAGCTTGGGGGTTGTCCTTGATTTGCCCTTCAGAGTCGATGGTGGGGACTCCGAGCTCGTGCTGCCCGTACATGTTTATGTCTGAATCACACGTGGGCGTCTTACGTATGTCTGACGACCACCAACCCGGCGGCGGCAGCTGACAAAACCCCCTTCCTCTCTGCCTCCCCTCTCACTGCTTGTCAGAGGATGCAAATTCTGGATTTAAACTCTGAGTCTGCTCTGCGGGGGCGTAAAGCTCCGGCCAATCAGAGGCAAAACTCTGCAGCAGGAATTTACATAAATCTACATGCCTAATGTACTGTGCAAATTGAAGGAGTGACACTGTGACTTCACCTTTTCTCAGCAGCGATAATATAATACAACAACTGACCTTAAACCAAAAAATGTAATTGCCCGCTAAATCAGTTCACTCGCTTTCGAGTCGGACTGAGAGGAAAACAAACTGCATTTGTTTGTGTAATTGCCCATGAGCAGAGAGAGAGACGGAGGGAGAAGGAAAAGTAGTGAATAAACAGAGGAGATGGATGAGTCTATTAAAGCAGCGGCTCATCCAGCTATTAGGAAGCAGAGAGCAGGAGTGTGGGAGAGAGGAAACATGTGACGGGTTAATGGCACTAAATACAGACCTAAACGGAGAAAGACGAGTGTTTGAGATTATTATAAATGTACCCAGGGGTGTCGCTAGGGATTATGGGCTTTCTGCACCAGAGATGACTCTGAACTGTCCCCGTATTCCCCGTCATCCTTCAAATATGGCAAACTTTTACATCTGACAGTTACAACATAATTGCCAGAATTAATGTTGCCATTGTATGTTTTTGCAAACCACTGTTGCCTCACAACAAAAGCGTCCAAACGTCTTTGAATGGGGGCCAGATCAGATTATGTGAAAACACACGGGGGCCATCTGCTTCTTGAATCATTTAGGTTATTAAAAAAATCACATACAAATGATACAAACGTAACTGTTTGACCTTTAAGTGAAAAGTATTCAACTTTCCACCATTGCTGAAAGTGGCGGCCCTCAGTCTTGTCTTCTTTCTGTCTGCTACCTCGCAGGAAATGTCTGGTGTTTAGTAACTGTTTTCTTGTTAACTGCATGCGTAGTTCCTACTTGGTGCATGTCTGCACACTGTGTGATAGTCCTGTTATCATGAGGCAAATTAAAATAACTGCAAAATGCTTGATTCTGGAAGACATTTGGTTAAGGAAAGGAAAAGATCCTGCTTTGGCTCAAAATACCCAGTTTTGGGGACACTATGGCAGCTGGAAACGCAGCAAATCCTCTGTAAAACAGTTTTTGTGGTGCTATTTCGGCAGGAAATGCAGCGTGTCTCTGAAAAATCAAATTGCCTTTAGTGGGAATATATGCAGTGAAAAATAAACTGTTTCTCAGAAGAGAGACCCTCTCAAAGGTGAGTCAGAGCTTTACAGTTTGTAATGATACTCAAATACACGAATCCGCCACATGGACACCGAGCAGAGCCGCGCGCGTGAAAAGGGTCAGCAAAGTCCAACACAGGTAAAAACAAAAAAAAACAACAAAAAAAAACAACTTGTTTCAAAAATAAAAATGCAGTTTGAACCTTTGCTTTTTCATCAGGTATAACACACGCGGTACCCCCTGAGCCCGGCGTAGTCGCCAGCGACTAACATGAACACTGGAAACTTTACATAAAACTCTTTATGTGTCTCTCTGCGGCCGGAGGTCGGATCGTCTTACTTTTGTCGGCAGTGTGAAGCTCCCCGCTGCGTCTTTCACGGGGATGTCTCCGATGCATCGCAGTTTTTAGAAGCCTCTCTATCCAGCCCTGGGAATCGGGTGTTTTTCCGGGACGTTGTTCGATAAATCCGTGATGATAGATCCGATATTGGGCGTCTTCCGTCCATATTTTAATCATATTTCGGTGATAAAAGTACATTAGCATCGATGCTAAACGCCATATTGGTTTCCCATAGTTCCTTTGGAGCGGTCAGCGGTTTGTTTTGGTCTTGTTATCCAATCGGAAGACCGACCGACGCTTTGTATCCGCTGACGTATGCTATACGTCATCTGATGCAAACTGCACTGTGATTGGTCAAATCCTACTGTATCTATCGCTCTGTGTTATTGGCAGCGCCTCCTGCATTACAATAAACGCTGTTAGCTCCTATAATAATAATAATAATAATAATAATAATAATAATAATAATAATAATAATAGTAATAATAGCAATAATAATAATAATAATAATAATAATAATAATAATAATAATAATAATAATAATAATAATCACACAAAAATACAATAATAATAATAATAATAATGAGACGAGGGCAGATCAGGAGACTAGGAGTCTAACAAGCAGCAGGGCCTCACATGGATGTTAACCCTGTGTTGACTGCAGGCAGGGCAGGCAGGAGTCAGGCCCCTCTCTGAAGTGTCAGGAGTGTGTTTTGGCCCTCTGCAGCATCACAGGGAGGAGCTGCTTTGCAGAATGGCACAGATAATGGGATACATAAACAAGTGCAAAACAAAAAACGATGGGACTGTTTTTGGAAAAGTGTGTCCATTTTTTGAACTATAATATTTTTATCGTTTATTTTTTTCACTTTCTGATTCCCAACACTTAGAAGAAGGGTTTTCTACAGCAAAAAAGCTAAAATCACCCAAAAGTACATAATACTTTTGGGTGATTTATCACTCAAGATCTGTACAATTCAATTTCCATATTGATTTTTCTTTTGTCTTTATGGTCTCATAACTATCTGTACATTCAAGTGACATCACTGCAGCCTAAATATTCTGATAGCCAAGGTTGTCCTGAAAAAAAAAGATGGATATAACTTCATTTTGCATTGAGAGACTGAGGTTTTAAGTGCATTATTACACAAAAAGTCCAGGCGAACCAAAACTAGGTAAAAACGGCTTAGGGCTCAGGGAGTTAAAGATGGAGAAGCAGCGTTTTGTTATCATGCAGCACAAACCTGGAATAACCTCCCGGATGATGTTAGACAAGCCCCGACTCTAAACACTTTTTAAATCAAAACTAAAAACATTCCAAACAAACTTATCTAAACTTGATGTTAAAATCATTTTAAATTACCCTTTTATCTTTGTACCTTTTGTCTGCACTTCTGCTGTTTTTAATAGGGATTTCTTTTTTTTTTGTAATTTTTTTTACCCTTGTAAATCTTATGTCTTTTCTCTTTTATTGTAAATCTGTACCTTTCGTTATGTTTTTTTATTTTATTGCTCTGTATAGCACTTTGAGTTGTCCTGTGTATGCAATGTGACTTACAAATAAAGCTGCCTTGCCTTGCCTAAAATTAAGGGAGTCACCAATCAAAATATTCAGTTATTATAAGAGCCTTGCTCATATGAATCTCAGCAGAACTTTTAATCTCCACATTTCACATCTAAACTCCACTGACTCACGCTGCCGACCTCCCTGTCCAGCCCCCTCCTCTCTCCTCTTGGCAACTCTGAGGGCCGATCAAGACGCAGTAAGTCAGCTGATCTCACCAGTTATTCGCTGAGGGTTAAGGTCAACATCAAGGACCTTGGCAGCGTTAAGTTTTCATCATTTTGTTTTCAACAGTTTCTCCAATTTGAGCACTTTCAGAGAGATTTTCCATCAGTGAGCGACCTTCGGCTCTTTAGAGGCCTTGATAAGAGAATCCTGCTGACAGGGCAGCGACCCCGAGGATGCTTAGTGGACAACCAGTAAGTTTTAAACCAAGGTGATCACATCTATAAAGACACAGTCGAATACTTCTGCAGACGCTCAGTGAGGGCACTCTCACAGGAGGAGGATTAACCGGAGCGACAGTGAATCGTGAGGATTTGTGATGAGAATTCCTTATATGGTATCAGAGGAAAAACTCAAAGCGTGGATTTACGGGAACAAATGTGACTGTAAAAATATAGGTCTGGAAAAACACTGTTATTTCTGCGTCACTGTGATGTGTGCGTTTCTTATAAGTGACGTGCGCCGCTCACATCCAGCCTGGATGCAGATTGGAGGAGCAGGCAGGTCACAGCTCACATCCAGCCAATCAGAGAGCAGCATGTCGTGTTTATTGTCGCGGCGATGAGTCTGCGCTGTCAGAGCTGGAGGGTGTGAGGAGCACAGGGAGAGGGGGCACGGTAAACAAGTGGGACACACACACACACACACACACACACACACACAAACACACACACACAAACACACACACTAACCATAGTGGACAAGCCTTCGCTTCCCATTAAGTTCAGTGCTGCCCTGAGGACGGGGTAAAAATACTTCACCACAAAGAGAGGGACCACAACAAAACCAGTGTGTGTGTGTGTGTGTGTGTGTGTGTGTGTATGAGTGCCCATCACCTTGCACTCATTATCCTCTGCAAATAATTATTTTAATTGAAGAGACCTAATTACCACGATGTTGACGGTTCCAATTTAATGCAGTGTTTACAAAAAGGCACGCTAATTTCTAGACGAAATTAAAAATGTAAAAAAAAAACAAACAAAAAATAGGTTTGAGGCCTGTAAAGGCACACTGGTTCAGTCATGTAATCTCCTTACAGTACATCAACAATTACCAAGTGCAATTAGGATTTCCGACCGTCTCTGAGTCACTCACTCTTAAGTAGAGTTCAGTGTATTTCCTGGAGAAAGAGGAGACATGTTGGTTTCCTCTATCTGGGACATGAGTGGGCGTTTAAGCCCCTCAGCATGAAAAGGCAGCTTTTGCATGAGCACCCCCCTTGACTTCCATTAGCTTCACACTGTCAATGTATTCCTGTCTCATGAGCTTAAAGGAGCTGTTTAAAATATTTCAGAGCCAGACTATTTATTTTATTTTAATGCCAAAGTTAAAATGAGAAAAAAAGAGTTTGTTTTTACCACTGACAGGATCAGGTTGTTCTTCTAATTCTTTTTTTGTTGTTGTTGTTTTTTTTCATTATTTAGTTATTTTATTTTATTTTATTAGTCAGGTTCACAGTTTTACTACTTCCTATATCATTTTATTATTTTTAACATGTTCATTATTATTTCACTTTGTGCCGGTATCATTTGTTTTATTCACAAGTAGCATTTTATTTATTTATTTGTTGTTGGTTTAATCTTTCTACTTATAGGTTTTAGCCTGCCTCTGGTGTTGCCTCACTTATGGGAGTGTGTCCTCCGTTCCTGGTTTGAGTATGTGTGTGTTTTGGGGGTTTTTGTTGTTTGTTTTTGTTGTTTTGTTATTTTGTTGTTTTCCTACAGGATAAATCCAGTCGACTTCAAATTATGTGTGTCCAATCCTAACGTCTTCATGATTAAAAGTTATCAAAGGTCCATGCAAAACTTTTATGGTTTTCCCGTACAATTTTGATGTCTCGCCATGAAACAGGACATTCTTGTAACTTTGACATGTCCAGCAGCCCACTCCAGCGCAGAAACGTGCCACAGCCCGCTCCAGCGTACGGACATGTCCAAGTGCTCGCTCCAGCGTGGAAATGTCTGGCAGCCCACTCCAGCACGGACATGTCCTACAGCCCGCTCCAGTGAGCAAACATGTCCTACAGCCCGCTCCAGCGCAGGAACATGTCCTACAGCCCACTCCAGCATGCAAACATGTCCAACAGCCCACTCCAGCAAGCAGACATGTCCGACAGCCTGCTCCAGCGAGCAGACATGTCCAACAGTCCGCTCCAGCGAGGATGTGTCCCACAGCCCACTCCTGCACGCGGACATGTCCAACAGCCCGCTCCAGTGCGCAAACATGTCCTACAGCCCGCTCCAGTGCAGCATCACTGGCAGACCGGTTCGGATCCGGACCAAAACTTTGTCCTATCTGACCTGTGGTCAAGTTGTAATAAAATTTAAGAATGAAAACAATAGTTTTTAAGGAGCAGTGCTGAGCAATTAATCGAAAAATAATCGAAATCGACATTCAGAACCTATAACCGACATAATCTTGCCCATGTTGGGTATTTTGGTTATTTAAAGTTGTTATTTGTTGTTATTTATTCTTAAGTTTCTCATTGCCTTCTTCTCATGTTTTTGACAGTAATCAAACTAATTTCTGCAGGTTTCAAAAGGGTTAATTAGTGATTTTAGAGCTGTCTGTAGCTTTTATATTTAGCATAGAGTGATATGAATATTCTTTTCTTACTGTAGAAACAAAGAAAGAGAATAAACATTTTGTAAATGTCAAACTGTTCCTTTAGGCTGGTTCATACACTTCCATTTATGCATGTGTGTGTGGGTGTCAGCTACAGGGGTGTTTTGTACAGAGTTACATAACTGCATGTATTCTAATCCGCATACATCCTCTGTCACACATTGTACTGTCTCGTGGGCACCAGTCATCTTATTTTACTGTCATGTACACACACACATGCTTGCTCACACACACAGACATGTTTTCATCACTTTGGTGGACATTATGTTATTTTACAACCATTTCCTGAAGCCTCACATTGACCGATATCTGCATAATCAACATAGTCTCACCCCCAACTCATCAAATACCAATATTTGGTTAGTGGCCCTACATGTCAAAATCATAAACTGTATAAATAATGGATGCAGCTGCAGTGCTTCTCACACCGGTGCTGAACGGTGCTTCTGTGCATTGGTATTTGACGCAGACAGCCACTGACCACGTATCGGTATTTGATGAGTTGGCAGGGACACTGGGTTGACGTAGGTCTAAGGCCAACCCAATGAGAATGGCCGGACTCAAAATAGAAAAAGTCTTTCCTTTGTGTTTTTAAAATAATCTGCATTCATATGACATTGTGAGAACAATCCTCGTGTACACAGATCCGCAAAAACAACCAAAAACACTGTAGTATGCATGCCAGGCCCATAGCTGGCGGCGTAACTCTGTAATGAGACATCGTAGAGGAACACCATGTGCAAAGTGTTTTGTGACATCGTCTTTCCCACCAGATCTACATATTGCCAGTTTACACAATGACAGAAGGGGTTGCATTTGCAAAAGATTACACTACAGAACCCGATTTCAAAAGTTTGTGTTTTTAGGCCTCCAAAACACCATTGCATGTGAACGAAAGGCCAAAATGCAACAAAAGCTCATTTCATGCAAGACCCATTGTTCCCAAACTGCCCCTAAACATAACTTTACTTAAACCTGGCTTTGCTCTGACTTTAAACAAAGTCGCCACCCTAATTAAAGGGACTTCTTGTCTCTAAACACAGTCCCCACAATGTGACTGTGTAAACAGATTAATGTCCCCACAACATGGGTAAAACACAAGCATACACACACATTTGCTTGTGTACAACACCAGTCAAGTGATGCTGAGTGAAATTAGTACGATGTTCCCGCAGTCACTCATGGCGACCGCAAAACAAGTGCTCCCCCCTCTATTTACATGAAGCTGACACAATAACATCGCAATGCACTTTGAGCCAGACGAGAAAACAATCAGTGCTGCAAACTCGAGTGTGTGGGTGTGTTTTTGCAGGACTGCAATAGCACATCATCAGTAGGATAAAACTAACCATTATCAAAAGGTCTAAACCCAGCTCATGTTTCCAGTTAATGGGTAAACAATCCAACACAGAGAATTCTGCTTCAGCACCCGAAGCCAATTATCTCTGTGCTAACTTTTCTGACATCTCCTGTTTAACACTTTGAAACTTAAGCAAATGGGCTTGATTTCTTTCATAAACATGGGAAGAAGCCAATGAGCAACTGAACAAGAAATGGGCCAAAATTAGCAAGAAATTAGATAAAAATAAGCATGAAGGGAGACAAGAAAATAACCTTAAGAAAGTGTGAATTCTGTTGCATAAATTTAAATACATTTTTGTAAAAAGTATTAATGCATTTTAGGGACAATATCAAATAATCTCCCCATAGCTAATTTTCATTAATATTCTCTGGTTTCATTGGCGTATATGTTTGTAAAAGGCAACTAGATGTAACGCAACAAAACGGATGTCAACCCAGGATCTAAAGCAATAAAACTCGAAAGTTAGAGGGATATATTTTGTGTGTTTGATGCCTTAAAAACAAAAAGACCTGATTTTTGCAGTAATAATACAAGATTTCTCACTTTTTCCTCACTTCAGTAAACATCACAACTGGAACAAATACTCTTAAGACCACCTGGGCCTGTATTTACAGAGTGACTGAGCATGAAGGTCAAACTAATGACAAATAAAGCTGTGTACTCTCACTTCGTTCTCCTAAATAACACAACTGTTTTCTCCTCCCTTATTTCAAACACCTCCAAACACAGATATATCCCTCCTCTTCTATCCCAGGTCTGTTCTCAGCCTCCTTTTGACAAATCACCACATTAAATGTGGCCATTTTTAGGCGCACCACACTTCCCTCTGCTTATTGGTTTCAGATAAAAACGCAATATTTCCATTCATCTATTTCCTTTTGTCGATGCTATTTGTCCGTGCACAGGCCACACACACTCACGCAAAAACGTGCATGATTACACCCACACACACTCCTCTCTCTCTCCTTGGTCGTTAATATTGTACTGATGGCAATACTGCGGTTACTGACCCATAGCCAGCCCATTAATCAAACAATACAACTAGCATATGATCACAATAAATATGCTGTGGATGAATGTGTTGCAGTCAGGAGGAGAGACCCCACGCTTCCCAGAAGATGAGAGCAGAAGGACAAATGTGATAGAAAACAGATAAGATGAAGCCGAGGTATTTACACAAGCAATTTATTCTTCCTGTGAAAATCTGTTTTGATAAGCGGAGCACACTTAGACAGGCGTGTCATCCACACAAAACCACACAGCCCTGTGTTACTGTTTAACATGCATCGTCATTTAAACATATCTTTGTTTCCTAATTAGCTGTACAGATAATGTCCGCTCATTTAGCATTTGATTGATTGTTCTGTATTTGATATATAAGTAGTTGGGTAACCATCACAAGAGGCTGAGCTGCTGGTTAGGGAAGAGGCTCAGGAGGAACATGACAGTGGTGGAGTTCTGATCTCTAGTGGCAAAGGGATGAAACTACAGTAGAATAATAATATAATAATAAAATATATTAAGTGATATATATATATATATATATAATATATATATATATATATATATATATATATATATATAATATTATATTATTTTTTATTTATTCTAGAATTATATTAATTTTTCTCAATGTTTTTCCCTATTTAAAAAAAAATCATAGGAACTTCATAGGAAATTACCTTAAAATAAATAATAAACAACAACAACAAAAAACAAAAACAATATATTTTAAAAAAATAAATTTAGAAAAAAAAACACATAGTGTTTGCTTACTTGTTTATATCCCTCAGTGTTTAATTTTAGTCTTAAATTTTGATTTATCTTTTAATTGTAAATGATTTTGTAATTCATTTAGCCTTTCATATCTTTTCTCTTTACTCTTTTATTGTAAATCTGTATCTTTTTTATGTCTTATATTTTGTTGATAAGTAAAGCATTTGAATTTGTTGTATGTTTTATTTGCTATACAAATTAAGCTGCCTTGCATGGCCTACTACTTCTCTTTTTTACAATTTGTGCTTTATATAATTACTGTTTTTTTCAATAAAGTTGAATTTTTAAAAATAAAATAAAAATAATAACTAAATAAATAAATAAATGATTGTAGCTTTAAATAAAGAAACAAAAAAAACAACCTTTAACAAGAAATAAAACCGACTTTAATTTGTGAACAGCACTTTGAAAAGGCGTTATTTCCTGCCACGTAACGGCGCATGCGCATCACCCTGCTAACGTTTGGCGACGTGTACCCGGCGGTGCCCGGTGACTGGAAGTGTTCGGGTATCTCACCTTTACGGGACAACAAACTGCCGTTAAAACCCAAAAAGCCTTAGAAGAGCGAAGCCATGGGAGGCGCGCAGAGTGTGGAGATCCCGGGAGGAGGCTCCGAGGGCTACCACGTCCTCCGGGTGAGTTTTTAGCTGCTGTAGCCGCCTGTTAGCAGTTAGCTTAGCTCCGGGTCAGAGGCGGTGGATCCCCGGCTCTGTTTATAAACGCGAGGCCGAGGATGAGTGCTGCGGCCTCCGTCTGTAAAACACTAACACCGTGTCAGAAAAACGTCGTGCATGTTTGACTTGTGTCACGTTCGTTTGTCGTTGTGTTTTCCGTTTGTCTCTGTCTGCTAGCTGGTTAAAGATGCTAACCAAAGCTACGTAGCTACAGTGAATGACAGCTGCCAAGCTGGTTCTGTTAGTGCATCCGTTTTCGGACATGTCACCCTGCAGAGTGATTTTTCTCCGTTGTTGTGCAAAAATGTGGATTAATTTGGCTCTAGTAGCAAGCTGGCACCGGATAGATAATGTCAGTCGTCCTACTGCAACCATTCAAACTTGAATAATCAGAAGCTTTAAGCGGTAGTTGCTAGATGCTCAAGCAGGTTGAGATTTACCAGTTGGATTAGGTTACAAATTTTAATATCTGGGATTTGAGTGTGCGGAGATTATTCATGATTATGTGACACCAAAGTATCAGTCACATGTGAAAGATGTTGTCAAATTAGTTGAATGTGCTCTCTACTACTGACATTAGTACCGTCTGATTATATGACACCAGAGCGTCCACTTTTACCCCTTTTCACCCCAAATTATGTCCCCAAAGGTAAACTTTGCTGATATATATATATATAGTAAGATAAAGATTTCCGTCTGTTTATCTCACTTCAGTCATTTAAATTGTAAATTACAAATACAAATTGTATCTTATGGACTGAAAAAGCAATTGATTGTAATATTCTGGTAGGCTACCTAAAGTAACATTTGTTTTTGTAATATTAATTATAAAATAAGAAGATGGATATTTGGCACCCATGTTTAGATAGACTATTGCTATGCTAAAATATTGCATAACTGTACTGTACCACTTTTTTCTCCCTACCCCCAATAAACAAGGTGATGTGTTGAGTTTTTTACTATATAATTTTAGGAATAGTACTAATATATAACACATAACTGTATTTGTAATTATCACAGACCCTGTTATAGTGCCAATAGAGATGAAATTCCTATTCACATCGTAGGATATGGTGTAATACCTGTGGTTTGGATATATGTACACTTATGAACATTTGAAGTTACTTTGTGCATTTGTATGCAGAGAGTAAAAATCCTGAAGGTACGACTGTCGACGCTGACAAAAATACAGACCCTCCTCTTCCTAGTCACTAATACAGAGATGCTGGTCAGTCTCTAGTGACATGGTTGGAAAAAACAGCTGTAGAGTACGGATATTTTCGTCTAATTCTGTGAATTACATGTTTATTGAGACCAACATAGAGTCTGATTTTTGGAACAATGCGAAAGTTAACCGAGAGGGTTGTGTTATTGTTTATTTTTTTAAAAACACAAATACAGTCAGGTATCGTAAACCCTGGTGAAATGTCAAAAAGGTATGAAAAATATCGACTTTGCCCAAATCTAGCACAGAGTATCACGGATACTTTTCATTTACAAGAAGTTCTTTCAAATGCAGACAGTGTGCAGTCCAGCAGCAGCTCATGCTTCTGCTCATTTTTGTGCAGGTTCAGGAGAATTCGCCTGGACACCGCGCAGGACTGGAGCCTTTCTTTGACTTTATCGTCTCCATCAACAACACCAGACTGGTAAGGAAAGCCAGCAACATCTAAGTAGGATCAAATACAAGTCACACCAGACTGCACGTGTCATGGTTGCCCTTCCTCTCCTTTTGTGCAGAACAAGGACAATGACACCTTGAAAGACTTGCTCAAAGCCAGTGTGGAGAAACCAGTTAAGATGCTGGTTTATTCCTCAAAGACCCTGGAGCTGCGAGAGTCCACCGTCACACCCAGCAACCTGTGGGGAGGACAGGGCTTGCTCGGCGTCTCCATTCGTTTCTGCAGCTTTGAAGGAGCCAATGAGAACGTTTGGCATGTGCTGGTAAGTAGCCCTGGATGCTAGTCTGACGGCCAGACTCCAAACTCTATAATCGCTCATGAGAAAAATACCCAATATAGAGGGTAGTTAATATATTGTGTCAGGATATATTTTTCTTAATGAAATAACACCCAAATGTATATTTTAATATGCTTAATTAGACTTTTTTTTAGGTTTATATATTTTTTTGGATCTGCCATCGAGTCATATTATTTTATGTATGTCGGTTCTTTAGCCTGTTTTTTTAAAAAGTTTCACATTATTTTAATGGGGGCTCCATTTAAGTCCTACAGACTCTCTGTCTCTCCCTGCACTGCGTTTCTTTGTCATTTCAAGTTGTAAACAGTGCTATTTGTTGAAGCCTCCATCGAAAAAATTTAGTTAAAAAATTTGAGAGCTATAAAACATTTTTTCAGCTAGTTATGGGTGCTGAAAGAGACAGTGTTACAATTGTCTCCCATACTTATTGACCCACAAAGCAGCGCGGTGGAGCAGAGCTCACCTGCGTCAGCCGGGAATCTGAACGATCCATCTCTGATGAAAGTTGGCGTTTTCTGTTTCTCCTCAGAATATCTTCAGAATCACTTTCTGATAAGGATTAAACTTTCGCGGCCACAAAAGTTTTACTTTTGACAGAGACAACGGTAGTTGCCAAGCAACCAAGATGAAAAAGTATCAATTTAACCGCAGCAAAATCTGTGCGATCGTTATGACAGCCTGTGCCTGAAATAAGTAAAACTGTTTACATTTTCTTTACCTTTTGTGCAATTTATATAAACAACATTTAAATGAAAATACTGGCAATTTAGTTAAAGTCTGGGACTAGCAGCACTGTAATTTTTCATTCAACAGTTCTTTGACATAAATGTGAAAACAGTCAAAATGACCGTCATCAGCGTTAATGTGCTACAGCGGCAGTTTGCAAACTTATTCTCTATTTCTTTCCTTATCAGGAAGTGGAGCCTAATTCCCCAGCAGCTCTCGCCGGCTTGCGGCCGCACACAGACTACATCATCGGAGCCGACACTGTCATGAATGAGGTAGTTTATCAGCACTTAAGGTCCTCGTTACTGTCACTCCTGCACATTCTCCACCTGATAATGATAGTGATTGCATGGTGCCTAATTTTACCCGCCTTCTCTGCCTCCCTATCTGCAGTCAGAGGACCTGTTCTCTCTGATAGAGAGCCACGAGGGGAAGGGACTGAAGCTCTACGTGTACAACACAGACACAGATAACTGCAGAGAAGTGATCATCACACCCAACAGTGCCTGGGGAGGAGAGGGCAGGTAACAGACTTAAACACACCTGTGCCCCTCCTTGTTAGGCCTGCAGCTCAAAAGAAATATATAGAAAGTTTGCATGTGTTTTTTACATGGTGCCAAAATAAACAGCAGGGTTTTCCCAACTATTATAAGACATGGATGCGCCTAGAGCTGCTTTCACAGCGTCATGTGGTAACAGCAAGAGGCAGGTGACTTAATGAACACAGAAGTGCAAACTGTGAGCTACAGAAGCCCAAAGAGAGCGGCGGAGGAGAAAATCTAGATTTGCATTTTTAAAAATTGTACTAAACCTCATATTTGAATTAATTGATAAAATCCATTTATTGCCCAGCCCGAATATAAATACATGTTTATACCGTCATCTGTACCATCATCCTTTAGCAATTTCTTTGTATTTAATTCACAGATACATTCATAAAATATTAGACAGGTTGATCAATTTCATCTAGTTTCACAAAAAAAAACGTGGCCAGTACTCCCTCAGATATCGCAGTGTACAGATGTGGAACGATGAAGTACATGTCATCAAGAGCTCATCATCTTTAAAAAAGATTAAAAGGAAATTATCATTACATTTAATTCATGATGTAGAATTCTTTCTGGATGTGTGTAGATTTCCTTTTTTACTGTGTATTTTGTTTTTTGCACTTCTTGATTTTTATTGGATTCATTTTTACTTTTTCTGGTATTTATTGTCATTTATATTTTGTTGTATTTGTGGGGTTTTCTTTTTTTTTTCTTTGTTTTTGTTTGCTGTTTTCAAGTTGGGGGGGTTTGTGTAAGCCTCTGACACTTTTCTAAAAAAAAGAATCAACTGGGTTTTCATGCAGTTTTAACTAATTTAATGTCATTTAAAAAAACAAAAAAACATACCTTTTTTTTTTCCTTTTCCAGTCTTGGATGTGGGATCGGTTATGGATACCTCCACAGGATTCCCACCAGGCCTTTTGAAGAGGGCAAGAAGATCAGCTTCCCTGGAAACTCTCCCAGTGAGCCCATCAGTCCGCTGAAGGATGGATTCACTGAGGTCAGCACACACAAACATACATATTCCAGTTTTATTTTATGAATCAGCTTCACTTCAGTCCTCAGTTCAGATTCAAAACATGCTAAAAGCAAATATGAACGTAATAACCACAGAAGAAATTACATTGTTTTGCCCACTGTTCTCTCTCACCGTTCACTGTGAACCCCTGAGAGCTTTAGTTTCTCGAGCTTTCTCACATCAGCCAAAACTCATCAGTATTCAGCGTGTTTGTGTGACTTTGAAAAGATTGCAAAGTTTTCTTTTGGATTTTATTCACGCTCCATGAACGCACTTTGCCTCATTGAGTATGCAGCAGCGCGGGCAGACGCACCGAGAGCGGTGTTGCTCATTACAGTTAATTGCACGTTTGGTTTGTTTGACGGCAGCATGTTTTTCTCTACCACCTCCGTGTTTTCCCTTTTAACCCCTTCAGGTCCAGCTCTCAGCAGTGACCCCTCCTTCTACTGCACCTGCTGTCCCCCCCGGCCTCGAGGATTCGCTGTCAGGCCTGTCGATCAGCACAGCCGCGCCCACCATGCCCAGTGAGCTGCAGACAGGTATTTCTGCTCTTCTACACATATCCAACACTACAACACATTAAAGGGAAGATTCACCACCTTTAATGTGATTGTTCAATCAGAGTTTATAATAAAAGCGCTCATTTGAAACCATAAATTCCTCAGTGTGTGTTATATTGATTGATGATTGATGATTTGTATGTGAGCTTCAAAATAAAGTGTAATGGGGCAGTTCGGTACGCATTTTTTTGCGTTTCCATCGTGCAAAGTTTTGGATGGTACTTTTATCACTTTTGGAGCCGTTCCCATGTGTTATCATCCCTTTGTTGGGGTACTTAGCACATAAAAGGTGGCGCTATAAACGCTGCAGTGTGTTGATTTATCAGTAGAGAATAAACATTTGTGTGCTCAGGGCTGAGCTGTGGCTGATTTAACCAAGTTTCTCATACATTAAACTATAACTAGAAAATGAAATGATGTTTGCAGCCTCTAGCTGCAGCTGTAGACTGTGAAAAAAATCATTTCAGTTTTTGATATAAATTTCTTTTCAGTTTCATTCATTGGGTCGACTGCTGGCAACTTTAACCCTTTGAAACCTGGCAAATTTGGCTTGAATTATTTCAAAAGATATGGAAAAAAGAAGCCATTTAGGAAATGACCCAGAAATAAGAAAGAAATTAGTAAAAAAAAAAAAAAAAAAAGTACAAGAAAATTACATGAAAATAAGCAAAACTAAAAAAAAAAGGAAAATAAAACAAAAAAAGGAATAAAAGTAATTCTTTAAAAATATATTATATTTATTTTGAAATATTTATAAATCTACATATTTCTTGCATTTATGAAATAAAAAAAAAAAAAAATTGAAATAAATCAAACCAATTTGCTAAGAGACCAAAGGTTTAACCACTTGAAACAGGCACCTGAATGCAGCACAAGAAAAGTGTAAAAGTGTTTCAGTTTCTGTTGTCATGTGAGGGCAATTTGAGCAGAGTTTGCTTTTGGCAGCTCAGGTCCGGAGGGGCCCTGCTGGTCATAACCTCTCACACGCTGCATTTCTTCAGCCGTTTCAGCCGTTTCTCTGGCTCAGATAAATACAGCAGAATATCCTGGTGTATCTCGTAACATCCTCCGCACTCATATTTTAGGATGCTGATGGAGACGTTTGCAATACAAAGTAAAAAAAAGCAAGAAAGTTAAATTTTTTGGGCGGCATTTAGAGCTCAGGTAGTCGCCTGAAGGAGAAATCTAACCTGTAGTTTTTTCTGCTTTCAACTACATACCTGATTTTAAATGTCTGCGCTGGATGCAGAAGAACAGATTTTGCAGCTGCAAAATCAATACAGCACACACTGAGGAAGTTAATGTTAATGAAATGACGGTGGTATTTGTGATTTGGGAAAATTGTTTTTTCACAATCATTGTTTGTTATTGCAGGTTTGCCCACGGTCCCTCTGCTCCCCTCCTCCACCAGCCCCGCCCTCAGCCCCCTCACTCCGCTCAATCCTGCCACCACCGGCTTCAACCCCGCCACCACGCTACCAGGTGGGTGATTTCTCAAACGTGCTCATCCATCACTCCCGTCATCCGTCTGCTGAGTCATTGAGATCTTAACAGCAAACATTTGGGAAAAACTGTGGGTGGGTGAGGACTGGCAGCTCTTCCTCTGCAGATTTCTGTGGAAGTGCGCTCACACCCTTTCAGAAGAAAAGAGGGTATATCTGCCGAAGCTGCATTAGCCAGTATCAAGTCTTAGCTTGTGTACACAGCACACACACTTTGTTTTCTTAAGGAAAAGCTGTGACTGTCAGTAAACAAAAGTTCGCTGAAATTCAAGCAGCTTCAGCTCCTTAACCCTTCCAAACCTGAGCAACTTGGCACAAAAAAAGGCAATGAGCGGCAAAAGAAGAAATTATGCAAAAATTTGCAAGAAATTGCAAACTTGAAACTGCCAGCTGTCTGACGTCATTTTCCGTCATTGTTTATTGCTGACTGACATAAAAAGCCGTTTAAAGTCTTTAGTGTCATAAAGTCATAAAGTGTGTGTGTGTGTGTGTGTGTGTGTGTGTGTGTGTGTGTGTGTGTGTGTGTGTGTGTGTGTGTGTGTGTGTGTGTGTGTGTGTGTGTGCAGGTCTGATGCCTCCCAGGTGGCTTACCTCCGCTCCCTAACTTGCCCAACCTCAACCTGCCACTCCCGGATCTCAGCGCCGTGTCACTAGCAGGCACCTTACCACCAGTCGGATCTACAGGTAAAAAACACAGCAAACACATCAGCTCCAAAATTAATCACAGAAAAAAGATTCTCACTGTTTAAGTTTTAAAAATCTGAAAATAACCGCGTCAGCCTTTTTTTTACAACAGAAGTTTTTTTTGTGTGTTTCAAACTCCACTCCATTTTACTATTTTCCACCTGATGGTGTCTTTTTTTCTTTTTTTTAACTATGTTTGGCATTTGTAGAAATTACGTGATGTTTCCACCAGGTGCACGGTCACAGTCAGTGTTGATCGCTGAGATAACCCCTCTTCATAGCTGTAGTTTATTGAAAATAATTCATTTTTTGTGCTTTTTTTCCATCTAAAAACATCGTGGCATCATGACAAAAACCTGTCGTTTAAAGGGATAAAATTTATTTAAAAATATAATAAATAAATAAAATAATATAAAATAAAATAATATTAATGTATAATATTTTGTTTTATTTTTAATTTTTTTCATTTCTTTCTTTTCTTTCTTTTTCCCTCCGTCTCCAACAGTCCCGCCTCTCGCCACATTCCCTAAGATCAGCGTCCCCGGTCTGACCCCCTTCGCCCCGCTCCCCACCATGCTGCCCTCCCAGCTGCCTCCTCTCCTCCCTCAGGGAGTCCTCCCCCTCCTGCCCACCTCCGCCGCCGCTCCTCAAGCCTCGGTCACGGTCACGGCGGCGCCTGCGACCGAGCCCGCCGCTCCCGCCGAGCCCCCGGCCCCCACAGAAGCGGCCCCCACGAACGCCACGGAATCACCGGCCCCCACGGAAACAACACCAACGTCGTAACGTGGGAAAATCCCGCCTGCCGTCAAAACCAAAACACACACCCGGTTTCTCTCTTTACTTCCCGTCTGTCTTTCTCTGTGTTTTTCTATTTATTTGGCGTCGAGGGACGGGCAGACACCAGGTCACACGCGCAGGTCGGCCGTGCTCCAGGGGACGGCGAGGAGGCTCGTGTGGAGCGATGAAGGATGAAAGGATATGAAGAACGGAGGACTCAGCGACGCGTCTGTCCCAGCCGCTGCGAGGACGACGAGTGCTGCTCTTCAGTTCGTAGTTTGCTTCGACTTCTGCTGTTACAACGAAACAGAGAAACTCTCTTAGGACTTCCCCCTTTCTGATCTGTCACACTTTTTTTTATAGAAACAGCACGTTTAAAATGGGGCTGGACGATAAATCGAATTTACCGAAATACATCATGAATTCTGTATAAACTGAGAATAACTGGAAGTCCAGACGGCCAATCAGCTCTCAGTCCAGTTGTCACAAACTGAAACCCGGATCGACGACTGATTCTCGTTACGTTCGGACGACTTTTACAAACGTTTAAAGCTTAAAAATCTGAACAAATTGGTTTGATTTCTCATAAAAACACGGCAAAAAGGAAATGAGCAACTTGGCAAGAGATGTTTCAAAAGATTAAGGAAAACGGACAAGAAAATGAACTGAAAATTAATTTAAAAAATAAAATAAAAAATAGAGAGTAAGAAAAGGAGAAAAATATATGTAATAATAATTAATAATAATAAAATACTAATTAAATTGAACTATATAAATAATTATTAAATAAGGATAAGCTGACAAGAAAATGAACCAAAAAGGAGAGTTAGACAGAGAAATATATAGAAAATTAATTGATAGTATATTGTTATAATAATTCGAATATTTATGAAAAGATTATTAAATTAGAAAAAGTTAGAGAAAATGAAGAGAAAATTAATTTTAAAAAAGTCAGACAAATATTTAGAAAATTAATTGGTAATGTAATTAAATGATTATGAAATAATTATTAAAGTAGGAAAAGCTAAAGAGAAAATAGAGAAATAAAGAGTTCGAGAGAAAACTATAAGAAAATAATTATTTATATAATGTAAATTACATTAGCATTTCTAGCACCTTTCAAGGCTTTTTTTGTCATTTTTATTTTCTCTTTTGTGTGCTAATTGTCAGGTAATTTTCTTGTAACTTTTGACTGGCTTATTTTGGGTCATTTCTTGGTAAGTTGCTCACTGCCTTCCATGTCTTTGAGGGGTTAAGCCAGTTTGTTCGCATTTCAAAGGGTTAAACTGATGAAACTGTAAAAACTCAAAGATATCAGAAGTGGGCGTACAGGAGAAACATCATGCACTGCTGTGATAAACGACGTAAATATGAGCTATCATCCAGCCCTGACATGTAACCTTTTATTATTAGTTATTAGACTTAACGACCAATAGATTCATTTGATTGACTTGTATTGATTCTGTTAAATTTGCTGTATGAGTGTCTCCACCCCGAAATGAATGAATCTGCATTATTTTGCACCTCCTTTGTGTTTTGAAATCATTAGTTAGTCCCTTTTGTATGTCTCCACGTATATCCAGAACTCTACGGTGTCCGTCTCGACCACACGGGGACGGTGACGGTTTGAGGGCCACGCCAGAGGGGACAGAGGTTTACAGTTACTACTGTGTGTGTGTGTGTGTGTGTGTGTGTGTGTGTGTGTGTGTGTGTGTGTGTGTGTGTGTGTGTGTGTGTGTGTGTGTGTGTGTGTGTGTGTGTGTGTGTGTGTGTGTGTGTGTGTGTGTGTGTTGTCAGGTGATCGGTAGGTGAAATGTGGGTGCAGGGTGTTAGTTACAGAGCGTCTCCTCCTGGCGCGGCCGAAGCGGAGGGTGGGCAGAGTTACAGTGATGCAGTGCGACCACAGAGCGTCACTGTAACGCAGCTTTTTGACATCATCTACACTGTGCGCAGTGCGAGCAATAAAGCCAAATTAATTTTACATGCTGCCTCTGTGTCTTTTAGTGTTTGTTGCTCTTTCTTTTTACAATCTCAGTCACCCTTAAACAAATAAAGATATGATAAAAAAAAAAAAATTCATGTGAGGAGTACAAACATTTGAATAATGTGAAAAAGGTCAATATTTTCCATCAGTTATTTAAGAAAGTGACAATTTAATATATAATACCCAATACATGAACTAAAATGTTTCACAAATTTTTCTATTATTTTTTTATAATTATGAGACTACAGCGAAAAAAAAGTAAAAAATGTTAAAAATAATAATAATAATTCAAAATATTAAAAATGTGACACAAAACTGACCTTCCATGCCTCGCCACATTGATGCAGTAAAAGCACCCAAACCAAGTACTGAGTATACAAATTAACATACTCAAAACTTTTTGAATGATTTTCAGAAATACTCTGATATTTTGAGATACTGGATTTCCATAATCATCAAAATAAAACCAAAAAAAGGCTTGAAATATTTCAGTTTACATATAATGAATATACAATATATGAAAGTTTGCCTTTTTGAATTTAATTACTAAGAATAATTAACTCTTTCATGATATTTAGATTTTTTTAGATGCACTTGTTTTCACCCGTAATTTTTTTTTTGGTAATTTTTTTCCCCCATTTGCTCCCCCCGTTTGTTCTTAAACTAATTTTCAATCAATTTTCTCGAACACAAGCGTTTCAACCTTTGAACCTTTGAGCAAATTGGTTTGAATTATTTCAAAAATATGAGAAAAAAAATAGCAATTTGGCAAGAAATATCCTGCAGATAGCAAGAAGTTATATTTAGAAAATAATAAATAAAACAAAAAACAGGGAAAAATGCCCAGAACAATATGTATAATAATCAAAATACAATTTTGAAAATTATATTAGAGGAAAGTAATAATATTTAAGCAATTTTTCAGGTAATTTCCTTTTTAAAATTTTGTTTTTTTTTCATAAGTTTTTTTGTTTGTTATTAAACCAATTTTCGGACAATTTTCTATAACTTTTTACAAATTTGAGATTCTTGTGTTACGTTCAGACACCTTTCACAAGCGTTTTAACCTTTAAATTCTGACGAAATTGGTTTTAATTCTAGGGAATGGCAAGAAATGTCTTGCAAATTAAAAGAAATGATTAGATTTAGAAAGTTATTTAAAAAAACATAGGGGAAAAATGTCCAAAACTGAAGAATTATTATAATATAATTTTTAAAATTATTTCAGAGAAATTATTTAACTCATTTTTCTGGTAATTTCCTTTTTTAAATCTTTTTTCCACCCTTTTTTAAAATTGTTTTTATCACTGTCTGTCTATTTATCACTGTCTGGGATACTATCACTGCCATCACTGCTGCGGTGCATAAAAGTGCACAAAATTGAGCTTATTTATCAAAACGCTTTGGATAAAAACATGGAAGAGTTCAATAAAGAATAACCAACATCTTTTTCTGTATTTAAAATATTTTCACCTCTTTACCTTCACAGTGAGACGGTGATTTCCATCCGGGAGCTGAAGCTTTCCACGGCTGTTTGTGACGGCGGTTGACTGAGGAGGCTCGTCAGCTGGATGAGTTTCAGCTGCGCTCTGCAGTTTCTCTCTCTTCCCTCAAAACACCCAAACATGACTTCATCACTGACCTTTGAACCCTGCACCAACGCCACACCAACAGAGGTGTTATTTCTTCTTCACATGTGAAAAAGGCAATGAGCAATTTAGTAAGAAATGTTTCGCAAATTACAAAAAATATGTAGATGTTGTTTAGATGGTTTTTTTTTTTCAGGAGATTTTCTTGCACAAATTTAAAATATTAGGAAAAGCTGACAAGAAAATAATTGAAACTAGGTTTAAAAAGAAAGACAAAGAGAAAAAAAAGAAAATAATTAGTGCAAAATAATTATCATATATTTAAAGTTTCTTACATTTACATTTTAACCAGCTAATTTTCGTTTTTTTTTGTAATTTTTGATTCATTTCTTCTTAAGTTGCTCATTGCTTGCTCCCATAATTTCAAAATCCAATTTTCTCAGGTTTAAAAAGGATTAAGACTTAAAGGATCCACGGGAACCCTGCACGTCTGTTTGGGGCTCAAACATAAAAAATAAAAATTAAAAAAAAAATAAATAAAATAAAATAAAAAAAAAAAAAAAAAAAATAAAATAAAATAAAATAAAATAAAATAAAATAAAATAAAATAAAATAAAATAAAATAAAATAAATAAGCAGGCAAAAGTGCAGAGAACTTCCTGTTAACTGCTCCCACTTGTCTTTTATCTGCCAGTCATATTTGAGGGTTGAAAATTTCCATTTTTTGTCCTTTCTTTTGATATCCAAGATATTTTTTATTTATTATTTTTATTATTATTATTGTCTTTTTCTCTATTAATTAATGTAGAGCACTTTGGTCAACTGATGTTTCTAAATGTGCTTTATAAATAAATCTAGTTGGACGACAGCGTACAGGTTAAGTGTTTTATTTACAGGACGACAACATTTGGATATATCCACTTGATTTCTAGCTGCAGTAAATCATGCTGCAACACAGCCGGCCTGGAGCGTCTACTGGCATGAGCAGGTGTGACCGTCCTCACCACACAGCAAACTGGGACTCTGCTCCATAAACGTCTGTTGGACTTTTACATGAAAGTAAACAAAAAAAAACCCATGAGGACACTGATGTTGGTGGCGGAAGATTGCGTTGCGACACCCTCCCCCTCCCCGAAAAGCACAGCGGGTGTCCGTGTCAGGGCGCTCCTCTTCACACAGTTCAAGTGCGCACGTGAGAGGCGCGAACCATTCACACAAACTAAAAGCAACATTTATAGCAGCAAACTGAGAGACAGCTTTGGGGAAATAAACGGAGCAAAAGTGAGACACTGGGAAGCAGGGATAAGCCTCGTTATTATGGATTCGCTAGTGAAATGTACACTGAGTCTTTTGCGGGACAGTAACAGCGGATCCAGTCCCCCACCCCCCCTCGGCTCAGTCCGGCTCTCTTCAGGCAGGTGGACGAGGACATCGGAGACATCGTGGTACTGTAAAACTCTGCTGTTTGAAACGTCTCGACTCTAATCTGAACTACAAAAATGGATTAAGATTCACAGCTCGTGTAAACCCGGCGGCGGCAGATCTGAATCGCTTTGCAACAGAAGGAAAATGTGAACCCGGAAAAGTTCACCCCCTCCCCGCTGGAGTACTTCATGCCAAAGGTGTGACGCCAGATCGCCACGATCCGGATCGGAAGTGCAAATCAACCCCAGAAATTTAATCTGGAACTTTTCTTTTTTTTTTTTTAAGGTTATAACATCGCTTGTAAAGTGGCGCCCTGTCGCGTGCAGAGGGACAACGAGGGGCCACGTCCACCAAAGTGTTTGTTTTTCCTCACATCAGCTGTTTTTTCATTGCTTCTCAATGGGAACGCCGCGCTACAGTCGCCACGCTACAGATCAGGGGTGTAACGATCCATCAATATATTGATCCATATCGTTTCAATGAACAACGATCCCGTATCATTGATGCAAAGCGTAAACGTCGATCCATATCACCCTCTTTCCGATGTGCCTTTGAAAGTATTGATCATAGTCACACAGCGTCAGGCGGATGACGGCGAAAAGCCAAGAGGAAGATGATGAGGACGACGTTATTACCCGCGAAAAAAATCATCAGTGAAACCGCCAATCAAGATCCGGAGCACGCGGCGCTGCCGGGCATCTCACTACGCTAACTTCCACCTGCAACATGTGCAGCTCAGTCTGAGGAGATGTTTATGCAAACCGAAATTTATCCTTTCTGAGGCTCAGCGACTTCTTTTAAATCTTTGATAATTTTTTTACGTGAGGTCTCTTTTTAATTTATCTTTAAATTTTTTTAATTCTGTCTCCATCCTGCTTATTATTATTATTATTATGAAAAATAAAAAACCCGCGCTGGTCACTGACACTTCGGCCCATCGGTCGCAGTGACGGAGGGACGGATGCGGACAAATCTGTTCACACACTGTGGACATGAAGTGTCCTCTGATAAAACGCACACAGACGGGCCGGTCCGTCCTCCGTCCCTGCGTCCTGCAGCCGTCTCCTTTTCCAAAACAAGAACTCTCCCTTGTACCAAAATATTTGCTTTGATACAGAAAATCTGCCAGACGCAACAAAAGCTCTCCACTGAAAACAAGCTGCACCTCCACAGAGCTCTCAAACGCTCCCAGCGGGGCGTTTTCTGAGACGCACAAAAAAAACACTTTGGTGGACGCGGCCCCTGAGGGTCGACTCAGTGAGAGGTACCCATCACTTTGGTGGACGCGGCCCCTGAGGGTCGACTCAGTGAGAGGTACCCATCACTTTGGTGGACGCGGCCCCTGAGGGTCGACTCAGTGAGAGGTACCCATCACTTTGTGCCTCATGAAAACAGATCGCAGGGTCGACTCGAGCTCATATTTTGACGTACGGACACTCACACCTTCTCTGCAACGCACGCGTCTTTCCTCTGATCCCGCCGGTCACCGCCATCCCCAAAAATCAGCGACAGGAGCGACGACAGCAGCCGCCTCGCGCCTCCTGTGAGGTGTGTCATGGTGGCGAGCGAAGAGAGGCGGGCAGGGGCATCGAGGAGCTCCTACAGCTGTTGAAACGTCTCCTACAGGGTTATTTAATAAAGTCCAAAACAATCCACTCGTTTTCTTTCTCGCTCCAAACACACTGAGCCTCCTTTTCCTTCCAGTTATGTTTTTCCCGTTTTCGCTCACACGGCTGAGTTCAGGGGAACATCTCTGTACAACAAAAGGGAGCATCCCTTTTTTCCATCTCATGGTTTCCATTTAATCCCACGCTTCATCCTTTTGGGAACAGCTCAGGTACAAATAAAAAAAACAACATCCATTTTCCTCCGAGTCCAACAATCCTGCCTCGTGATTGGTCGGAGCGTCTGTCTGTCAGTCAGTAGGTGGGAAGAGACGAGGCGGAGGGCTGCAGAGAGCCGGAGGAGTTTGACCGTCTCATGTGAGGGAGGAGGTACGAGTCCGAGCACAGCTGGTGGACGTCGAACCGGTCCTCCTTTCGGTAAGCCAGACAGCGCCGGATAAACGCCTGCAGAGGAGGACGCAGGAGGTGAGCCGCAGCGCGCGTGTGCGTGCGTGCGTGTGTGTGTGTGTGTGTGCAGACAACACAATGTCAGGGCAGTCTTGAGTTTCAAATAATTTCTACAAAAAACAAATCATTTATTTTTAACTCTTACAACCAGATCAAATTAGCTTGATTTATTTAAATAAACATGGAAAGAGGCCAAAAAAATATTTTTGTGTAAAATAATTCTAATTACATAAATTAAATACTTAAAATAGTTTTCATTTTTCACTTTTTTTGGGATAATTTTTTAAAGTGATTCTCTTTTTTCTCTCTTATTTCATTTTTCAGATCATTTTCTCGTCACCTTCTGCGAGCAGCTTGTTGCCTTTATTCCCATGTTTTTGTTTTTGAAAGAAATCAAACCAATTTGAGATACACACACACACACACACACACACACACACACACACATATACACAATACTTTAAAAATATACATCTGTAACCATGTCTGTGCTGCTTTATCTTCTCCATGCTTGTTTTTGTTTTATATCTTTCTTTTGACATTACAGTTTAAGTGTGTGTGTGTGTGTGTGTGTGTGTGTGTGTGTGTGTGTGTGTGTGTGTGTGTGTGTTACCTTGGCCTCTGTGCTGGCCTGTGGTTTGGCGGGGAACTGGACCTCTGTGGCTTTGAGGATGGTGTTTTCCTGGAGAATATCCTGCTGTGATTGGTTGTGACCAAACGGCTGGGAAACGAAAACACATTAAATCATTAAATCCGTGCGTTCTACATTCATTCAACTATTCGTTATAACCAACCGTGGTTATACCGCAACAATAAAATCATTTTTCCCTCCACAAGGAGGGATGCAGCGGCTGGTGTTCAGGGTTGTCACCTTGCGTCCGTAGAGGCACTGGAAGAAGATCACTCCCACAGACCAGACGTCCACCTTGTTGGAGATTTTGGGCGGCTCCTTTCCCACCACAAAACACTCCGGAGGAAGATACCTGAGCACACACAGAGAGATCGACGTCAAAAAATCGAACAGAGTTTCTACATATTTTTAGGAATCAGACTCGTGCTCATTTAATACCTCACACGTGTCAGGTATTTAAAACATGACAAATTTGCTGCCCGCAGAGCAATAAATGAGATTCCTCAATTTGTAAAGTGGAAAAATGGTCAAAATGAAAATGTGCAGGAATGAAACACAGACGTGCTGAACCGCTCAGGTTGACCATAAATAGGTTTTAACAGATGTTAATGTGTCCGTCTGTGAGGGGTGACGCAGTTACGGTCCGGTTCACGCAGAGCACCCTGTACGCACACTGATGCGTTAAACACGCGAGCGGCACGCGGAGGTTAAAACAAGTCAAACTCCGGCAACCAAAGATGTAACTCAGAGCTGGAGCACCTGCAGGTTTCCGCTCGGCTGCGACGGCTCAGAGCGAGCGTCGCGTATACGACAGTGTGTTGGCGTTAAGGTGGTCGATATATCGAACATACTCGAGGTATCGCTGCTTGTTCCATGTGGGATATATAAAACGACGTTATGGCGTACATCGAGTATAAGAGTCACTTTGTTTTTATAATCCACCTGCATTTCGGTTCTCTCGCTCTCTTCTGAAGCTCTCTGCCTCTCACACACACAAACACGCAACCACGGAGTACTACTGCGATTTGCAAATACTGTTAATATTTAAACTGGAGAGCTGTTAATTTGTTTCCAGCTCGCAGAGAATAAATCATCAGGTTTCCCGGCGCTGCGTCTACAGTCGAACTTGACGAGTGGTCGTGGCGTTAGTGAGAGCGGGTGAGGTGTGTGTTTGTGTTCGCAGAGCTCCAGTCGCGAATATTTAGTCACATTGTGCCACCCTGGAGCAGCAGGGTGCAAATATTAGTAGTACATGAACTGGAGAGCTGTTAGTTTGTTGCTGCTGACAGTGAACGAATCCTCGCCGTTAACGGCGCCGTGATTTCTGTTTTACTGTCTGCTAACGCTAACGTCAGCTGCTTCAACAACAAAAACATCAGCACTTCAAAATGATCCGATTGATTTATTTTTCAGGTTATTTTTGGGGCTTTTTGCCTTTATTTGACGGCACAGCTCACGCGTGAAAGAGAGAGGACGACATGCGGTGAAGGGCGGACGCTGGAACTGAACCAGCGGCCGTCGCAGCGAGGACGTGGCCTCTGTACATGGGGCGCCCGCTGCACCAACTGAGCCACTGAGCAGCCCGCATTTTGATTTGTTTAATTTTCAAATTTCATCACAAAAGTACGATGAAATGTTATCTAACAGTGGTGTATTCAGCGTCATTATGTGACAGCGGCTACTTTATTTAACATCTATTGTCACTGCACGTTTGTTGCTTTTAGGAATTTTGGATTTCAGTAACATTAGTTCAAAGGACGTTTAAAAATAGCGAGATACATATCGTGTATTGTGACATAGACTTTAAATATGGGAGTATTATTTAAAGCCATACGGCCCGGCCCTAGTTGGCGTTTTTCCACAGTTATAAGTGATGTGAATGTAAAAATACATCCAAAATGCAAACACACATTCAAAAGCTTCCCTCAGATGTGCCGATCACCGGGACGACAAACGTTTGGGTGCTTTGAATGTTTAACTATAGCCAAGGAGGCAAGACTCCTGTTCACTTTCATCATTATATATTTGAGTGTTTTGTATTTTATAGAACTCAGTTTTAAAGTCTGCTGTGCTGCGTTTTGGAAAAGTATTCGTTTATTGATGCTACGGTGAAATACAGAAGTTTTTTTGAAATGTTCCTTATTTTTGACATGAAAATAGTTAAAGATAAAATATTTCCTTTAAACTTGCACATCTGTTTACTCCCCTGCACTGAACAGGCGACAAACCATCACTTTTGTGTACTATTTAAACCCAAATGTCGTGTGTGTGTGTGTGTGTGTGTGTGTGTGTGTGTCAAGTCAAGTCAACTTTATTTATAAAGCCCATTATCACAAATCACAGTTCGCCTCAGAGGACTTTACAGTGCAGGACACCCTCTCTGTCTTTGGACCCTCTCGGTATATAAGAGAAAAACTCCCTGACGAAGAGGGACTGAGGAGGGTCCGCTCTTTTAGGGAGGAAAGACGTTTAACAGCTGCGGTGTCTCACCAGTAGGTGCCTGCTCCCTGTGAGGTGAGGTCCATCCCGTCCACGCCGTAGTTATCATCATCCATAATCTTCGACAGGCCGAAGTCTGTGATTTTGATTTCTCCACACGCGGTCCCATCCACCAGCAGGATGTTACCTGTTCACACACAAGACCGTCAGACTCAGCGTGAGAGCGACTGACACGTTCACACACAAGGAAGGACTGATTCAAACTGCAGCACCAAACTGTTAGCAGCTGCACTGCAGAGTAACCGAGGCGGTGTTTCTGTTTTCATCACTCCAGGTATCTCCACAGAAAGCTCCAGTGTGCAGGATGCAGCAGGATATAACGGCAGAAATGGATATAATATAATAAGTATGTTTTCTTTTGTGTAAAATCACCTGAAAATAAGAATCTTTGTGTTTTCGTTAATGTAGGATGGGCCGTTCATACAGAGGGAGCAGGTCATGCTGCAGCGCCGTGTTTCTATAAAAGCCCACAATGCACACACCAAACACTGGCTTCATCTTCACGTTTTCGTGTCAGAAGCCCCTCAACGACGAGCGGTGTCGCAGAAACACGGATTTGTAACATGAAACCGCTTTATTCAGTGTTTTTGCTGGTTTAAATCTCCACATGTGCTTGTTTTGGGAGGAGGAGACCTCTGTGGAAATTCAGTGAAAACATCTGGATCTCAAGTTATCAGAAAAAAAGTGAACACATATCAGCAGGTTCTGGACAAGCACGCCTTCTCTGACGACCAAACTGTCAGAAATGTGCTAGTTTGTAACGTGAAACTGCTTTATTCGGTGTTCGGCTCCTCATAAAAACCTCAATACTGAACGAACTCTGTCAGTAGAAGTTTCACCTGAACGCGATCTGAACTTCTGCCACGAAATCCCCCTAAATTTCACACGCTGAAGCTTCAATTCAAACTGTGATTCACGCTTTGAACATGCGACCCACCAGGTTTGAGGTCGTAGTGGATGATGGGGGGTTTGATTTCGTTGAGGTAGCGCAGGGCGCTGACGATCTGCATGACGATGGAGCGGGCCTCCTTCTCCGACATCAGCTTGTTCTGCTTCAGGTAGAAGTCGAGGTCGTTGCCTTCGCAGAACTCCAGAACTGTACAGAACCTGAGGACACACACACACACACACACACACACACACACACACACACACACACACACACACACACAGAGTTACAGACTTTGACTTTTACCCTTTTGTTATTTTCAGATCATTTCCATATTTGACTCCATTTCTGTTCATGTATTTAAGTCGTTTGAACAGGCAGGCCTTTAAAGCCAAACAGCCAAACCTTAATAAACACACACTTTAGGCATTTGCCATTAAGCAAACTGATACTACGTGCTAATTTACTCGCTCTTTAGACATTCCCGCCACCAGCTAGCTGCGTACTGCATGCCCACTGCCATTAGACCAGCCCAACACATACGGGTACTTCACAAAACGTCAAGGCCGCACCCCGTTTTGGGTGTTGGTGAAGTTAAAAAAGATGTCCTTGCAGTTTGACGTGTGTGTAGATTATAATTTTCACAAGTTTGGCAGCTTCTAAAAGTAGCACTTGATAAAAACGATGAATTCTTTGAATGTTTCGGCGCCCGGCCTTCCTCAGGAAGTTCATAAACTTGTGATGAAACAAACAAACGCTGTAAGCAAATGTCACTTTGAATTATTGTGTGTTTCAGTTTATTTCATCACAGGTCTGTCTGCAACTTCCTGAAGAAGGCGGGACGCCAAAACATGTCGAAGAATTGATATTTTTTAATCATGTTCTACTTTTAAAACCTGCCAATGCAAGAAAAGCATTTTAACTTCTCTCCTAAAGACGAGTGCGTTGGTCCCTTTCTGTTTCTTCTTTATGTGTTCATGCCCTTCACCAAAGAGCGCCGTCTCCTTCGTACTAATCCTCGTTTTTTTGATTTTTCGTCACCGTTATTTATTTGTTAATTCCACAATAGAAAGATCAAGATCATCGGTTTCTTTAAAGAGCAGGACAGGCTGAAGGCTGAGGAGGAGAAATGTCCCCTCCCCCTCCTCTGTGTGGAGGTCAGAGGTCAGACTCAGGACTTTCTGCTGCTAAATGAGCCTGACTTAAGTTTCCTGTGGTCAAATACGAGCTGGGCCTAAACACAGAGACGTTTCTCCTGTTTATCTGGACACATATACATCATTTGAAATTGCCTCCAGTTTCTTCAAAGTCTTTTTTGTGTTCGGGTGACTTCAGTTCACAGGCACAATCTGCAATTAAACCTTAAATCTTCCATTGTCCGGGCACGTTGACACTGAAACATGCATTTTTCTTTGAATTGCTTTTATTATTTACTTTTTCTAATCCGTTAACATCCTGATATTTGCTCTTCTGTGTGCACCCACTGACGCACGGCCTCGTGGCTGATTACAAACATTATCGGAGTATTTACCGGGTCGGGGCTGTAAGACGGTTTGGATGTTACTGATGTGCATCATGTTGTTTTAAAGCACCAGTGAAAAATGCTCTTTAACTCTGCTGGGTGATAAACAACCTCAGGATGTGTCAACGCAGCAGGACTGCAGCTGGCAGAGGTCAGAGGTCAGAGGTCAGAGGTGACTCACGTGTCAGTGTCCAGGGAGAAATAGTCATACAGTTTGACTATTCTGGGATGGTCCAGTTGCTTGTGTATCCGGTACTCCCTGCATGCATGCCTGAAAGGAAATAAATGTCATCACAGCGTGTGTGCTGCTGGAGAATCATTTTGTCTTTCTGCATCTTAAAGCTGGAATTGACAGTTTCCTGGAAAAAGTGAACATTATGACCTGATGAAGGATCAAAAATTTACTTTGAATAAACCTCTGCAGCAGCAGTAAAAGTGCAGACTTTTGTCTTTAATGTATACTGTTTTTTTGATAGCTTTGCACCAATGTGTCGTGTGTAAAATTGCTTTCTTTCACCTAATTTTCTGGGAAAGGCAAAAAAAAGAAGCCAGAATTTGAATATATGGCATCTTCAAGCAGCTCTCTCCTCAGCACCTCCGAGCAGAAATGTAAGCGACTCGTAAAAGTGCTTCATAAAGTAACAAATAATCCCAATCGTGAATGATCCAGGTGCCGTTATGGCAATTTTTCCAGAATCACCATCCTCTTTTCTTTGCAAACGTGTGAGTATATAAAGTCCTAAAAAAACGATATACTGTAACTTTAGGCTCCACATAAACGACGTGAAACTGCTGCAGCCGTGCGCCTTTGCTCTGGATAACAAATGGATAAACTATTACCAACATTTCTCACCATCTCTGTTACACTTTGCTAATTTTGACGTTTTACTCTGTTTTGACAGACTCGCTTTGAGAGGGCTTTCACGTCAAGGACCCGAGCCCAGATCCCAGTCCACCTGACGCCAAAGTCCAGCTGATTTGATTGTAGGGTATACTGCGATCCACAGATGAACACGGCAAGTGATCTGTGTCTGAGTGTGTTTGAAAAGATGGTCTTGATTCAGTTCATGTGTAGTAACAGTACAGTACGCATCAGGTGTGAACACCAACTGTAACAAAACACTGAAGTGGACTGTTTCCTAACGCGCCAACAATGAGTTTTTCAACAGTTATCAAACTGTCTCAGTTTAATGCTGATGAGCAGAAGCTCTCCTCCGGCCCGAAGCAGAGCTTCACCTATGTCACGTAGATGATGTGAACAATGTGAATACGCCCAAAGACTCGCTTTTTCAAAACCTTTTTTGGTTGCTTTTCAGTGTAAACAGTTGTTGCCAATACTGGAATAGCAACTGTTCTGCAGGACTGAAGCCTGAAACAGGCTTTCGCCGTCTGAACACATGCTCACGTGCATCTGCATCTATAAAACCGTCAACAGGAACGCCCTCTCTGAAATGAACCATAATTGGCCAAAATCTCACGTCACTGGCTTGATTTTCTAAAAGCCTGAAAACAGAGCCAAGAGGAGGTGCACATGTTTTCTCTCAGTCCGCTTAAATTTCCAGAAGCTCAAAGTTTATTATGGGATTTTTGCCTAATGACTCACAAAATAACTGTGTACTCCAGCTTTAAGGTGTGCATGTGTGTGTGTGTGTTCGTGTGTGTGCGTGTGTGTGTGAGACCTACTTGTGGTAGTTCTCCTTTTTCTCCTCTCTCCAGTTCTTGTTGAGCTGGTGGATTTTAACAGCTGCGTAGCGCTGCTCAAACAGGTCAAAAGCCTGTGTGTGTGACAAGAAAACACACACACATTTGTCTCCAAACACATTTTGCAGAGAGAGGAAACGAGAAAAACACGAGTCCAGCCACAGAGACGTTACCTTGTAGACTTCACTGAAGCCGCCTCTGCCCAGCAGGTGCAGCAGCAGGTACCTCTCATTCAGCGTGGGATGGTCTTTAAACCTGTGAGGAGGCACATTTCGTTAAAGCTTTTTGCTTGGACCTGACTTTTTATCATCCTTTTTGCACTTTGCAGACATTAGTTACTCAGAGGTTTTGTGCTGATAATTTACAATAATTAAGCAGGTGTTTAGTCCCAGTCTTGCATGCAGAGCGGACTTACGCTGAGCTGTCCTCGTTGTTTATCCTCTTCAGCTCTCGGATATGGAGGTTACGCACCCGCTCCAACCGCTCCAGCTCTGCCTGGATCTCAGCTTCCTCCTGCAGACATACACCCAATAAGTTTTTTTCCTGTTTGAAGATGCATGCTCTCAAACCTGACATTTAAAATCAAAGTATTTAGGACTCCAGCAGCCATTTAAAAACTGCATGCATATGCGTGAGACTCACTTACACCCTTCATGGCTGTCTGAGAGCCAACCGGCTGCTGGTGCAGATCCATGTAGGAATATGGATTTGTTTTGTATGCTTTTTTATTTTATTTTTATGTTTGTTTTACTTATGTATTTCTATTTCTATTTTCTATTTTTAGTTTTAGTTATTTTTAGTGATTTATTGACCATAAGAGAGATTTTTTTAAGTGAAACATTTTTAAAAAATAAAAACTGAATGCATAACCCTCTATGAATTGTTTTCATTACATTTTCAGTGTTTCAAAGTATAATTTGACCATTTCACTAATTAAAAATGCCTTATGGTCACAACATCTTGTTATTGATTCATTATTTATTTATTTATTTTTTTTACTGACCTTCTTCAGATGTCCAAGGCGAAGCTTGAAGATCTCTTCCTGCTCGTGGTACTCAGCGAGGGTCAGTCTGAAAAAAAATATAGACAAGTCAAAATCTCTGGACATGTTAACGTACAAATCATTTCTAAAAGTCTCCGTTTGCGCACATCCAGACTAAAAACGCGAAGCTGGAATTTTCAAACTAAAACAGGGTCAGCAACTTTTTGTGACAGTTCCTGGCGTCCGAATATTGCAAAACAGTTTTTACGCTCTACACAGAGTCCTCCATTAAAACCAAAATAAATGGGACGATAATTCGTCTCTTTTCTTCCTTGACGTTACTTTTCGCATTGATTTCTGTGTACTCACAGCTGGGGCAGAGAGGGCTTGAGGAAGGGGTCGGAGTCGTTGCCGTTGACCACCTTCGTTTTGCGCTGCTTGGGTTCAGAGGTGGAGGCCACTGAGAGGGAGGGAGACGCAGGGTTTGGAGGCTTCCTCTTGGCCAGCAGCTTCCTCTGTCGCTCGATGTCCTCCCTCTGCTGGTTGATGCCCTCCTGTTGCCTGCAGAAACACGAGGACAAAGAGGTGTAAGGGACGGGTCATATGGGAAATTGCAGCAGACAGTAAACAGCCTTTCATATGTTTAGCTCCGGGCTGTGCGGTGAAGCACGCACAGAACATCCAGTCAGGAGACACTTTATTATTCGCGTCCTTTCAATGCAGTTTTCAATGCAAAAATCTTAAAGAAATACGTTGAAGTCGTTCGGATGGAAAACGCTGCATGTGTTCGCCGTCTCTCACTTGATCAGATTCTGGAATGCGTATCCGTCCGTCCACTGCTCCGTGTAGGACGCGCCGTGTCTGACAGTGGTGAAGTGACCGAGACGGAGACGGTCCTGCATGCTCTTCTCACGACACGACTGCTTCTCCTGAGTGCTCTGTTGACAAAAACACCGAGACAGATATTAGAAATAATGAGCCGAGCTGCTGAACAAATGTCAAAAGCAACAGAAGTCACCTACAACCTCTCTCCACCCGAACTAAATGTGAGGTCGGTACATATTCAGGAATATTTCCTCATAACTGAGTCAAATTTTGCTATTGTGTGATGTTTCTACCATAAACCTCGCAAACACTGTGCAACTCCAGCCCCAAATGGTGCAGACAAAAGGAAAAAAGAAGGCTGGTGAAGAGATTCAAAGATCCACCGACCCACAGACTGAATCTTCCCTCAGGTCTGTCGACCGAAGCAGAGCTAAAACACGACAAAATATCGGACTATTTCTGATGCATGTGCAAAGAGGCGCTTTTTACAAGCAATGTGTTTTAAATTTTCGACAGGTTGCGAACATGTCAGGTATAAAAACATGATAAAATGATATAAGGTGCATCTGAAATCCGACTTTGCACTTCATACCTAAAAAATGTCACATGACTGGACAAAACGGACAGTGTGTATTTCAAGTATCTGAGCTGAAATTGTGTGAACGAGTATCAGAAACACATTGTAGTGTAACTAATAGCAACCTGTTGTCTACGTTTGTACGTTTTGATCCAATACTCTTGTCTACAGAACAAATTTTTTAGATTTTCCGGCATACTTATTTTCTATCCCTATTTTTATTTTATGTATTTTCATTTTTTCCCCACCTATTTATTTGCTTATTCCATTTTTTTGTATTTCTTTAAGTTTTTATTTCTTTTCTTTATTTATCTGCTTATTTATTTATTTTTCCTTTCTACACGATTGAAAGGTCTTCATGTATTCTGTTTTTCTGTTTAAATAAACCAATAAAAAGAAAACTTTGGTACCAAGTTGATGACAAAATTCTGAAGTGCGTCTGTGTTTTTCTCCGTTACAGTAGGTGCTGCAGATGCAGACGCTGCATATCCGCCTTTACGTGTTCTAGTCTGTTGTTGATGCCAAAAGAAGAACGAAGAAAATAACGACAGCAGCTGCAGCAACATTTTTGTGTGGACTCATTAAAAACAGAAGTTTCTTTCTTGAGGTCTTTTGTTAAGTCTTTGCAACTGTGCATCCATTCTGCACATTTTAATTCTGGTCGCTAAGAGTTGAAAAATGTTAATGATAATTTGGGGGTAAAACGCCGCGCCTGTCACCGTCTCTAAAGGGAACGGTGGATTACAGCCCTGAAAACTGTCAAAATACTTTTGGGTACTCGGGAGGAATGATTTGTATAAGGTTATTTTATTTATTTATTTATTTATTTTTATTTAATTTATTTCCTTTTTTAATAGACTTGATCATAATTTCGTTTTCTGAGCCTGCTTAAACTTGTGTTTCTTGGTGTTTCTGTATTTTAAGTGCTGCATCACCGTCGACTGTGATTGGAACAGAGTGCTTCATATATACGCTTAGACACCACGATATCCTCACTTCTGTTGGCTATAATATCTGTTGTACGTTATGTATTTTGGATTTAGGTGAGAAATTTAGTTTGCATGGCCAGTGTGTGTTTCCTGTGCTGTTTCACTGTTTGATTTGTCTGTATGTGTGTTGAAAGTTAAAAAGTACAATAAAAATATTAGTAAAAAAAAAACAAAAATGCCAACACAAGCCCAGAAGGAGGACACTTTCATTTCAGACGCATTAAAAAATAAAAATAAATAAAAAAGAATTTGGTCTCAAGAATTGTGGAATTTTACCGGCGCTTAATTTCTGGTATCATGACATGCCTACACACTCAATACGTGCACGTTCGACACACGCTGGTGTAAATAAAGAGCTGTGTGCATCTTTTTGGACGCACTGAGCCGTAATCACAACTTCTTCTTAAAAGCCTCCTCGCCAGCTGGTCACCCGTGCCGACCCTCTGCTAAACCGGTGCCTGAAATACCCGACAACAAACGTGATAAACCTCTTGATTTTTTCTTCATGTCTGTCGGAGTATTTCTACAGACACGTTCAGACGTTAAGACTTAATTTGAGGCATCGCTGACATCACGGAGCGACCTCCGTTGCTGTGCTGCATCGTCTGTTATGAATACTGTCGTCTGCTGCTTTGCATTGTTGAATATTTACGCCTTCGTAGCGTCCAGTATTTGCACAGTGTAATATTTTACCAGAATTAAAATGCAATTCACGTATTTGTATCATAGCAAGTAATCTCACATACTGGTGTTTTAGCACGCTGAATAGCACGGTGTCCTGGAATTTCAGACACAAACAGTGGGCTGTGTCTCTGTCAGTTTGTTTTCTTTCAGCCCACAAAGGATCAAAAACGTCTTAATGCGGCTATTTTTCCTTCATCAAACATACAGTTAATACGCACGCAGACAGATACCTTCTCTATGAGCAGTTTCTTGCTCATGGTGATGCACTTATTGAGCCTCTCTTTGTATTTCTCCAGGAGTTTTTGCTGTTCGTCGATCTGACGCCGCAGGTCACAGTTTGCCTGAAAAGAAATACAACATTAAGTTTGACAAGTTTGGACACGACGGCCTGTTGAACATTTAACGGTCTGTCCTCTTCCGCGGGCTGTGGACGCCGAACTCACCCTGAGCAGGTCGTCTATCCGCCCCTCTTTTTTCTCCAGGTCCAGACTCTTGTTGCTCTCCAGAGCAGCAAGTTTCAAACCTGTTAGCTCCGTCTAGAGATTCACACAGAGCGGTACCACTCAGAGGTCTATTTATAGCCATAAAATCAAGCGTTGTGGTGTGAGTGTTTTTACGTGTTTCATATTACCTGCACACACTTGCTGGAGGACGCTTTAGGATTGTGTTCCCCAAAACACAGACTCGTAGGAGAGGAGCTGTTCTGCCGGATCTACACACAAACACGTATTTTTAAACCTTGTATAAAAAGGAATAGACTCACATCGAGGGATGGGGATTGTTAATTTTTTATTGATCTTAATACCACTATTGATACTTTTTCATGATTTGGTCAAAAGTACTTTTAATGATGTATAATAAGATGATCACAGCTCATTCAGGACTTTAAACAGGTTGTAATTTAATCTCTACTGTCCATTTTATATTGCTGGGAAAACAAATTTCTCATCAAAACAACTGTATTATTCAAATTTCTTGCCAAAAACTATATTTTCTTTTTTTTTTGATGCTACATTTGAACACATCATGATGATATTTTATTTACCGTCATTTTACTGAGCCGACCTTGAACGCATCACAATGAAACCTTATGCAACCTTGTTTGTTTAGCTAAATAGCCCTCATCCTGCCGATTCCAACTCAGATTTCAACACTGGATTACTCTTTTAATCTGACGGGACCTTCTCCAAAGTTTGTGGATGATGATGATGAAGATGAAGACTGTGCCAGCTGCACCGCAGCAGCTGACGTTTCCCGAAGACAGTCGAAGGTTCTGCATTTAGGTTTAATTTCATGCTCAACGTTTATGCGTTTGGCCATTGATCTTGTCTTTCCCCCTTTTGCAAGATTTTATTTTGTAATATAAACTGCATTTTGCTTCCTCCTCATCTTTTTCTTTGCTAAAATGTTGCCAAACTTTAGACCTGTTTGCATGTTCGGCCATCCTCACAAGAAACCGACCACGTTAGCGTGGTTTAACACTTGTTGTCTGGCGATTCACTTGTATTCAAAAACTTTACTGGACGATCGATATTTGCGGACCAGTGATTGGATTTAAATGACGTGACTCAACTCGAGATGTAATGCTACATTACGGGACCCCCGCGACTCGACAACAGTATCGAAAAGCTCAAATGTTCTTAATTTTCAGGTTTTGAAAAAAACAAAACAGAACCAGGTTTCGATCCCCATCCTCGTGTGCGAGTAACTCATTAATAATCTTTCTGTGTTGCATTTTGCTGTATGTTAGATACTCACGATCGAGCCCGGCGCAGAGTGCGAGTTCTGCGGAGAGCGGCGAGCTGATGGGAGGCCTCGGACCGGACTGGAGCCATTTCCGCCCTGCTGGAACTTTGCAGAAAAAAGCGGGAAACTTAAAAATATGGTTCAAAATGAATAAGGATGGAAGCATTTTGGAAGCTGCTGAAATACTCACATCAAAGTAGTCGCTGATCTTGGGCCCACGCGTGGAGGTCTTCCCTGCATAGAAATTTAACAGGTGAGCCATCAGTAACGCACCGACGCCTACATTATTCTGATTTCTTGCCTGTGTCAGTCATACCTTGACTACTCTCTGAATAGGTGTCTGCTTTCCTTTTCCTCCCTCTGGACGATTCCGAGTGCTTCTTCTCCGGGGTCTGTGAGTCGACGTGAAATAAGAGAGAAGAGGAAAAAAAGAAAAGAAAGAGGCGTGAATCCCTGGTGTTTTTGCCGAACAAAGCTGGATGGAGTGGTGGTGTTGAGCAGGAAAGAGCAGCAGGAACAAAGAGTACATACTGAGTAGGCAGGGGAGCTCCCTCTTTTCAAATCAGAGTTCTAGGAAGAGAAGAGAAGGAGAGGTGGAGGTAGTGGGAGAGACAGAAAGACGAGTGGGCAGAGCAAGGATGCACCAACAACATGTGACTGTGTCTAACCGGGTTTCTGTTTGGATGTGTGGAATAAACCTGCAGCTGCAGCCCGTGTTGCAGTTTTTTTAATGCACATGCGACGAAGACCTTACTGCCCACCAATATTTGTTTTTTGTTTTTATTAGAAACCCATTTAGTTCATTTTCACGTATCAGAGCTCACATTCATCAGCTATTACGGCTGGGGTCATTCATAGTCGTAACCAGCGTCTTAAATTACGGATATCGTTTGATTTCTATGAAATCTGTTGATTTGCTGCTAACTTTATTGCGCGGATTCTTCTCGAGAATCAGATGCCACAAAAAAAAACTTGCCTACAAAGTGGGAACGACGTCTCAAAGGAGCAACTGCTGCACACTGACATTTGGAGGGCGCTTTGTCAAGGCAGCAGCAACACAGCACCATCCCAAATATTGAGATTCAACACGCATATATTGTGTTTTGGGGTTTTTTTGTTAGTATTAGTCAGTACTAGTGCACTGCCACCAGCGTAACACCATGCATCATGTTGTGTTGTTATCCACCGTTACGTATTTTCTGTTTATTTTAACGGAGGCTGACTTACGCTGACATTAAAGGCTGCTTTTACCGTCAATCATTTCTTTGTCCCAAACTGATACAAAAATACACTGAAGATAATTATCTTATCTGCATATTACTCAACATAACCATTTTAAGTTTATTTTCCCATGATGCATGCGACAGAAAGGGCCTATCATTATTATTATTATTATTATTATTATTATTATTATTATTATCATCACTATCATCATCTGCTTTAAATGTTCGATTTATTCATGTTTCTTTGTCTTGCTTTTACTGTTTGTGAATTTATTTATTCTTTGTGGTTTTACTGACTTTTAACTGACGTCACTTCTGTTTCTGTTAAGCGTCTTTGAGTATTGTGAAAAGCCTTCTATAAATAAAATGTAATAGTATTATTATCATAATCATTATATCATCATCTTTATTATTATTTCACAACAGTGATGTGGAAACAATTCATTTATCATTGTTTTTAGGAGAAGATTTTGAATTTGATATTTGTTTCTGTGTAAATGAATTGCAAAACAAATCAAGTAATAAAAAAATCCTTGAAATAATAAATTAGTCGTTACATTTATGGACTAATCAAATAGTTAGTAATAATAAGTAAAATACTAAGCATACAACGGATACTTGGTTTGCTCGTGCTACCACGATGAGCACGACACGAACGTTGGAGACCAACAGGACGACAGAGGAGGAGACGGTCATCCTCAGGCGGAGAGCGAACCCTGTGAGAGGGCGATGAAGAGGAGGAGGGAGCCGCCATCGAGCCTGAGGCCCAAAAGATTTCTTTTTGTGCAAATTTATTAAAAAGGAAAGCAAGCGCCGCCACAGACGCACCAACTGTTGCTGCTCTGTTTTGCTCAAAGTAAATATGAATAGGTCAAAGTGAGCGTTGTTTCTAAAATGTGGGTAAGTGAAATTAAAAAAATAAAAACATTTTAAAAAATAGCAGTCATGCATAACTCCTAAAATATAATTATTTAATAAAAAGTTCAGTAAAAATATAAATCTCAGTTCATGTTTTTAAGACAGCAAGCCAACGATTGTCTTTAATGAGGAAGCTGAAGAGCTTTGGTGGCAAACAGAGGCTTTTCTTTCAGTGCTTTACAGTTTAATACAGTTTCATTTAAACTGCTTCGTGTAGCAATTTGAGTGAAGTACAAAAACAAGCTTTCCACAATTGTCAGTGTTGCAGGAAGGTTGTTGTTTTTGTCTGTAATTTAATGTTTTGGAGAAGCCAAAGACAAATCTCATTTAAGGTGGATAATTAAGTTCATCTAATCGAATATAATCATAAACTGAACTTTATACTCAATATTCAATCTAAATATCCTTAAAAAAACCCGACTCGCCCCAAAACAGGATCGTCTGACCCAAATTTCATCACCTGTCAATCAATCACTCACCGGCGTCAAGACACAAAAATAAAGTTATGGTTGAGGCGTAAAAACACGAAGAGAATCGTCAAAATACCGTCAGAACGTATGTGATGTACGTTTTAACGGGATTTACGTCCACGAGTTACAAACTCCGAATTTGAAAGTGTTTTTCAGTTATAATGTTGTTTAATAAATCAGACACTGATGACGCAGCGCTGGGTTGTTTTTTTTCTTTTTTCTACCCAAAATATTTTGCGCCGGTCAGGGGGTACTAACATTTCAAACTTTACAGAAAAAAGTTTGAGAACCACTGCTGTGAATATTTCCTTTAAAAACGTCTGCTGCTCTCGGTGACATCGGCGTTGTTTATTAAGCGCCGCAGCATTGCGACAGTGTAATAAAGTAATATTTAATTCCAGCTTTTCGTGTGTCGAAATAAATATTCATCCATGCCCAAAAATGTCTGTGTGAGTGTTTCACCTCTGACTCCTTGTCGCTGGACGAGCCCAGGCTGCCGTAGCTGTGGTTAGAGGACTCATTGGCCAGACCCTGCACACAGAGACGGTTCAACGAGTGAGTCAACACATGCAATATGAAAACAGTCTCTCACAGGTGTGTGTGTGTGTGTGTGTGTGTGTGTGTGCTGCGATATTAATGTTCAGCATGAAATGTAAACAACGGTGAAACAAAGCCAGGGGGCCGGCCTCCGGTCTGACACGTCTGATAGGAATCCAGATCTTCGGTTGTTGGGTGTGTCACTTGGCTCTTTTCCACCACATGCACATTTGCAGGAACGCCACGTCCTTTTTAGGAAAAACAGGAACTTTTACCTGCTTTTCCACCATGAGAATCTGGGTGTGGTTTTTAATTTCCTGCTCCCAAAGTAGTCCCTGTTGCTCAGTACTTCGTGATGACTGAGTCAGAGGCCTCGAGTCTGCTGCAACTTGTGCGAAGCTCTCATAAGTAAACACTTACAGATGTCTCGTTATTGACGTCTAGACAGCGTGGAGGTCTTGAAAAAAGATTTAAGCTTTTGAATCCTTCATCAGTCAGGAATCAGGACTGCAAAAAAATCTGAAGTGCAGGATTTTCCTTAAAAAACAATGTAACAGAGCTCAGGATGGACAGATACACGCCAGAATGTAAATGCTGAAGTGTACGTATGTGTATGTGGAAGTAAGTGAGCATGTGAATATGGAGGTTTTTTTTACTTTTTCTTTTAACAAAAACAATGAGGATAAAGGAAATGACAGTAGAGGAAAAAGAAATGCAATTATCCTGTAAAGTGTACTGTGTCTGCATCATACAGGCATTATTATTGACTATTATTGTAAATATTGGAAAAAAAATATTTTATGGGCTTGTTTAACCTAAATTTTCGGGTGAATAGAGTTCTCGACCACGCCTGATCCGACTCGCCGGGCTGTAATTTCTCATCGTTGCCACCAGTCTTGAATCAGGTCGGGTTCTCGTCCAACTGTTTATTGTGACATAAAACGTGAAATTTCTTTTTGTCTAGTGAAATGTTAGATTGTCAAACGTTAAAAAAAAGTCATGGAAGACAATGAATATATGATATTATCATGAAATTAGTTTAATTTACAACCAAAGTGGGAAATACTTTGAATTTCTGGCTGATTTTTTTGGTTTTGTGTTTTTTTTTAACTCTGCATGTGAGATTTAAGCGCTTGGATTCCCATCATGATGAGGTTGAAAAGAGGGATTTATTCAACTATTTAACAAAAAAAAATAGATGTTAAAACGTCTAAAAAAATAGATGTTAACAATGCAACATCAGAAAAAAAAAATCTGACTTCTCATGTCTGAGCATTATTAAGACTTTTGAGGGATTCATTTAAGTCAATTTACCACCAATTAAGGCCTTATTCTCAGATTAATACATTTAAGGCCTTTTAAGATTTTAAGGATCTGTGGTAACACTGTGAAATTTGAAGAGCGAGAGGAGAAGTGTTGCGAGGAAAAACATCAGCTCTTGACTTGTAATAAATGCTGCAACATTAAAAAATATATATATTTCTTTTACAGAAGATCAGGCTTTGACCCAAATCTTCTGACGTGTTTCAGGCTCGTGGACAGAAACTGTGTGAGTTCATGAAGAGTCAGGCCTGATTTTTTGGGCCTGATCAGAGCTCAGAGCAGCATCCAAGAGACAAAAAGCAAAAAAATATAAATACAACAAAGCAAAACACCAACAGAATAAGACTCTGGGCTTTGATTTACGTTCACGTCCGATGGCGAGCGTGTTTGCATACGGTACCCAACAACCGTGCACAGAAAACCTTTAACTTTCAGCTCATGAGGCTCTTTAGTTCAGACTGTGTGTGTGTGTGTGTGTGTGTGTGTGTGTGTGTGCGTGCGTGCGTGCGTGCGTGCGTGCGTGTGTGGCGGCCTCCTGTGCTGCGTTACCTTGGCGCCTCCACTGGTGCTCCCAGTGCTGCCTCCCGTGTTGCCGCTGACAGCTCCTGTGAACCTGGCCTCCAGCAGCTCCTGTCTCCGGGGGTCCAGGCTGTGCAGCTCCTCCATGGGGCCTGACACAAGGGAGAGTCAGGTTAGACGCGGTTGTTATAACGAGCAAACAGAGGGCAGGTTTTCCATTACAGATCAGCACAAACTTTAACTGATATTTCCAAAAATGTCGATAAACACATTGAGAGGTGACTGCGTTTCCACTGAGTGATTTTTACGCGACTTCTCTCACGATATTCTCGGCAGTGGATGTTCAAAACATCAGCAGGCTTATTTTCAGGGTGTCTGCATGTATCAGAAACCTAAATGTGGGGCTTTTTATGACCTTTTTAAGATCATTTTTAACTATATTAAGATAAGAAGGTAAGAAGTGTATACATGGTCCATTAGTAGGTTTTATGTAGAATTAAGGTTACTGAGAGTTAGTTTAATCTTCATTTTGCAAACAGTAAGTTCAAGCATGAAATAAAAGACAGTTTTAGGTTCAGCGGTTCATTTAACAACAGAAATGTGGACCTTCATGCTGATATTTTTCTTTTTAAAGATGGATTTGGAATTGGATTGAATTGGATGAAATGTTTGTGGCAATTAAGACATCAGATATTAAAATTAAAATTATTCAATGACCTGATTATTCAAGGATCTCCAAAAACCCTGATTTCTATTGCAGCTACCGCATCAGCTGTAGTTACGTCCAATCGAAGGCGGCGAGCCCCTTTTACGTGGGAGCGGCCACGTATGAGGGATTTCTGGGAGGTGATGGTCCACGATTTCACAGAGAAACTTCCAGATGATCTGCTGAGCTTTTAAAAAGTTTTGCGATGCAGTAACAGCTCTTGTCGAGCCTCGCTGCATCATGTTCGGGAATGCCATGTGACTCTTTGTTGTACAACATGTTGCCTTTAAAAGCGGAGAAAAAAAGTGTTTCCACTGCAGTTTTGCAAAATATGGCTTTTTCGAATCGCCTGAAATACCACCTCATGCTGCAGTAAAAATGTTTTTCTTTGCGCCAAATGGGAGTTTTTTCAATAATAATGTTTATATTCACAATTTGCGCAATTTGAGGGTTAACGGAAACCCGCCGAGTGATGACGAGTCGAGAAAGCAGAGCAATCGAGCTCTGGCATTTTTCTGCAAACCACATTACTGGAAAGGAATGAAAATGGGCACTAAGAGAAGAAGAGTATCTGGGGGAGGATTAGAGAAAATTAGAGTGATTAGAGGATAAAAATAAAAATGAATTTGATTCAGCTGGGTGCTGTTGAGGTAGCTCTTTAACAGACTTTCATGCTTCGATGGAAGAAGCTGCAGATGAGTGACGCTGCATTTCTAACTTAAGCAGGAAGGTCGTTGTAGCGCCGGGTAGTCAGGAGGGAGACGAGCGGGCGGAGTGAGTCTCCCAGTTTGTCAGCACAAAAATCTTCAAGCGGCCCCTCTATTATCTCATACGTTAGACCGTCACAATGGCCTCATTGCACTGTGCTAAACTAGTCTGTGATATTTAGGGATCCCAATACCTCAGAAGCCTCAGAGCACAACGCCAGCTGAGATTAGGACACTGGAAGTTTTATTCCAAAGACACATCTGTGTGTGAGCGAACAGGCAAAAAGGAGCAGATCAGGTGAATAATTCAAAGACTACATGCCGGGTTCATACAGCTTAACCCTTTTTCTTGTGCTGCTTTCAGACGCCTCTCACAAGCATTAAAAGCTGTGAACTTTGAGTGAATTGGTGCGATTTCTTTCAATTTTTGTTGAAGCTAGGGAAAATATCAAAGGAGAAAAGGAGAAAAGCAAGGGAAAAAACTATATTTATAATTATCATTATCTTTATTTTTTAATTTTTTTTGTTTTTTTAATTTTGTTGTACTTTTTTTTTTTTGCTTATTTTAGGTAATTTCTCTTTTGCAAACTGCCTTTCCTAATGTTGGTTTGATAGTAATATGCACTTTCTTTTAATTTAATTCATTTTATAGGCGATTATTAACCTAAAACGCAAACTCAGATAATCCGCAAAATGCCAAATATCTGCTCTGATAAACCTGCCCGGCTGATAATCTGCTGACCCCTAATTTACAAAGTCTAAGTGGTGAATCTCGCTGCTGTAAATCTGAACCACAATATTCATTAAAATAAGAAAGATTCTCACAAAAGCAGTAGACTATATGCCGCCTGCCTGGGCCTTGTGCTTTAACAAGTCTCCAGAGAGAAACACACACACACACACACACACACACACACACACACACACACACACACACACACACACACAGGTCCTGTGCTCCCTGCTGCTGCAAGTGTTTGTTTCCTTATTGGACATTTCCTGGCTGTCATCTTTACATAGCTCCTGGCACAGGGGCGAGCCCTAAAAGGCATAATGGACATTATGAAGCTCCTGAGCAGCCGGTGAAAACACACAGAGCACAAAACAGCAGGCCTGTGAGAGGTTACCTGAGGACAGGCGAGACTCATTTACCTTCATTAATCTACACAGCCAGAGCTTCACATTACAGCTTTGTTTTGCATCTTAGCGCATAAAACAAATCTCTGGCTCAAAATGAAACACCATAACAACCTCGGTGCAGCAACTACAGCGCAGACTTATATATATATATATTAGCATATTATGTCCTATAACTGACAGATTATAACTTATCACCCTTTTGTCACATCCTGCAATGTCGGAGTAAACAATGTGATGAAAACTGGCCAAAAAGGTTAAAAAAACAACAACCCAGGGCCTGTTGTTAAGTTTTCAGCCATGCATTGTGATGTTAATAGATGCATGCACATCATTTCATATCCACGCAGCTGCTGTTGATAAGGAGCTACTGTCACAAACTGCAACAAAAACAACAGTTTTCGCATCAACAGCCGGGAATCGTGTAAGCTGACAAACCAAAACAAGCTAGCTTCCTTTGTGCAAACATGATAGCTCGCTGCTGCTCAGACTGGCCATCAACTCGACTGACAGCTGACGTTTTGGCTTCAAATTCACGGCATCAGTGAACTTGACATCCATTTTTTTACTTCAACAAACGCCAGCTCGACGCGGCCAAAAACGATCCGCTCCCCCCGCAAAGGACACACTTTAAAGGGGAACAAGAGTCGGTCGTGCTCTCGGCGAGCTAATGTACCTTCCTTGGTCTTTGCGGTCGCCGTTATGTGTTGTTGAGAAATCGTTGGGGACGAGGAGAGCTGCGACCAAGATGGCGTCGCCTCCAAACTTCCACCACCACTTCCACTGTTACTTTGGACACTCATGAAGCCACTTTACCGCCGAGAGGAGCCAGCGCGCACACCGCCGTTCGCGGAAATCCCAAACTTGCGTCCATCGTTTGACACCTGCCGAAACCAAACAGGCCCGTAAACGTGAGTCCGAGCGGGTCGGTGTCGCTACACGCCTCGCATGTTGAGCCCGGCGAGGGTCCTGCGGAGGAGCGGCTTCTTCTTCAGAGCCTCGCTGAAACGGATCCAGTGTAACCTTTGCATGATGACCGCACCGCGCGCCTGTCAGCATCCAGTTCACGAGCGGAGCTTTGATTCTGGTAGGCGAGGCTATCGCGAGGCTGGCGCGCACCTAGCAGCGCGAGAGAGAGAGAGAGAAGGGGGGGGAGGAGGAGGAGGAGGAGGAGGTGGGGGCCATGACACCGACACAGACACTGATCCTGGATCATTTTACCCTCCTCCAAACCGGCCGGAGCTTCACGGGGAGGCGCGTGTCAGCGTCGACCTGAGAACAGCCTCCTCCCGTGTGGGTGAAAACAACAAACACCCCGAAAAAAATGGCGAAAGTTCCTGTGTGCTCGAGGAGGAAACAGGAACACAACACACACATGCGCGCGCACACTGACACTGACACTGACACACACACACACACACACACACACACACACACACATATATATGTGTGTGTGCGTATATATATACGCACACACACACACACACACACATATACATGTATACACATATTCTATACATATACGTGTATGGATATACATAAATAAAAATATATGCATACATATATATGTACACAGACACACACATATATATACACACACACACATACACAAATATACATACATACATACATATTCTATACATATAGAATATGTACATACACACACATATATGTGTACATGCACACAAGTATTCATATATATATGAATACTTGTATATATAATGTCTATCTATCGCTATAGGCATGCGTACATATGTATGTGTGTGTGCATGTCTATTGATATATTATATACTGTATGTCAATAGTACATATATAATATATATATTATACATGTACATACACACACAAGTATGCATATATATACTGTAAATGTCTATCTATTTCTATAGTTATGCATACATATGTATGTGTGTGTATTTATATATATATATATAGAGAGAGAGTGTGTGTATGTGTATATGTATATATATATATATATATATATATATACACACACACACATATATAGTCATGCATACATATGTATGTGTGTGTATTTATATATATATATATAGAGAGAGTGTGTATATGTATATGTATATATATATACACACACACACACACACACACACACACACACACACATATATATATTTATATATACACATAATGGCATGTAATAGCATGCGACGCGCTGATAGGTGTGTGTGTGTGTGTGTGTGTGTGTGTGTGTGCCTGGGTGGTGTGTGTAGGGCTGGTCTTGATATGTTGTTTTTCAGTCTTGAAATTCAAGTTGCAGGGAGGGGGAGGGAGGAGAGGGGGAGGGGGTGCAGGTGGGAGGATAGTGATGTGGTCTGGGCTATAAGGTCTTTTGTTCCAAATTTGGTGCAGTGCATCAAAATGCCTTTGCCTTCTTGTAGGGCAGCATACACAAAAGACACACACACACACACACACACACACAAACTCTTCAGCATTTAACTGCGTGGCCTACATCTAACAGCCCTCTAATTTATTTTGAGTGTAATACATTCCTGCTTTTGCGTGGAAATAAATCTACTGTAACCCAGAGTGTGGGACGGGAGTCAGCAAATGTGCTCCTTTCCCGGTCCGGAAAAAAAGTCTACCCTCATATTTGGGGAAAGTAAACTCAAAGGTAATTTTACTGGTTGAGACGATTTAAAATGACAGCGGGTTCACTGTAAAAGCGTCTCGTGTCTGTCATCCTCCGCTCCACTTGCAGTCAGATTGCATCAGGAAATAGACTGAGGCACAAACGATAATACTGCACCTCATATGCACCTGCCCGTGGTAACCTGATTTTTTGGTCACATGGTTTCCATGGTAACAGAGCAATAGTCTTGACAGGCAATGAGGAGGGTTGTATAAGCAGTCTACTAACTACATCACTCTACTACGCTCTACACACACACACACACGCACGCACACACACACGCACACACACGCACGCACACGCGCGCGCACAGAGCCTGTGATGTCATTACAGGTATGAAACCGGAGTGGTGTTGTGAGGAAAAGGGTGACTGATATTTCGGCAGCGGTCGGGACGCACCAGGAGCGTCAAATGTCTGATGGAAAACTGGGAGCGTTGGCTGACATTTTGGAAAGAGTCTCCGGCTTGTGTTTCAGACACGCACGCGGGCCCACAACAATAATGAGCCCTTTAAAGTTTGAATAAAGTAAAGAGGAAAAGAAGTGACACTTTTACTCAACATATGATTTATAAATGTCTAAAGACAGCTTCTTTTTATAATAATAAAAACATAAAATCAGAGTTCAGTTGATGTAGTGAAACACTTGGAACTATTAACTTTTACGGCCCGTTTTATTTTACACACACGCGCTCGGCTCTGCGCTTTTAAAATCAAGCTTTAAAAAATATTATACATTAATATGATTTTCTGCTTTCATTGAGTTTATTTTTTGACCAGCATCAGTCCTAATAATAAATATCAAATATTTATTGATTTTCAGACTTTTAACCCTTTACATACCAGTTTTTGTGTTATGTGTTTAGATGAGAAAAACACACACACAAATATTATTTTGAATATACTATGTGCAAAGTAGATTTTTCTTTTCAATTATCAGCGACACTGATTGTGACAGTGCACCTACTAGAAATAGCATGAATTTTCTCTATATGCCAAATGGCAAAATGGTAAAAATGGCAAATTTCAAGATAAAAGCCCAAATTGACACCCAGAAATAATACAATGTTTTCATGCTTTGATGGCTGTGGGATCAAAAACTGCAGTTTGAATGGGTTTCAATGGCACATTTTTTCATTTAACAGTGTGAATGTAACTATTTTGTTTCCACAGTGTATTTTAGACTTATTGTAGCAGCTGAGCTGGAAATTCCAAGATTAAACAAAATTATAAAATCTTGCCAAAATGTATGACAAATGCATGAACACAGCCAAAATTATATATATAAAAAAGAATTAAAATGCACCAAACAGTCCCTAAGGGTTAAATAATCTCTGAAAATAAATCCCCAAAAAATAAAAAACTTGCAAAATGTAGCACCTTTTTATAGATTTTTTACAGTTACACTGCATTTTAAGGAGGACATCTGTATGTCCAAACACTGTAATTATGGTGACAAATAAATTAGATGATACAAAGGCTAATTAAGTGACATCAGTTATGGTGCTGGAATAAAATTAAAAAACTGACTCCTCTCCAGCTGACGTTGAGAAAAGATGGTAAAATGCGACCGATTTAGTGACCAAACCTTTAAAAAAGGCCTCAAGAACAGCTGAGCGCTAAAACACTGCAATGTGCATCAGGAAATAACCTAAATATAATGTTTTTTTCAAAGAATTATGTGTAACTATTAATTTATACTGTTTTAATGCGTCTTTACAGCAAACACTTTGAGCTGTCACAGCAAGCAAAGCACAGCTGCAGCTAATCACATTAATTACATCTCCTCTGCACTCAGTTGTCCCACCGAGCCAGGAGAGCGTGCCCACAGCCGGTACGTGGCACAGCTGAATGGAATGCAGCCATAATTGAAGTTATCAATACACCTGTGTGTGTTTCCTGCTGCAGTATCACGTCAAACGTCTGCTGTGAAAATGACTTCTGCTGCACCTGACTCACCACTTACCTGCACGTCCACCGTTAAAATACACGTTAACGTTCATATTATCAGTAGTTAATGAGACCGATAACCTATTTATTTGCAACCGATATGCATTCACATTTCAATTTAAAATCTTTTATGTAAATATTTGTAATTTGGAGTATGAGGAACTCTGATGCAAAACTGTTTAAATGCCTTTAAAAAATATTTAATCAAAACTGAGACTTTCAGCATCAGTTCCCAGCAACTTTTTTTCTCATGAAGTCAAGTTAAAATTTAAATAAAAATGAATGAATAAAAATAGCTCCCTGAGGTTTTACAAAGTAAAAGTTCCTTGCATGCTGACACTTTCTTTGCACTTTTTAAATTAATACATTTTATCAGCCATCATTAAAATAAAATACCGCAAAATGCCAAATACCGGACATAAAAGCTTTCTTTAAACTTTTATGTCTTTTGTTTTTGTCGCAGTTTTCATGCTGTTTTACGGTGTTTGAAGTGTCTGAGAAAACAAAAGGAGATCTGCAGAAAAGCTACAACACCTCTGTTCTACAAATTCAACAGTTCTCAAAAAAATGGCACATTAGGGAAAAAAAAGACAAAAAAAAAGACAATATGACACTCTTAAATTTTAATGTCACTATTTAGTCGAAGCAATCTGTATTGGAGACAATTATGTTTAAGTTAAAAGTACACAAATGCATCAAAGCCTAGAGATAAATCACGTGTACATAAAATCACAGCAGCTCGGTCGGCGTTAGGCTTCAGGAAAACATGGAGTTCCTCGGTTTGTTAAAGGCCTCCCTCTGCCTCTCGTACATGAGGACGTACGATCTAAGAAGGTCCTCCATTGTGTCGGCCTGAAAACGGAGTAAATGGAAGTGTTTGTCAGAAAAATAATTCACTTCAAAATCACTTCTATAACTTATTTGTAGAAAAAAGGTATGCTGGCTTGTTATGCAAGGATTACTTTCTGTCTGCGTTACTGTTCACCTGCCTGGGGACTGCAGATAAATATGAACAAAAAAAAAAAAAAGTACAAGAAAATTACCCAAAAATTTGTAAAAAAAAACCCCAAAAAACAAACAATTACAATAATTTTGTAAAACAATTTTTCTATATATAATTATAATATTCATGAATAAATTAAAAAAAAAATTAAGTTCACTGGATATATTTCCCTAAAATTTTTTTTAAAAATAGTTCTTTGGTTCTTGTGGTTTAAGTAAAATCAACTGAATGATTGAATCGTGGAGAATCTTACCAAGCGTACATTGTGAGTAACATTTCCATATTGACAAATGTTTACAAATATATACATATTTATATATGTAAGCATATAACTAACTCCAGCAGGTAGCCAACAACCCTGTTTTATACATCCAAAGAAATTGTATAAAAATAAAGTGCACAGGACGAGGCTTTTATTTGAAGTTTTAGGGTGTGTTGATTTGAAGTGGTTCTTGTCAAATAAACTTGTTATTAAATAAAATAAATTAAATTTAAGGGACAGACGCTCACCTGGGGGGTCTCACAGATAAAGCTGTAGCCTTTCAGCAGAGTGCTGATGGTCATCTCGAAGTAGCCGCCCTCGCTGTGGTAATCTGTGATGCGGCTGAACGGGTGCATGATCAGCCGCTCCTGAAGGGTTTGATCAAGATACATTAAAGGGGCAGTTCAACCCAAAATCAACAATACACAATCCTCCTTTTACCTGTAGCGCTGTTTTGGTGTGAGCTGCCGAGTGTTCGAGATATTGATGGTAGAGACGAGATAATGGAACTACACGGCACTCGGCTTATGCACCAAAATAAATAAATCAATATACATTTTAAAAACTCAATGCAATGTCTCTTTCCAGAAATCAAGATAACCCTCAGACTTTTTGTGAGCAGTTTCATGCATGAACTATTTTCTTCTGGCCGCTCTACACACACCGGCCGAATCACTGTGGATTATTAAGAGTTACCGGGTCATGATCTCTGGGAGGAAACATCGCTTTTTGCTTTTTCAAATGTATTTTTTGCACTAGTTCTACGGCCGATATCTCCAACACATCTCGCACCAAAACAATCCAGATTAACCCTTTTAATCCTGGAGCGACGCCAGTTTTCTTGCTGTGCTTTTCAAATGCGTTTGCACCTTTAAAGCCTAAACAATTTGGTTTGATTTCTCTAAATAAGATGGCTAAAAAGCCAACAAGCAACTCAGTAAGAAACATCCCACAAACTGAAATGTAATTAGGAAAAGGTGACAAGAAAGTTATTTGAGAAATATGGAATTAATGTGGAGAAGTTAATTATTAGAGGTTAATCATAATTTAAAAAATAGGGAAAGGTGTCCATAAAACAATATTTATAATAATAATCATCATCATTATTATTATTATTATGACTATGATTATTATTATTAATAACTAATTCATCTCTCTATTTTTATATATATATATATATATATATATATATATATATATATATATATATAATTTTTTTGTTTGTTTTGGGCTAAATTTCTGGTCATTTTCTTGTCACTCGTAACTTGTAACTTGAGCGTAAATTGTGCATTTTTCATTTTAAACTGTCACTTTAAAAATATAATGGCTTGTTGCTGATAAAAAGAACCCTTTGTCCCAAAAAAACAGCAAATGAATATAAACGGAGATTAAAAGTGTCAGACTACATTTGTGTAACGGTGAAATAAAATGCTACCACACAGCATGACAAGACTGGACGTATATTGACACAAATAAGAAGGAGGACATTAAGGATATTAGGATATTAACAACACAGTTTAAGACCTACCTTTGTTTTTGGGTCTATGAAGCTGACACCTTGCTTGCTGATGGTGATCAAAAGTGCACTCGGGTAGCTGGATTCACACGTTTGCTGCAAAGTCAAATAAAAATCACAGTGTGTTAAAACAGTTTCTTCAAACTGCCGTCTGCCAACTCTGCCGTCACTTCGTCCCGATGACTCACTTTAACTTCAAAGAAGGCACAGCCGAAGGTTTGCCAACTGGAAATGGCTTTCAGGAAGGCGATTTTGGCCTCCTGCACCGTGATGCCACTCTGCTTGTTGTAGGCGGAGATGATGTGCTGCAAGTAGAGCAAAAAGCAGAGAGAGGAAAAGTGAGCAGAAATCTCCTTTTACACCTGACACAGTCATGCAAAAGCTATTTTAAAAGCTATTGCTCATTATGTCTCAATAAGTTTTGTTTGACAAATTTGTTACACAGATCTAGTGCCAAATTTAACCATTTTTGGTCACTTGAGTATTGATAAAAAATAGTCAAAAATCCCTCCGAAACACTACTTTACAACACCAAGACCTTAAGGAACACAAAAAAAAAATCCATGCTGTGATTTGGCATCAAAGACTTTTGAAATGTCATGTTAAGATTTGTGAACATAATTTATTAAAAATAACAAATAAAATTATTATTAACTATTAATTGATGACTATTATTAAAGGCTGTTACATGTCGAAGACACTACCAACTGAAATAAAATTAATACAAGATATTAAGATTTTTAACTTAATTGCTAAACGTTGGCCGAAGCAAAATCAAGTGTATAATAATAATAAGTGTATAGTAGTGTATAATAGTGTATAATAATAATAATAATAATACCTGTATGTTGTATTTATAAGTAACCTTGATATAAATATTTACCTTTCTTTCTTCTTTTTACTGTAGCTGTGTATGTAAATTTTCATTGTCTCCATCAAATAAAAACTTTATAAATGAATAAACAGGGGAGAGTGGTGGGTACCCGTAGAGCTAATTGTAAAAAGCATGACACGGTTGGTACCATCGCATTCCTCAGGTCTAGTTTCATATGATACCAGTATCTTCAGTCTAGCCTTTAAAACCTGATCCACTACAGCCTCTGAAAGACAGGCACGTTGGCCGAGGACATGAAGGAGGCTAAATGAGGAATTATCACGTCGTAAACGTCTCTGTACTTGTCTTCCTTTACCTTCTTCCACTCTTCTGGAGACATGGTTTTGATCTGGTCCGCAGGAACCAGCCTGCTCAGCATCTTGGGGATCATGACGAACTGCGTCCGGTCCGAATCGACTTCTGCTCTGAACAGCAGCCCCCCAAGGTTGGTCATATCCTCTTTGGTGCAACTGTGGTATCCGCGCAGGTACCTCGGCAGCTCCTGCGTGGAGGCAAAAAAAAAACCAAGTCTCATATCCAAACAATTCTGTGTGTTAAAAAAAAGAAAAGAGTAAAAGGCAGCAGGGTGAGGAGTGTGTTTTTGGCTGAATACCTGCGGGAAATGGAAGGTGAGGTCTGCAACCAGGTCTTTCCCCGGGGTCACGTTGAACCAGAGCTTCCTCTTAAACATCACCAGGTATTGCGCGTTGGCCTGGTTGCCTGGGAAACAAAACATCACTTATGAATCTGGAAAATCACTGACTATGAAACTTGAAGGCGTCAGTGTGGAGTATTACCTTCTTTCACTTTTTTTCCTTTCTTGGGAGTCTCTGAGGTCTGCCTCAAACTGTCAAAGAAGTATTTCTCCTCCTCCAAACTTGACATGACCTAAGAATTAGAAACAGGAGTACGTCAGTATGTTAAAGGAATACTTCGCTCCGACATGACCAAATTTATATTCCAATTACTACCAACGTGTTAATGTTTAGTTGATAAAGAAAAATGTGTTTTTCTTGCATGCCTCCATGGTCAATGAAGTATCTCCACCCCCCACAGAAAATCAGAAAGGTTTTGATGAATTGAACACACAATGGCACATTTTACACGCTTTTCATTCTTAATTTGTTAAATAATGTTGGCTGCATTCATGCATATAGCATAAACTTTGGTAATGATATATTTCAGTTTAATCTGTGAATTTGCAGCTCAGCTTCTACAATAAGTCTAAAATACACTGTGGAAACTAAATAGTTACATTCAGGCTGTTCAGGTCAAAAATGCTCCACTGAAACCCATTCAAACTGACATTTCTGATCCCACAGCCGTCAAAGCAGAAAAACATGACTTGCATTATTTCTGGGTGTCATTCTGGGCTTTTGACTCTGAATTTGTCATTTTGACTATTTTCCAGGATTTTAGGATGTTTTAAGGGATTTTCTGACTATGGAGATAATACAAGCTATTTCCACTGGGTGACCTGTCACAGTCAATGTAGCTGCTGATCACTGACAGATCCCAGACAGTTAAAATTTTAAAAAATCTACTTTGCATGTAGTATATAAAAAAATAATTCATATTTTGTGTTTTCTTTTTCATCAAAACTTATTGTGGCATCATGACAAAAACCTGGCATTTAAAGGGAAAAAAATCTGAAAATTAATTAATATTTAATATTCATGACAAGAACTGATGATGATTAAAAAAATAAACTCAACGTAAGTAGAAAATCATATATATTTAATAACATTTTTATGATTTCTGTCACATTATTACCCAGCCCCACCTTGTCTGCTGTTTTCAGGAACAGGCCAAATCCGTCGGCTGAGATCAGCGTGAGATGAGAGGCGATACTGCAGCACAGGTCTTTGATTGTGGTCGTCGACGTCACCTCATATATCTGCAGAGAGAACAGCAAGAACAGAAACTTTCAGCTGATATCTAAATGGACTGTGTAAGTATATCTAAATGTATATGAAAGCCTAATATTGAAAGAATACACGCTTTTTTTGGCTTATATGACTGCTTGAAGGATGGATGCTGATAATAACAGAATAACCCGAAACTGACAGAAATAAAGAAAACAATTTAGGAAAATGACGATCCAAACAATTGTCATGTAACATCATGTATTTTGCATAATGTTCAACATATTTTGGGATTTTTATAAAAACATTTTAAACAATGCCCAAAACAATTTGTACTTTTAAGCATTTTTCCAAAATGTTCTGTCAATTTCAAAACATTTTATCTTAATTAACCTTGTTTCATCTTGCTTGTGTTCAGTAGGACTGTTTGGTTTTCTGTTGTTGTATTGCTGATTAAATTTGAATTAATTTCAAATTTCTTAAATAATTTTCAGGTCATTGCTTTGTCACCTTTTCCTAATTTCTTTCAATTTGTGGCGCATTTTTATTATTAATATTATTATTATTATTATTATATTATCACTATACTACTACTACTACTACTACTACTAATAATAATAATAATAATTTTATTATTATTATTATCCTCTAAACATAGATGCATTTACTTTTACCACAGTATCCTGGGAGTGCTGCTTTTGTTGCAGACAGTAAATTGGCCTAAATCGTCTCTGAGCTCATTGTTGAGTCACGATTTGTTGGCAAAAAAATGTCAAGAAATATTGTCATTTTATGTTTAGTTCAATTTTTATTTGGTCGTCCTCTTTTCTAGGCCAGGAGGCTCAAAGCAGCTGCTTATATCACTTAATGAGTCGGGCCGGATCTGCTCCAAACTTCCCTCCATTAGTAAATAAAAAGGAAGTAATGTTATTAAAGAGTTAAAACATTTCTGAGAGTCTGCACACTAATGGACACCTCATCTGAGAGCTTAGAGGACAGCGTCTTACGTGACTCGTGTCATTTGGGAAGTGGACTTTATGGAAGATCTTGGTGCTGTTCTGCTGGATGGCGTCCACTTCGACGGGATGAGGAGGAAGCTTCCTGGGATCCTTACTGAGGGAACAAAGCATACGGATCAATTTATTACACACACACACACACACACACACACACACACACACACACAAAGAGATACACTGACAGCACATTTGAAATTTACCATACAGCAATACCATATCTGAGTCCTTTTCTATTTTCAGTAAAAACAGGGTTTTGTGTTTGTTGTGGAAAGCTTTGCACAGATGATTTTCCCCAAAATATTCACAACTGGGATTAATTTTAGGGAAAAACCCTTAACCCTCCTGCATTAACTCACATTTCATTAAATCTCCAGCTCTATGTTTTTTGGGTTTGTTACTGGATAATGCCATAATGAAAGAACGGTCTGGCTACAGCAACAGGATGTAGAATAAAACTGAGACATTCAAAATCATCTGCTGTTTTATGGATTTAGATGGGACTGATGACAAAAATGATTATTTTGAACGTGCTACATACAGAATAATGGGGAGGAAAGACAACTCGAAAACATAATGTTTCCAGCCTCGGCTATCGGCAGCATGGAGGCGTAAAAATGCAACATGCATCTTGGCAAACAATTTGGAAAAAGCTGACTAATGAATTGACAAAGAGACAGAAAAGAAAGAGAAAAAACACTCTTTTTTTTTTAAACAGAGAAAATGTCTATAAAATTAACTAATTTCAATTATTAATTTTGGATAATTTTAAAAACATATTGCCATATAAAATCAAGCATTTCAACACTTCAGTGTGCCTTGGACTGTTTTTAAAGATTTTAATTTTATATTTTTTTAATGAAGACGATATTCCACCCAATGAACCCTTCACAAGGTGGAATATTTTGTCAATATTTACATGTTCTCCATTCTTGACATAACTCACAGTAACAAACCCTTCATACAGGACGTCATCTCGTTACATGTAATCTATTACTCCTCATTTCCAGGCTGACCTGCGCATCCCCTGCAGCCTCTCCAGGCAGCCGGCAGCCAGCGGGTCTCTGGGCCGCGACTCCAGGAAACGCACTGTGTGTCTCATCAAATCCCGACTGGGCGGAAACAAGCCTGAGCACAGCCACATGAGCTGCCACCCACGCTCCATACTCATGCTGCAGGAGCGAGAGAAGAGGGACCAAATCACGCAGGATTGGTTATGTTGGCTCTGAGTTACGTGAGAACGATTTAACAGAAGTTCACAGTGAGGGAGCACCTGTTGGTGTTGTTGGTCATCTGTCTCATAATCTGGCAGTAGATCTCGTCCTGCAGAGCCTCATGCTGGGTGGCTGGACCAAAGATCTGGTCTGTCAGATCTATGTGGCTGCGAGCGTGTTTCATGGGGTAGTCGCCCATGTACTTCAGGATAGGTAGCAGCCAAAGTTAAAGATTCACACACACAGTGATGAAACTGAACTGAGCTCCGAAACACATGCAGTCTGTTTTTATGTGGTCTACAGAGAGGAGCTGGTTTCTCTAAAAAAAAGGTACAGATTACAGATTGTTTGGAATCATTAATATTGAGGTTAAAAATAACATTTTTAGTTTAAGCCTTTTTCTCACCATTCAGCTACAGCAGTCCTTAAATCAGAGAAACACCTTAAAATAATGGAAATAGTCTAAAATCCCTGATACATCATAATATCCTAAAAATATCCTAAAATCCTAAAAACGTCCTAAAATCCTACAAAGGGGTTTAAATCCCTTAAAACATCCTAAAATCCTGTAAACAACCTAAAATCCTGTAAACACCCTAAAATCCTTTAAACATCCTAAAATCCTACAAACATCCTAAAATCCTGTAAATGTCTTAAAATTTCATCAATATCGTTTTGATAATGATCACACTGAAACTGCACAGCTTTGATGTTAGACGCCTTTGCATCCTTCATCGGCAGGGCGCATGTCTACTAACGGTCTACTAATCCATCTTAAGTCATTTTTAATTATTTAATAGGCCTACCTGTGAATTTTGCGGATATGCAGCACCTAAATTTGCCCATGTAAACAGAAACTCAATAGCTGCACCTAAATTTTACAGTGAAAAAGATATTTAATTCCTAAATTACTGTTAATAGAACACTATGTGATATAAAAGGCACTATTATACTGTTTATTACACTGCAAAACGGCCAGATCTCACCACAGCGTTTCAGGATTGGCCTCCATCTTTAACCGTGGCGGGAACATAAAACCCATGAAACCTAACAGATGGCGTCTGCGTGCACGCAGCAGGGACGCCTGAGTTTTTTAGGATATCGGTGAAGGCGTTGCAGGCCAGGTTGCTGAGGTCGGAGTTGCGAGTGAGGCTCTTCATCAGCGGCTGTTTGAGAAGCTCTCTGGAGCTGGCCCACAGCTTCTCCCTGACGACCCCTTTACGACCGACATCTTTACCTGCGGGCCTGCGAGGAAACGCAGGGAGAGCGCGTCAGTCCTGTTTGCTTCTGCTGTGTTTTTTGACCACTGCTGTTTTAACCCTTTGAAGCCCGGAGCCACAACATTTTTTCTCGTGCTGCCAACAGACGCCTTTCACAGTCATTCAAACCTTTGAACTCGAAGCAAACTGTTGCAATTTCTTTTAAAAACATTGGCGGAAAATGCAATGGGCAACCTAGTGTTCAAAAACTGAGAGAAAAAAGCTAAGAAAAAACACATTTTAATCATCATAATTACATCGTTAAAATCATGTTACAGAATTACTATAATTTTAAGTTGTTTTTTTACCCCTTTTTTTCTTTGGTTTCCTTTTTTCCCCTTTAGGTTGTTTTTTTAATACTAATTTTCAGCTTATTTTCTTGTAGTTTCAGATAATTTTCTTGGGTCATGTCGTCTTTTGTTGCTTTCTATGTTTTTCAATGAAATTAAGAAATTAATTTTCTCTGTTTCCAAAAGGTTAAACACACCACAAACCAAATCTAGAGGCACACTTATTGTTAGAGGAAAAGTCAGTGCTTAAAAGACTATATTTTTCCTACCTGTTTTTTCTTTTTTTTTTTCTTTTATTTTTTCCTGTTAGTATTTTTTTTAAAAACCAATTTCCAGGTTATTTTATTTTTATTTTTTGGGTCATATTTTTTGTAGCATCCCATGCTTTTGAAATAAATTAAGCCAATTTCTTCAGGTTTCCAAAGGTTTAACGCGCCACAAACCAAATCTAGAGGCACACTTACTGTCGGATGAATAGTCAATGTTTAAAAAACTATATTTTAATCATAATTACGTAGTTAAAATCATGTTACAGAATTATTATAATTTTTAAGCACTTTTTTCTACCCATTTTTTAAACCTTTTCTTGTAAATTTCTGGGTCATATCTTCTTTTGTTGCTTCACATGTTTTTGAAAGAAATTAAGCCAATTTGCTCAGGTTTGAAAAGGTCCTTTTTTTAAACTTAATTTTTCTTTTTTCCCCCATTTGTCCTTAAAAACACTAATTTTCAGGTAATTTTGTAGTTTATTTTTGTGACAAATCTTCTTTTGTTGCTCATTGCCTTGTTCCCATGTTTTTGACAGAAATTAAGCCACTTTGCTCTGGTTTCAAAGGGTTAAACACAACACCAACCAAATCTAGAGACACACTTATTGTTAGATAAATAGTCAACGCTTCAAAAAAAAGCCAAATTATAAAGTGAATCGTATGATATACCTGAAGAACTCAAGCGCAAACTCCTTCAAAGAGACGGGAGCGACCGTCTTCTCCCTCTGAGTGACGTTTTGCGTTGTCGAGGGTTTCTTCTGTCCTGGACTCAGCAGTTCCTGTCGGGTCAGAAGCAGTTCATTAGTTACACCAGCAGAGGGGCTCATGTGAACCATCACACCCCAGAGTGCACTGCTGCACAGCAGACCCAAAAACTCACCATGCAACACCCTCCTGTCAGAACATGTGCAGCGACACTGATTCAAGTCAATAACTGCTGATGTCTGCTGCTCTAAATTTAGTTTTCTGACATAACTGTAATTCTACTTATAGGCCTCATTTATGCACAGCTCACATATGGTACTGATTTAACCCTTTGACCACTCAGTACGCATCACTCTGCGTTCACCTGCGACACCTTTCACAAGATTTTAAGCCTTTAAACACAAAAAACAGCAAAATGGTTTCATTTGTTTCTACAACATTAGGATGAAAGACGACGGGCAACTTGGCAAGAAATGTCCCAAAAACTGCAAGAAATTTTTAGATTTAGAAAATCATTTTAAAAAGCTATATTTAGAGTTAATATAATTATATAATTGACATTATTAATTGATTAATTAATTTTGTTTAGGGTTGCCAGACTATAACTGGGCTGAAATGTTAATAATTGTGTTACAGAATTTAAGAAAAGGCAATGAATAAATAAATAAAATAAAATAAAATAAAATAAAATAAAATAATGAAAAAACAAGGAAATGACCCAGAAAAAAAGTGCTTAAAATTATGATACTTTTATACTAATGCCGATGAGTCATTATTGCTTTAAGGCTTTTTTTTCACTTCCTTGTTTATTCATTTTCCTTTTTTGGTGCTAATTTTCAAGTAATTTTATTGTTAGTTTTTTACTTTTTATGATATTTTTAATTTTTTTCCAAATGTTTGCTGTGTTTTTAATCTTTCTTTTTCTTATTCATTTTATTTCTTTCTTTTTTTTTTTTTTTTACTAATTTTCAGGGAATTTCCTTTTTTTTTTTTTTTTTTTTTAGCAATTTCTTGCTAGTTTTTTAGTCATTTCTTCTCATGTTGCTCATCACTTTGTTCCCCTTTTTTTCTTTTTTAACAAATCAAGCTAATTTGCTCGTGTTTCAAAGGATGAAACATACTTTTAGTATAGAGTTTATGACAGTCTCATTATTCTGACATACATTCATTTTACAATAAAACGACACATAAAGGTGACTCTACCAGTATTTCGTCAGAGGGCCTCTCTAGAGTGGGCAGAAACTGCACGAAGTCCTTATCGACCACACCGTTGGCGCTGGTGCGCTGGTTGTTTGCTTTGATCCAGTTCCCGTCCGGAGCATTTTCCTCGTCTTTCTCCACCAGCAGCAGGTCTCCTCGTTTACAAACCAGGATCAAGGGGTCTTCTGCAGGAGGAGCGAGAGAGAGGAAGAGTGTTTTTCGTGCATGTATGAGATAAGATATTTTCCTGTGTGCATGGACTCGCATGCTGAGACTCTGACCTGGTTTGTTGAGATCCTGCTGAGCCAGCGCGTACACTGAGCGCTCTCTCAGACCCTCCAGGTTTACCTCTACGAGAGCCGCCATGTCCGCAGCTTCCGCAGACTTCAGGACAAACTCTCCTCTGACGGTGACCAAACTCACCGTCTGAGTACTGACATGACTGTCACTGGACACGCCGCAGACACAAGTTTCATTTGTTATTAAACTGAAACAAAAGTCACAATATTAGCAGAAAGAAAAGAAAGATTCCTACCTGCTGATGCGAACTTCCTTTACCTCGACGTAAGGAAGCTCGAGGAGTCTCAGGTCTCTGCCGTCCATGAAGAAGATGCCGCTCCAGTTTACAGCCACAACAAACCTGCTTTTGGGTAAAGGAGGTCCTGTGGACGAATATGGGAATGCAAATGTCTCAGGCAGGATTGTAAGAGGTCTGCCGCTTCTCAAACTACTTTTGTAAAAGTACTAAAATTTAAACCCTTTAAATGCCATTTTAAAGACTTGCTTTTATGAGATGTCTTTTTATTTCCTCTTTTTATTTATTTTTATATATTTTACCTTAATAATTAATTTTTTTATCTATTTTATTTCCTTTTATTCGTGTTTTTATTGCATCTATTTTTTCTGCTGTTTGTTTTCAGTCTAATTCTTTGTATTATCTCCATTTTGCACTGTTTGTCTAGTTTGTCTAGTTTTTTCTCGCTTGTGTTCAATGAGACTGTTTGGTTTTCTGATGTATCGCCGTCTATATTTCCCATTTCTGCTTTGCTTTGTTTGTCAAAGCACTTTATAAACTGTTTTTAAAGGTGCATTTTATTTCCCCTTTTACATTGTTAAAAGAAAGTCCAAAATATTCAAGGCCATGAGGACAAAAAACAGAATTAAATCAAGACATTTCTGGATGTTAACTAAAACTTTCATTGCATGTTAACCCTTCGTGCCCGCTGTAATATTACACAAACTCGTATCGCTCTGTGTATTAAATGCGCTTTTCAAAATAAGGCTTTAAAAATACTATACATTAATATGCTTTTCTTTTTTCATTGAGTTTATTTTTTTGACCAACATCAGTCTTAATCATACAAATGAAATATTCATTAGTTTTCATTTTAATCCTTTAAATGCCAGTTTTTTGTCACAATGCCACTATATTTTTGGAGGGAAAAATAAATAAATAAATAAATAATTTTAAAGATATTACATGCAAAGTACATTCTTATTCTTATTCTTATTCTTATTCTTATTCTTATTCTTATTCTTATTCTTATCACAGGCTGGGATATGTCAGTGATTAGCAGCAACATTGATTGTGAAAGGTCACCTAGTGGAAAAGCATGTATTTCCTCCGTATGCCAAATATGGTTAAAAAATAATGTCATCAGGTGGAAAATAATAATAATGACAAATTCCAAGTCAAAAGCCCAGAATGACACCCAGAAATAATACAATGCATGTTTTTATGGCTGTGTGATCAAAAATAGCACTTTGAATGGGTTTCAATGGAGCATTTTTTGTCAGTCTGAAAGTAACAATTTTGTTTCCACAGTGTATTTTAGACTTATTGTAGCAGCTGAGCTGGAAATTCACAGATTAAACAAAAATGCAAAATCTGCCAAACGCATGAACAAAACCAAAATGATCAAAAACAACGAATTAAAAGTGCCTTAAATGTGCCAAACAGTCCCTAAAGGTTAATGCAGTGTGTAAAACATGCAGTGTTGACCTACCTGCCATCATCGTAACTTCATAAAACTTGGAGAAGTGCAGGGGCCATTCGTATTGGGCGTTTTTCACCAGTTCAGCCTTTACGCTGTCTGTTGTCTGCTTCCCGTTGATATAAGGACCCTGTAGGATCAGGATGTAAAAGGCGACTCATTTTTTATTGTGTGATGACTAAATATAAAACTAAAAGGAAATAAAACTCCAGTTGTGTTCATAAAACGCAGACAGTGGCTCCTTTTTTTAAACTCCAGTTTGACTGTGTGAGTTGTACCTGTAAATGTGCTGCGCTGATGAGTTGGATCCACTTGGTCATGGATTTGTTCTCGATGAGCGGGGTGGCGATGCACTCCTCCACCGCCTTCTGGATGTTGTCTTTGTTGTATGTAGAACCAAACTTGATGTAATAGTGCTTTGCTGCCAGCTGGACGTATCCGTCCTCCTGAAAGACACATTTTTATTAGATTCAGTTTACACAAATTGGCTTGTTTTGTTTTGGATGTTGAAATAAATGAACATGCTGCAAAAGGAAAAGTGTTGAGCAAAGCTTCACCTTGTCGCTGGTGTACTCTCCGGACTTGATTCCCTTGACGACCTGCCTGTAGATCAGATCGGTGCTGATGTGGTCGACCGAGCAGTCGTGCCACGGCGTGAACAGTTCCTTGCGGATGGATAGCCTCCAGGGGGCGTCCTTCTCCTCCCCGCCCTGCCTCCTCATCTCCTGCTCGCACTGAGAGACCGCATCCAGCACGTGCTGCCCACAGCTGCCCAGAGACCACATCTGGAGACCAAAAACCAGTGAGGTCTGACCGAGTTTTGTTCCTGTGCAGTCTTTTTGTACTGGGATTTAGACCAGTTAAACATTTGAAAACTGAATTCATGGAGGACGAAAAACAACCTAAGTATCTCTTAATAGATAAATAGGTAAATAAATAAGGAAATATATACCTGAATGTGTAAAAAATCCAAATAAAGAAATATGAATAAAAAATAAATGAATAAAAATAAATGCAAAAATCAAAAAATATATAAATAAGTAAATAAATTACCACGACAATAAAGAAATAAATAGATAAACAAACACTGCAATAAATAAATGAATATATACAGGAAAAAAAACAATAAATACAGAAATAAATAAATAAAAGAACAAGGTCATACTGAAATAAATACAGAATGAAAGAAATGCTGAAAAAAATAAATAATTAATGACTAAATAAATGCTGCAATACATACATACATAAATAAACGCATATATAAGTAAAATAAATAGAGGAATAAATGAATGAATAAATTAGGAAATAAATACAAAAAATAAATATACAAATACATACATAAATAAATACAAGTTCATAAATACACAGTACATAATGAAAAATATCTAATCTAATTTATTTCTACATTTTATACAACTACATTTATTTATTTATTTGAGCATCTGTATGTTATTAAGACAAGAGGCATTTATTTATTTCTGTATTTATTTATTGATTCCTGTATTTATTTGGACACTATTTTTATATCTGGGCTATTTTTCATCCTAGATGGAGGATAGAAATGATGAGTAAAGCTCACCTTGTCAAAGAGGCTGATGTAGAGCGAGAATCCGTACGTGTCTCGCAGGTCAATCTGGTCGGCCACAGCCTGACAGACCTCGGCGGAGGTGGACGCCGAGTCCAGCTGCAGACTGACAGTGCGGCCGTCCAGCAGAGTCACACACACATCGATGGGCTCCTTGGACTTGACAGCCTGTCAGAGGAGAGAAGGAGGAAGAAGATGAGACCAGAATGAAACGATGATTGATTGACGGGAGGTGTGCCGAGAAAAGAAAATCCTTTGTTTCCAACAATAAACCTGGAAATACTCTCAAGAGACAACAAAGAAAAATGTGATTTTTACCTCTTGCTCTATCCAACAGGGCAGCTCCTGTCTTTCTCCGTTGGCTATTATACGACGCAGGCGCTCAGAGCAGTAATCTCCGTAACCATCCGGCCCTCTGCGGACAAAACTCTCCAAATACTGTGAAGCAGAGGAGATCAGAGCAGATTAAACAAAATACACAGCCAAATGAATAATAATAATAATAATAATAATAATAATAATAATAATAATAATAATAATAATAATAATAATAACAAAACTTGTAAAAAAAAAAATTTAAAAATCAACAACAAGGAAATGAAAAAGTGCTTATTTATAATAATTCTGTAAAATAACTTTGAATATATAATTATAGTTATCAGAAATATTTCTTTTGGACAGTTTTCCCCAGCTTTTATAAAAAATAATTGTCTAAATCTACTGTTTTCTTGCAATTTACAGGACATTTATTTTAAAAGAACCACGAGAACCGACTGCATTAACTGAAATGCTGACATGTTGATTTCAGTGCAACACTGGGTGAGTAATTGGGGGTGAAGTGGGTCTTATAACGTACGGAAATTGCAGGTTGTGGAAGACGATGAGGATTTCAGCTTTTGCTTTTGGCAGTGTCTATCCAGTGTTTTTGATCTAATCTTATTTTACTGCATTGATCATATTAGCACGGGGGGGTCGATGTGACCTGCGTTTATCAAACTTTAACATTTGTTTGTGATAAAAGCGAAATAAATGAAAGTGACAGCTAAAGTCTAAAAAAGTTAAGAGAACAGGGCCTGTTTCTTTAAAACAATGCCTCATAAATAACCTGCAGGCTGCCGTATCACTGAACCGCCTGCTGCAGACTGACCTTCATGAAGAGGTCCTCGGGGGGGAAGATGCCCAGACAGATGGACAGAAGAGTCCAGCCGCGCATTCGGCTCCTCTTGTTCTTATTGTTCACCAGCTGCTTACAGATCTGGCAGTAAATCTCATCCCTGCACAGAAATGTGACGGAAACAGTGATAAACAAGATAAGATAGGTCAAGTTAAGATGAGATAAGATAAGATATGACGAGACTTTACGAGTCCCACACAGAGGAAATTCACATGCGACAGCAGCTAAGAGTCAGAGACATTGAAAAAAAAAACCAAAAACAGTTATTTAGTGCTAAAGAATGATAAAAACATCACAACAAATATAAATTAGATCAAATAAAGATCAAATAATATATGTATATTTATACTATAAACTCATACAGATACTGTATGTCCATGATTGATAGTTGTACAGGATAACTGCAATACACACATGGTGTGTAGTATATTTAAGGTAAAGACATAGAAATATTGTCTAAAAATAGTATTGCATGATAAATGGTAAAATACTGCACAGTAGCAAATGTTATTTATACTGTCGAACAGGCATGTATAAATATAGAAAATATGAATCACACAGACAGACAGACGGACAGATTGATAGAAAGTCTATGAATAAATGCTATACTGTCTTACAGGCATGTTACACAGAGGACAGTGGACACCAACGGAGACACCGGCGGAGAATGAGAGCAGAGTGGACACCGGGGGAGACATCAGCAGAGAATGAGAGCGGAGCAGACATCGGCGGACAATGAGAACGGAGCGGACACCCGTGGAGACACCGGTGGAGAATGAGAGAGAAGTGGATACCAGTGGAGACACCGGCAGAGCAAGACAGCACAGTGGACACCGGCAGAGACACCGGCAGAGACACCGGCAGAGCAAGACAGCACAGTGGACACCGGTGGAAAATGACACCAGCGGAAAATGAGAGTGGACCGAACACCGGCAGGACACCGGCGGAGCAAGACAGCAGAGTGGACACTGGTGGAGAGCGGATGATCTAAAGAAGTCGCTAAATGTTTCTCGTGTTGTGTTTTATTAAAACATTGCCACTGAGAGACTCTCCTCCCGTCACCCTGGGACCTTAGATCGTCTTGTTAGTTTGTTTTTGGACGTGGGAATGTTGTTTTATTGCATAACATCTGTAACAGTGTCCCCTACACTACAGCCAAAACACAGATTGACGTAAAATCACGTCAATGGCAAGAAATAGATAAAAAAAGAAAAAGATACTTATAGCGCATCCCTATTATATAAGTAGCCTAAATATATAAAATGCATGATGGTAGTGATGATGGAGGCAGAGACAGCATGATGTTGGATGTCTTGATTAAAAGTCTGATGTGACTGATACAGTATAAGTTTATTTTCATGTGAACTCTTCTCACCTCATGTCTCGTCTCGACAGAGCGTATCCGATGATAACGTGTAGTTTTTCCTGGGATGTAAGTGGCCGATCCAGTGAGGGACCCTCTCCGATCAAAATGTCCTCATCCTCTGTAAGGTTCTCTGGCTGGTAAAGACGACAAGAAAAAAACAAAAACAATTCATCACATGTAAATGAAACCAACACAGAGACAGTGACTGAGTGATGAATAGTAATATCACTGACCTCCTCAGGAATGACAGACGCTTTTCTGTTTCCTCCTCTGAGCTTTTTCTTGTTCCTCCTCAATATTTTCTATGCAGAAAACACATAAAAATTTGAGTTTAGATGAATTTCTGATGTCTGAGAGTCAAGCTGATCTTCTGTTATTGCACATCGGAGGAAAAGAAGCTGTTAAAATGTTACCTGGTCCAGTCCCACCAGGTGGCTCAGCCTCCTGGCCTGCCGATGAGGCACATGACGTGAGATGGTGCTGGATGCTTGAGACATCGTGTCCACTGATTTTGGTTCTGGCATGTCCCCCATGTAACGCAGAATAATCCACCATACAGTTCGACTAGCCTGGAGAAAAAATGAAAGTTTAAACTGAGTGAGATTTATTTTTTTTCTTTCTAAATTGTCTTCAACCATCCTTTTTCTGGTGAATAATGTGAAGTAAGATTTAAATCTAAAAAGAAAGCCTTAATTTGCTCTCAGCTTTGACAACAGTATGTTGAAATGGAATTTAAAAGTTTTTTTATCAACTACTACAACAACTGCCAAGACAATGCTGCTATGATGGTATTATTACAAGAATGAAATACAAAACTTCTATAGTCAATATTTTGTGCATTCGAAAACAAAATCCATTTTGTCTTTGCACAGTTTAGGGCCAGTTTTAAATAATAGAGGCAGTTCTGAAGGAGGTTAAATTATAACTGATTTAGGGTGGCAGTATGAAAGGAATCTGCACGGGAATAAAGAACAGTGTCGTCTGCATAAAGGCTGACACACAGTTACACCATGAAGAGGTCATATTAGTTATATAAATCCTGTCTGGCATATTTAATGCAGTTTACATTCTTAATTTTGTTGATAATTTTGACTTATTTATTTTTAACCAACATTTTCCGAATTTTAACCTTTTAAAAGCCAGGTTTTTGTCATGATGCAACTGCGGTTTTTCAATTAAAAAAAACACAAAAAACTGGAATTATGTTCAATATACTACATGTTAAGTAGATTCTTTTTAAATTATCACAGCCTTGGATATGTCAATGATTAGCAGCAACAAATCTGGGACAGTGCACCAAGTGGAAATAGTGGAAATGTATTTTCTCCATATACCAAATATGGTAAAAATGACATAATCAGGTGGAAAATAGTCAAAATGACACCCAGAAATAACAGTAACAGAATGAATGTAACAACTTAGTTTCCATAGTGTATTTTATACTTATTGTAGAAGCTGAGGTGGAAATTTCAAGATAAACAAAAATACTCAATATTGCAAAAAAAAGTATGCCATATGCATGAACACAGCTAAAATGGCCAAAAAATGAAGAATAAAAAGCACGTAAAATGTCCCAAACAATTAAGGGTTAATGACTTAAGCACTCACAGAAAACTTGAAAACTTGAATATCTTTGCCGGCGACAGTAAGAAAGCCCTCTTACCTCTCGGTCGCCCTCGTCGTCGTGCGGCAGAAGAGACTGCTTGATTCTCTGGTTGTGGTGCGTGTGGCTGAAGTTGCTCTGGAAATGAAGGATGCTGAATTTGAAGAAAGAAAACTCATTGCTGCCGTCGTCAAAGTCGTCGTCCTCCTCCTCTTCCTCCAGCGACGGGGTCGGGGTCGTTGAGGTGGAGGCCGGAGCGAGGCTTTCTAACTCTGAGGTCTCAACAGAGGACTCCTTCACGGGCTCTGGCAAGCTCTTCCTCTTCTAAACACCCAAAATAAAATTAAAATTAAAGGTTCAGTTTGTAAATTCATTATGGAAACATTTATAAATGTCACATACACAAGTGAAATATCAGCCAACCTCAAATTCATCTGATTTTGGTTCTTCCTGAACCACAGTTTCCACAGGAGGTACGAGGTCATACGTGTTTTCCTCTGAATCCTCTTCAACGGCTGGCTCGGGCTCCTCATCAGCCGGCTGCGTCAGAGCGATTTCTTTCAGTCGCTCCTGAAGCTCCGAAGCAATCTGCTCCCGCTTCTCGTTCTCCTGGCGTATAAAGAAGGCCTGGAGGCGGGAGGTTAGGTGGAGAGAGGATGCAGAACGAGGGGGTTAAAAGGTGTCCGAATGCAACACACCTATCTGTTCACAGCAGACTTTAAACTCTTACATCTTCCCTCATCTTTTGAGCTTTTCTCCTGGCCAGCACTCCTCTTCTGTGAGCCTGCACCAGTATGACTGCCTCTCTCTTCTGCTTCCAGGCCTTCCTGTCCCGGTAGCCTCGGACCTACAGTTTATCACAAATCACTGATAATATTATTAAATTACAGAAATACACTTATTAACACACAGAAGTTCATAATGTTTTTGTGTCGCAAATGAGCCCAACAAGGACAATTTTTTTAAGTAAGTGTGACTTTGATAATATTCTGATGTGTATGGTGAATTTGTGTTTGTGTGCTAAAATGTCCTTGTGATCACTGAGACAACGAAGTATATAATATTCTAGGTTCTTCTTCTTTGTACTAATAAGAAGAATAGGAGTGCATTTAAAAATACAGAATAGGAGTGCATATAAAAATATACATGTTTCTTAATTTTTTAAAATAATGCAAGACAATATCTGATTTTAAATAGTAATCTTCTGGTGTATTAACACCACGCTGCATTAAGACGTTCAATGCTCAGTATTTATTGTTTGAGCTGTTTTTTGTTATTGTTGTACAAATCCATGTTTCACACTACATTATGACTAAATATTGCCATTTTTGGTGTTTTAACGCATTGTCCTCTATGTTTTTTGTATCTTCATCAAGACAATGATTAATAAATAAATCTATAAATGAGAGTAAAACAGCGTTGCATGTATAAACATATACTTCAGTTTTTAATTTGGGACATTAAGAAATGAAGCTCTGCTGTGAGCTAACTGACAGTTTGCGCAGCACTTGCCTGGCTCTGTATGGTGACTGCTGCTGCTTGCTGCCTTTTGAACTTTAACTGCAGCTTCCGACCGCGGATCTTCGATGTCAGCCGTTCGAAGCCCTGCTGGATCTGGTTGCAGCAAGAAGTGGAAACAAAGAACAAGTTCACTGGACTTGAGTTAAGTAACAGCAGACATCAAAGAGAGTGTGTGATCTCAGCTGCCAGCTCTGAGCTATAAAAAAGGTCATGAAGCATCAGACCTTTCTTTGTATTCGCCTCTCTCTGTTAGCTCTCCAGTGTTTCTGCAGCACCACAGCTGCCCTCCTCTTCCTCAGGAAAGACTTTCTGCAAAAGAAGAAGCAAACTACTCAATCAACCTCTTACACACACATTTTACTTATTTCTTTTTCTTCAACACACTATTAGATCTGACAGCATGTATCAAAACATAACACTATCTGTAGCTTCTGCATAGTAAAAGCTGTTGAGATAAACAAAGATAATGTATTTTATACATGATTTCATACAATTCTGAGCTCATAAATCTCTCTATGATTTCCTTTTTTAGAAACTGCACCTGTCTTTGTGTCCCAGCATGACTCTCTGGATCACCACCGCCACCCTGCTGAGCTCTTCCTCCCTCAGTCGCTCCAGGACGGCGTCATGAGCATCCTGAAATAAAGCAAACAAACTTTTACTGTCTGATTTGTGCAGAAAATCCTTGATATCAGATGCCACAATGTTCAGACATTTAGTTATACAAATCTTCAAAAAGCAGCGTACAGTAACAACTGAGCACAAGTCACCTCCGAGAGAAAGTAATGTTAACAGTAAATACTACTTGACAGTACTAATACTGCCTCACAGGAGCCCGTTACTGCAGTTTACTGTTAACAGGGTTTTTATGGACAAAATTTCAAAACTTTTCCATGACTTTTCAAGGACACCAAATTTTTTCTCCTTGCCCCATTATTTTTCAGAAATATCAGATTCAAACTATTCAAAAATGATTTGAGCAATTATGTGTTCAAGGACTGTCAGAAATTTTAAAAATCCAACAATAATTTCTGTTTTTACAGTTTTTGGTTGTGATAGTAGTGCATGTGATACATTTAGGTAATAATATTTAAGTGATAAATAAGTTTTCTATAAAAATTTCACAATTTTTTTTCAAGAAAACAAATCACCAAAAAATCTTAAAGAAAAAAAAACCTCAAAAAATCATAGTTTTCTACATATATTTTTTGCTATTTTTAAAGACTTTTTCAATAAAATTGCCAAAAATTTACAGAGAAAAAAAAGGCAATTTTTTTTTTAAGAAAACATACCTTCCAAACACACTGTCCTGTGGATTTGTAGGGCATCTTTTCTTTTATTTCCATGATTCTTTCAAAACGTTCATTGATTTTTAATTATTCCATTACTTTTCCAGGGCTGGAAAATGTGAATAAAAATGTGCAATTCTGTGACTTTTCCAGGTTGTCCATGACTGGGAGCCCTGTGTTAATCTGCAGTGTTCTGCTGTTTTTAAACAGGTCAGAGAAGTTGAGGTACAACAAAGTTAAAACGAAAAGTTTTCTTCACCCTGAGGAAGATCTTGGTCCTGCCGATTTTCCACTCGTCCGCTCCGTTAATCACCGTCTTGCAGATGGCTTCACAGCAGGCAGCAGCCGTCTCCTGCAGAGACAATAAAGATGCAAAGAGGCGCTAATGATGGACCAAATTTCTTCCAGAGGAGAGACAGTAAAAAATAATCCATTTTTTGTGGCCATTATAAAGACATAGCATTATCTCAAGTGGAATTCAGCAGTAACATTTTTAAATTCCAAAAAATGACACTGCATTGTAACATATGAGCACCAACAGGAGAACATCAGGACTAACAGTTTTGGGATTGCAGACGGTCGTCTTCAGGAGCACTCTGTAGCGCTTCAGGAATTCCTCAAAGGTGTGGCGGATTGGGTATCCCAGCTTCCGGATGCGGATGGTGTCCATCATGCCGGAGTATCTGAGCTGACGCATGCACAGCTCTCTGTCAAACGCCTGAAGGAAGCACAGGAAGCGGTTATGAATATTCTGTTTATGTGTTCTTTAAAATACTTAAAGTCCACTGTGTTGTTCGCATTATTATTTATTTATTATATTTTTTTGTCAGTTGATGTTGAGATATTTCACCCCAAACCGGAGAACTTTGACCTGATAGTGGCACAAATATAAAACTCAGTATTCATCCTCTGGTGACCATGATTCTCTATAAGATTTCATGTAGTTTCTGAAATATTCCAGTTTAAACCAAAGTAGTCAAATGACAGAGCTGTATTACTATCACTGAAGTCATGCTGCTGACATGGCTTCGGAAAATAGTGAAGGTAAACTTTATTAGTTTATTAACCCTTTGAAACCTGAGCAAATGGTCTGATTTCTTGCAAAAACATGAGGAGAAGGCAAACGGGCAAATTGACAAGACAAAGCCCAAAATTAACAAGACATTTGTAAAAAGTTACAATAAAATAACCTGAAAATCTGCACATAAAAAAGAGTAAGAAATAAACAAAGGAATGACCTTCCCCCCAAAAATAACTGTAACATATATAATTATAACAATTATGACTATAGTTTTCTGGACATTTTCCCTTTTTTTTGCAATTTGTGGGACATTTCTTGTCAAGTTGGTTTCTGCCTATTTCACATGTTTTGGAAGGAAATCAAACCAATTTGATTTCAAACATTTTAACAGCTTGTAAAAGGCATCTGAATGTCAATTAAAGTTTCAAAGAGTTAAATTAAAACTGTGTTAGCAGCAGGTTATATTTTCCAGGAAATTAGCTCGATTGCTTTATGGCACAAACCAGGAAGAGGTCTCTGTTTATCCAGTGTGAGGGCAGACGATAGCGGGGCTGAAAGGCGGATGGAAAAAATTCATTTTATCCTCTTCGGTTTAGCCAAAGGGGAAATAAATGAATGCAGACGGGGGAGGTGAAGTCACACCGACACCTTCATTATTTCAGAAAACAACAGAAACATCTTTGTTTCTGCAAACTGCTGCAACTTTTCTCGACCCCTCGTCTCATTTGTTTATCGAAAACAGAAGCTTAATGATGTTTAAAAAATGCCACACGTAGCAGCAACCACTGTGCGTTAGCGCGGTCATCCGTGCCGCAGCAGCTGCTGTCTTTTACCTCAGACTGTTTTTCATTGTTGGGTTTGAAGCAGCGGATGAAGAAAGGCTGGCAGGCGGACAGAGCCTTCATGAGGGAGTCCAGAGACTGACGGAACTGACCGCTCAGCGTCGCCACTTGTTTACGGTTGTCGGTCTGACTCTGCAGAGAGTAACACGACACAGAGAAGATTAAAATCATGATGACAAACCAGCAATCCTGAAGTAACCGTCACACCCATTTCACTATCAGTGCATGTCCGTCATATTCCAGGGAAGACCACGAATAAACACCAGGTGAATTATTAATGCAGCAGCATAAAAGTAAATGCTCGTGAGGTTAAACTGTCGTACCCGTAGAGAGCTCTTCGGAGTCATGATGACCTTCTTGTTGTTTCCGATCTTCACGCCATTGACTGAAAGCTCGGCCTCAAATATCTGACGAAGCAGCTTACTGGTGGTCGTTTCGACCATCTTGATTATGTCAAAACTGACGGCATCTCTGTTCTTTTCCAGGAACCCTTCACGAAAAAAAAAAAAATGAATGAGCGCCTCAAAGCAGGCATTAAAGGGTTAGTTCTGTATTTTTCCACCTTGAATATTATCCCTGTTTTCCCATGTTTTTCTATTTAAGTGACTAATGGGCAATCAAAATCGGACCAGTATTGAGTAAATAAAAATAAAAATTAAAAAATGAGCCTGTCAGTGGCAAAAACAAGCACTTTCTGCACACGAAAAATTGTGCACAAAAACCCCAAGTGGTTATATTTCAGCTTATTTCATTACTGGAACAATGTCACAAACTGTTGTCTCCATTAGTCACTTAACCCTTTGAAACCTGAGAAAATGGTCTCGATTTCTTCCACAAACATGGTAAGAAGGCAACGAGCAACGAAAAAAGATAAGACGAAAAGATTGGCAAGAAATTTGTAAAATGTATAAATATACTCATCTGAAACCCAAATAAGATTTAGAAAAAGTGGTTAAAATATATAATGATTTTGGAACATACTTTTAAAATGTCATTACAAATAATTTTAAGTTTTTTTGACATTTTTCATATATATATATATATATATATATTTTAATCTTCCAATTTCTTACAATTTTTTGGCACGTTTCTTGCCAAGTTGCTCATTGTCCTCTTGCCGGTGCTTTTGAAATAAATTGCACCAATATGCTCAATGTTCAAAGGTTTAAACACAAAAACATGGGAAATATGGTCCAGGTTAAAAAATACAAAAATGATCCTTTAAGTCTTTAACTGGACTTTTTGTGTGATTTGCTCTCGTACCTTTGGAGTCGTAATAAACCACGCCTGCAAAGTGGCGAATCCCAAAGTCGGTGTCGTGTTTGCTTTTGGAGGCGATGTAGTTCTGGTTTTGATGATGCAGCGAGTTCATCTTGTCCAGCATTGTGAAGTCGGAGCCCTGAGACACACCCAACAATGCTCTCAATTAAAAACGAGTGAACAGATTTTACTTAAGTGACAGATTATTACAGTAAGACCTTATAATGTTTATGATTTGAATAAAAAGCATCCCTGTATAGAGCGTGCACCTTTGGAAAATGGCTCTCTTCATCGATCAGAGACAGCAGGTTGCAGGGTTTCACAGCCAGGACGTCCAGGATGTCCTGATTGTCACTGAACTTGATGTTATTCCACACGATGTCCTCTTTCAGGTACTCCTTCTGCTCCAGCTTGAAGATGTGGGCCACGAAGAACTGCTGCAGCTTTTCATTGGCAAAATTAATGCACAGCTGCTCGAAGCTGTAAAAGGACAGAATGACATTAAAGGGATAGTTCTGATTTTTTGAAATGAGGTTATACGAGGTGCTTAAGGCAGGAGAATCAGCCGAGCAGCTGTGGACAAGGCGGCGACAAAATGTACAAACACCTAAAGAAACGTGCCGACCTGTTCGTGTCGAAGTTCTCAAAGCCAAAGATATCGAGCAGACCGATGGACAGGAAGGCAGATTTGGGGCTTCTGGCCAACCTCTTGTGGATGACGCTGTTGATCTTCCCAACGATCCATATGAACAGTTTATTGTAGATTGCCTGAAAGATCACATTTGATATCAAGCATTAAAGTGTATTCACGAGTTTATGGCTTTTTAAAATCACCCTCTCACTACAGCTGCTCTCCTTGCATTGTACTCTTTTAACCCTTTGAACCCCGAGCAAAGTGACTTGATTTCTTTGAAACACATACAAAAAAAAATTGCAAAATCTAACAAGAAAATGACCTCAAGAAAGTGTCAAGAAAGTTTGACTTTTTTTCTGTAACAGAATTTGAAATATATAATTATTTCTGGACATTTTCCCCTCGTTTTTGATCATATGTAATAACCCCCCTCCCAGTTCATTTTAAGATCACTTTATTTTCAGTCTGTTTTCAGTTTGCGGGACATATCATATATCATTATGAAATCAAATTGTGCAAACATGTACACAATGTGTAATCTCGTTCTCTCTGCAATCAAAGGTTGAGATTGTTGAACTGGCACACTTCCTTATAAATACCCACGCAGCGTTTATAGGGTGCGGTTCCTTTTATCCGGAGTCCAATACAGAAATGCGTGACATTGTGATTTAGCCACTGAGCCATTACCTTGACAAAGGCGTCTCTGCAGTCGGACGCCTGTTCGGAGCTGAGGGGTTTGGTCACCCTCTCTCTGTTGGTCATAAAGGAGCGATGAGTCAAACTGGTCGCCAGGGACGACTTGTGGACCTGAAGAAACACAGACACACTTCATCATTTAATGCTGAAGAATGATGATCAGTTTATGGAGGTTAAAGTTGACTCAGTCTCCTTTTTTATGACAAAATGTGAAACAGAATCAGGTTTTGTGTCGAGCGCTCACCTCCAGTAACGATGCTGCCATGCTGAAGTGCTCTGACTTGCTGACATCGCTGGTTTCCAGGTTATTCTCTGTGTTGGCTGAAAGAAAAAAAAGATCAAATTTAACAAAAATAGCATCTCAACGTTTCACAAAGGCGGGCGAGGTCACATCTAGAGGTATAACGTAAATAAATCTTGCATTCACGTCATGTGATATATCTAAGACTTTCGAAATAAAGTCATAATATTATGAGAAAAAAAGACCCAACATTTTGAGGAGAAAAGTTTTAATATAATGAGAATAAACTCGTAACGTTATGAGAATAAAGTTGTAGTTTTATGAGAAAAAAATTGTAATTTTACGTTTAATTTGACAGTGTTGTGCCGTGCCACACACAGTCAACAGGTAATGTCATGTCGCCAAATTTCCTGTTTTATAGTTTTCTGGCAATATGTTTATTCTGTAAAATAATATCCACATTCTCATAAAATTAAGATTTTTTTTCTCATAAAATGATGACTTTATTCTCTTAATATTAAGAGTTTGTTCTCATAATATTAATTCTTCTTTTCTCATATATTAAGACTTTTTTTCTGGAAATTCTGACTTTATTCTCATATTATTTTGACTTTATTTTTAAAATCTAACATTGTTTCTCTTTAACATGGCCCGAATCGTCCGTCAGCAGGATAAAATTACGAATTTATTCTCGGAATATTGAGAGTTAAGACTCATAATATTTCTACTTCTTTTCCCATATAATAAGACTTTTTTCTCATAATATTATTACAACTTTATTCTCGAAGTCTTCCTTTTTTTTTCTTTAACATAGCCCTAATCCTCCGTCAGATTATTGAGATGAATTTGTTGACTCACCCTGGAAGCAGACGTTTCCCAGGTGTAAAATCGCTGCCAGCAGCTTGAGGATTTCTTGACACTGGCTTCCTGAGAAGGTCAGGATTTTCATGGCAGACTGAATTCGCTGGTAGTCTTTAGCGTCGTCTCTGCCGTCACATGTGATACAGCCGCCCTGCAGCACACGAGAGGGAGCGTTGAGATTATTTACTGAATTTAGACTATGTGTTGTTTGGTTCAGGAGGTAAACTGAGCTGCAGGTGGCTGTTGTTATACCTTGGTAAGAAACTTGTATTCCTTGGCATCTTTGAGGCTCAAAGTTTTCTTCTCCTCTGCTGTGATTCCTGCCAGCATGCAGTAAAACACGTGATAGTTTCTCTCCTCCAGGGCCTGAAACGGTGGGGGAAAACATTAACTATTATTGTCACAAAAAGATAAACTGAAAGTGTTTGCAAGGTGTAACTTTTCACTCAGGTGGGTGTAAGACAAATGAGCTCATAACACATCACATGGCTCCCTGTGTTTTTACTCCTCAGGCCAGCGAGCCACTGATGACACAACACACAGTTATCTACCGTCTCTGCAGGGCACCGAGAGCTCGCTGCCCACGATAACGACACGTTTATGTAAGCAGCTTTTATAGGTCTATAGCATGAATCTGCCCCCTGGACAGATAAGAAGAAGAGGACAGAGCTAACGCACCTGATGGCAGACACGGGACTTTTCCAGGAGATACTGCTCCACGCGAGCGCCTTGGATCACTCCGTCATCACTGAAGAAGATCTCCAAATATTTCCCGAAGCGGCTGGAGTTGTCGTTGCGGATTGTTTTTGCATTTCCAAACGCTGTGTGGGACAGAACAGAGATGTTTCAGCACTTATTGTCTTTATTATTATTATTATTATTATAAGACCATGACTGCTGTAACTGCCCTCTTTTAACCCTTTGAAACCTGAGCAAACTGACTTTGTTTCTTTGAAAAAAAATAGGAAGAGGGCAACAAGCAACTTAACAAGAAACAGCCCAAAAATTAGTGAGAAATTTGTGAAATCTTATAAGAAAATTATTTTAAACCCCACCCCCCATCAAGAAAGTAAAAAAACAACAACAAAGACTTCAAAAAAGGGCCAAGAAAATCTGACTTTTTTCAGAACAGAATTTTAAATATTTAAGAGAATTAGTTTTCTGGATGTTTTTCCCTTATTTTTGATCATATGTAATAATCCCCCCCTTTCTTGACAATGCAATTTAAAAAAAATAAAATAAACTTTTTTCTGTAAATAATAATAATAAAAAAAGTAGATATTTGATTTTGGGTGTGTGCGTGTATACATGTATGTTTAATTAATGAGAGTACAGGTTTAAATAATAAGGAAGCTGTTAATTAAACTTGGAGATCGTACAGTTGTGCAGATGTAGTACCTTCCAGGATCGGGTTTGACTCCAGGATCTGCTTTTCGATGTGCTGTTCAGAGAGTTCTCCACTGACTGCTGCCAAATACTGCAGGATCAGCTTGGTGCTCTCCGTCTTCCCCGCTCCTGACTCCCCACTGAGGACGAGACAGGAAATGAGTCAGTGATCACAAAGTGAACATTTTTTCACGTGTCTTTATTGGGCTGTCAGTTCACAACACGCAGCCATCCGAAAGTACCTGTCACCCAATTTTACATCATTATGAGAACACCACACACGGCACACAGCCTCAGCAACAAACCCCCAAATTAGTTTGATTTCTTTTAAGAGGATAAACAAAAAAGGAAATTAGCAACATGGCAAGAAATTCCCCATAAACTGTGAGAAAATTTACCTAAAAATCAGTTTTAAAAAGGACTGTTAAATATAACTTTGAAAAAATGGATTAATGTTAGGAAAGCTTTATTTATAATAATTTTATTTTTATATTTAAAAATGTTACAGAAAAAAATTAAAAAACAAATAAATACATTTATTTTTTTCCAGGTCATTTTCTTATCTGTTTTTGACTTTTGGGTGACAGCAATGCAAGTGGTATTCTGTGATATTTTTTTTTAAGCTGGTTATTTTTTTGAGATCTAACAATGCAATGTTAGAAAAAAGATTTATAAAACTGTACCTTTTATGTCCGAGACTTATGAGACATTTTAAGACCAATTAAGACTTTATTCTTACACTGATTAATTCAATGACATTTAAGACTTTTTAAGGCTCTGCAGGGACCCTGTCATTAGGGGTTAAAGACGACTGTATGACTGATGCTAAGAGGTGAAGCTGAAAAACAACACATTTTACGCCGCTTGTTAGCAGCTGAGTGGTGACTCTGACCTGATGATGCAGCACTGGCTCCTGTTGTGGCGTTTCATGTTACTGTAGCAGGATTCAGCGATGGCAAAGATGTGCGGCGGGAGTTCGCCCAGCTTCCGACCCTGGTACAACTTCACCTGAAGGACAACAGGACACACACACGTGAAACAGCGCCGTCATCTGTGATCAAGAGATTCACATTTAAATGATAAAGCTGGAAATGATCTGCAAATGTTTGTAAATCTGTGATGAATGTTAACACCAGTCTCACCTGGTCCTTTGAATATAAAGGGAAATCCTGGTACGGGTTCACTGCCACCAGCACGGAGCCGGTGAAGGTCTGCAACCAGAAATGTATTTATTTTATTTCAAAGGGACCATGTAAAGTTTAAAACATGAATGCATCGTACCAAATTATATCCTAAAGCTAATTCGCACCTGCAGTTCCTCAGCAGGTCAGAAAAAATACAAAACACAGTGACATGATAATATTAACCTTTTGAAACTGGATCAAATTGGTTTGATTTTTTTTTTCAACAAAAACAAGAAATTATTAAAAATTAGCAAAAAAAAAAAAAGGAAAAACGTCAAATAAAATAAATAAATAAACAAGGAAATTACTCGAAAAAATCGCTATAAAGTTTTCTGAAAGTTTTTCCTATTTAAAAAAAAACCCTGAGACAATTGTTCTTTTTCAAAAATAAAGGGAGACGTAAATAAACAATTACACTATAAATAAACTTTGCAAAATAAAAAAGAAAGAAAATTACCTCAAAATTAGCACAAAAAGGGTAAAATAAAAAATAAACAAGGAAATTATTTGAAAAAAGTGCTATTATTAAAAACAGAGTTTTCTGAAATTTTCCTTATTTAAAAAAACCCAAATTTTAATCATTTTATCTCTCGCCTTTCAAAAAAAAAAAAACACACATAATTTTCAGGTAATTTTCTTGTAATTTGTGGGACATCTTTTAATAAGTTGCTCATTGCCTTTTTCCCAAGTTTTTAATCTAATCTTCTTCTTAATCTTTTGCTAGTTTCCAAAGAGACAAATCACGTATTTAAAAAACATTCTCCTATCTTCATGTCTTTCTTCTCTTTTAAAAATAAATCTTGCAAAATTCAAGAGTAGATCATTATATATTTTTTATTTTCTTTTTATCATTTTAATCGTTTTTATTGATTCCCTTTGTACCACTGAGAGGAAATGCACTTAAATGTCTTTGCACAGCTGCTCAATGACAATAAAGGTATTCTTTTCTTATCTATTCCTACATTGATTTCTGTTTCTATTCTACTTTAGGTTGTTCCCCTTCAGAGACCACAGCTTGTGTGTCTTACATAGATGACGCCTCGTTTGTGTCGCAGCAGCAGGTTCCTGAGGAGGCCGGCCTCCGTCATGTCTCCCAGTTTGATCATGTCGTCCACACCCTCCACTGATGTCGGGTGCATGATCCTGAGCGAGGCCTCCTGCTCCGGGGACAGACTCTTCTCCTGGTGGGAAAAAATACAATTACACTTTTGAGGTGGATCCAAATGTTCACGTTAACATTTTGCTGCATATCGAGCCAGAAACGTGCGTTTACCTTCCCCTCATCGTCCACCAGCAGCCGCTGACCAGACGGTGTTACTTTGACCTTCGCTCCGATGGGGACCCCGATGTCCGAGTCCACCCAGACCCACTCGCCCTGAAAATACAGAGTACAATACATCAGAGCTGAGCAGTATATCAATATTATATCAATATCAGGATATTAGACAAAATATTTAGTTATTTATTTTGGTTTTATGGCTTCATTACAGTACCGTTATAGCTGTATTTTTTGTTGACCTATACCACTACCACTGAGTCATTATATCCACATTACTGATTATTTGTCAAAAATCTCATTGTGTATATATATATGAAAATTTAAAAGACAGAGGGACAGTTTGACAGCTTATGACACCTTTAACCATAAAAGATTGAATAATTCAAAAGAGTTTCGAAAAGACTCTGCTAATAAAAAACTTTTTGGGTTATGCTTTTGCTTGTTTATTCTACAAATGGAGAGACGACCGACTTTTTTCGGCGTCTCATGACATTCACACATTCCTGCTCTCTGTAGCCAGCCCTTCAATATTATTGCAATATCGATATCGAGGTATTTGATCAAAAATATTGTGATATTTAATTTTCTCCATATCTTACAGCCCTACAGTAAACACGTTAATAAATCCACTAATATAGCTTTGCTTTTTATTGTCCTTCAGAGTACAGAATTTATGATGGGACTACCTTTATTGGTTTACAGTATTTCTTTAAATGAATTACTGGAAACTGAGACAGTGCTTTCAGGAACAGCTGAATGATATCATGCTTTCTACAAAAAAACTGAATTTCTTCAGTCTTACCTTTCTCAGCATCACCGATTTGGCGTTCCTACTCCCTAAACACAGAAATGCATAAGATGAGCTTAAAAATTCAAAAGAAAAGCAAAAGTTAATCCATAAAAATCATCATAACCTGTTTTATCTGCATTATAAACACCTTAAACTGAAGATCGTCTCTTAGCTGTCTTAACCCTTTGAAACCAGGAGACACATCACATCTGCGTTCAGATGCCTTTCACAATTATTAATTTATTTGGCAAGAAATGTCCCGTAAACTGCGGAAAAAAAAAAGAAAAACCCCAGTAGATTTAGAAACTAATTTTTGTAAAATCTAGGGGAAAAATGTCACAAAATATTATTTCTGACAACCATAATTATATATTTAAAGTTATTTTACAGAATTATTATAAATAAGCACTTTTTCAGGTAATTTCCTTGTTTTAAAAAAAATATTATCCAATTTTTGTTGTATTTATTATTATTATTATTATTATTATTATTATTATTATTATTATTATTATTATTATCATTGGCCAATTTCCAGCTAATTTTCTTGTACCTTTTTTTACCCCATTTTCCTGTCAATGTTTGGGTCATTTCCTCCTACGATGCTTGTTGCCCTCTTATCATATTTTCTTTTAATAAATCAAGCCTATTTTTCCAGGTTTAAAAGGGTTAATATTATTCCCTAGAAAGCACACTGTTGTGCTGAATGTCACTGGTTAAGGCATAAGCAGGTAACAGAACAAAAAATAAGCATTAAATGTGACTTACACAAAACAAAGCTCTACCCAAAAGTCCTTTCACCAGTGGTCTTCATTAATCAGTGGTCTTCATTAATCAGTGGTCTTCATTAAGTCCCCGTCTTCTGGCCTGTGGAAGTGTTGTTTGTCTCGACGCCTCTTGTCTCTTGAATCTGTCTTAATATGAAGAAGGAGGAAACACGGCTCTCCTTCGACTCAGATTGATTTTATGGGACTTTGACTTTGAACCGGCTCTGACCGAAAGGAAGAGGAAGAGAAACCGATCACTTACGCAGAGTCTTGTCATCACCTGGACCACCTTTTCTGGACAGAGGAGATCTGCAACACAATCATCTGAGGCAGTCTCATATGAACATGTTAAAATACAGCTGTGATACTTTTGATAATAATTACGTAATTCACATTTAGATATGAAGTAAGTGTTTATATAAACGGCCTTGACTGGGATTTAGCGTCTCACAGTGAGCGCTGTAATGAATTCATGTGCAGCCTTTGGACCCTGGCTGCGTACATGAGAGGAGGCATCTCTAAGACTGTCACGGCAATAAAGATATGAGATTAAATTAACTATCTCTCACACTGAAGGAGGAGCAGCTTTAATTATCTGCGTGCTGGTTATCATAAGTCATATTCAAGGTTTTTTTTTTTTCAGGTCTTCCTCTGAGTGTAATGAATTTCTATAAAGTGCAGATTTCCCCGGCAGTTATCTGCTGTAACAGGCTAGAAGCTGGACTTCAAACCTTCGGGGAAACCTCCCTCTAACGTGCAAATATGAGTTATCTGCACCACTGTAAAATTAAAGTCATGAGGCTGTGTGGGTTTAGAGTGAAAACGGCTCACTTGGCCGGGATGGGAGTCACGGAGGGTTATTCGCTGGCGTCAGTGTGTTCAGCTCTGATAAGGAAAGAGGAAAATAAAAACTCATCAATAACACTTCACTGCTGTTGCACGTGCTGCTGTTCCAAAGGTATGTCAGTTGAACGCTGCGTGCAGTGACTGAATAAGGAGAAGGTAATATACGTGATACATGACTTTATGACGCAGAGATTAGCGTCCCGTCTCCACTCATCAGCCTGATCTTTGAATACTTTCTTAAAGGCATCACAGAAACAGTTATGGCGTCTTAACATGATAACAACGGGTGTTTTGGTTTTTTTTTACCCCTTGAAACCTGGATCAACATCAGATTGTTCAGAAAACTATATTTTTAATTATCATAACCAAAGATTCAAAATTATGTTACAGAAAAAAGTGTAAACATCAACATATATATATTTTTTAGGATTTTTGGGGTCAATTTCTTGCTTTTTATATTTTTTATTTTTTTTATCACTTTATCATTATTTTAATGAACTACTTATTTATTTATCTATCTATTTATCGATCTACTTATGTATTAATTTATTATGTTAATTTTTGGGCCTTCCCTTTTTTAAGTTGCTTATTACTTTATACCCTTTTTTTTCAAAAGAAATCAAACCAATATGCTCAGTTTTTTTTATTGGTTAAAGAGTAACTCACAACTACTTTCATTATCTATCAATCTGCCCAATATTTTCTCATACTGATCCAAAATCCAAAACTTTTCATTTAACCCTTTGAAACCTAAGGATATTGGCTTGATTTCTTTTCAAAGCATGGGAAGAATGAGCAATGAAAGAAGAAACGTTCCAAAATCTTTAAAGAAATTAGTAAAAAAGCACAAGAAAATAAAAAAATAAAAAAGGGGAAAATAAAATTAAAAAAAATAAGGAAATAAGCTGAAAGATATGCTTAAAAACTACAATAATTCATTTTAAATATGTAATTTTGATAATTTTTTTCCCCCCGGCCAATTTTTTCCTAACTTTTAAAAGATGATTTTCTAAATCTACTAATTTCTTGCAGTTTGTGAAACATTTCTACCATGATGCTCACTGTTTTTTCCCATGTTTTGGAGAAAAATAAAGCCAGTTTACTCAGTGTTCAAATGTTTAAATACTCGTAAAAGCCGTCTGAAAGCAGCACAAGAAAAGTGATGATGCTGCAGGTTACAAAGGGTTAACGATCATCAGGGTTCCTGCTATTGATCATGGCAGCTTTAAGGATGTGGCACCCTGAAAATTCATTTGGTCATAAAACCTTTTCTGGAAAAAAGTGTTTGAACAAACATTGACGTACCAGATTTAATATCGTTGGTTGTGGGACGGTCTTTAACTGTGACACACGTTTCTTCCTTTATATCTTCTATATTCTCACACAGTGAGTTTATGGTGGATTAATAACAAACACTCCCTGGTAATAAAGAGCACAGAGACTATCTGTGTTTTTTTGCAATATAAAGTAAACAGACGAGGGCAGCGCCTCATCGTATCTAATTAGGTTCAACAGTGCATCAGTGGCAGCACGTATTACTCACTAATTTGTGTTTCCTCCTCATATTCGGTCACTCTGCCGTCTCAATAAAAATGTTAGGTTTAACCCTTCGGGACTATGTTGTGCATATGGCATACATTTTGACAATATTGTGTACTTTTCTTTAATCTCGAAATTTCCAGCTCAGCTCCTACAATAAGTCTAAAATGCACTTTGTAAATAAATTGCTACATTCATACTGTTAAATGCAAAAAAAAAAAGCTCCATTGAAACCCAAACTGCAATTTTTGATCCCACAGCTGTTTAAGCATAAAAACATGCATTGTATTATTTTTGGGTGTCACTCTGGGCTTTTGCCTTGGAATTTGTCATTTTTCATGTTTTGTCCACCTGATGATGAAAAGCAAAAATCTACTTTGCATGTAGTATACTGAAAATAATTATATTTTTTGTGTTTTATTGGTTAAAAAAAAGCTAACTCAGTTTAGGTAGTCAAACATATGAATCTATACTACTTTTAGAGTGTGATTTTGAAAGCTCATTTTGTGTGCACAGCAGTATTAGTGTGAAAAAAAATTACTTAGCATGTTGAAAATAATTATTTTTTGTATTTTTTTTTCCATCTAAAACAAAGTGGCATCACGTCAAAAACCTGGCATTTAAAGGGTTAAAATCATGAAAATTAATGAATATTTGATATTTATGATTAGGACTGATGTTAGTTTTAAAAAAATACTCAATGAAAGTGGCAAATAATATAAATGTTTGATATTTTTTAAAGCTTGATTCTAAGAAGTACATTTTGTGTGTAATATTAAAGCGGGCCCTTGAGGGTTAAAAAAGTCTCAACATAAAAAAGGTTTGAGTCATTCATGTATGTATTTATTTCCCTATAGAGACAAATATCTATTGCTCTGTGTGATGGTTTAGCAGAGTACAAATGCACATTAAATACTGACCAGACCAGAAGTTACATGTCACAAAAACTTTGCAGAAGACAGAAATTGTTCCTTTGACTAAACTGCATTCTCAGGATCTCCAATGTGTGCAAATTATTGATTTCAGTCCTAATCACGGAAACACTTCCTACTAAATCAGCACAGATGTTTTACACTAGCATTTAACTTGCTGGTTTAAAATACATTTAAAGCTCCTGTCACAAACTGTCAGTCCCTGTAAAACAAAATAACTTAAAAACATAAGTTAATGTATTAGAAAAAATATGACGTAACACTAAAAACAGTCTGTCAAATAAAAGGGAGTTGAAATCCAAAAAATGTGCAGGCGTAGCAGCTAATTTGTATGATACCAAATAGCACTGAGAAGCAAATAGAGGCACACTGACGCGGGCTTAGTCCACACGTACACGGGTATTTTTAAAAAACTGTTTTTCCTCGTTTGTTCTAAAAGAAAAACCCCGCCCACACAGCGTTGTTTTAGGCGCGTTTAGACGAGAACGCCTCTACTCAAAATGGAAAAGTATGTAGTATGCATGCCAGGCCAGACGCCTGTGGTGTAATATTGTAATTACACACCACGTGCATGCACGAAGTGCGGCTTTAATGTCACCGTTCTCACAGGATCCGCACATCGCCAGTTTACACAGCAACAGAAGGGGGTGGCGTTTTTGACACTCTTTTCAAGTTTTCACGTTTTCAAGCCGCCAAACTGCCGTGTGAACGAAAGGCTTAACCGAAATGAAAGTGTAACATTTCGTGCAAGAACTGTTGCTGTGTGTACGGCCTCTCAGAAAATCTCCGTCCAAACGAAAACAGACTTAAATGCGCAGCGTGAAGGATGTAGTGACATCTAGCAGTGAGGATTACAGATTACAACAAGCTAAAACTTCTCTCAACTCCTGGTTAGAATTCCTTCGGTGTTCGGGAGGATTTTTAACTAGGAGCCGAATTATCTGCAGAGGTCTCGTCCTCTCCAAAACAAACAGACTAAGTGATTTAAACCGGTAAAAACACAGAATAAAATAATAAATCTGAGTTTCTCTGATGCTGTTCGGCCTTTTGCGGAAAAGCTGCTAACTCTGGTGGCGGACGCAAAAATGCAAAAACGTTAATGTTGAGCCGGTGTTTGATTTGTCCACTCTAGGCTACTGTAGAAACATGCTGGACTCCTAAAATGAGGACCCGCTCCCTATGTAGATCAAAGACTGTGTATAAAGACGGACTTTAAAAACCCTCAGTTTTCTGTCGACATTACAACACTGAAAACTGAGTTTCTTGACATCTTCACCCTGGGAGGAGCATTACAAAAGGTATGTTTTAGTGACCTAAAACACAGTTTGTGTATGGATGGAAGGCCATGCGTAGAAAAAAAACTATAATAAAAAAATAAAAATAAATACGGGGCACTTAAATGCTCACCATGTGCCTCAGCCACAGCAGCCACGGGTTCATTTCCAGCCCACAGCCTTTGCTGCATGTCATCCCCTCTCCTAACCTTTCACGATGCAGCTTTCCTATCAAATAAAAGGCCAAAAAGCCAAAAAAAATCTTAAAAAAGAAAAAAAATACCTATATACATGTGGACTAAGCCTCAGTTTAAATCAAAAAACAAAAAAAGGCCTACAACCATATTAAAATGTGCAGCTTCACTAAAATTCTGTTTCATCTCCACTTGATTAAATTAAGGCTGAAATTCACAGTGGATATTAAAGAGGTCCATTGAGTTTTTTTGTGCTGCACAAATAAAGTCTGAGCATACAAAAAAAAAACAGTTGGAAGCACTCAAAAGAGCCAACAGAAAATTAATTAAGATCTCAAGGCCACCAACCTCTTTCAGCAGCAATTCACATTCAAGTCAGTCCTATGTTTTGTGTTAAAAACAGTCAGACGAGAAATTATTAAGCTTTGGCCCGTCTTGCACAGATAATACAAAAAACAATGTGCCTCAGTTTAGACTAGAACAATATGTTAGATCCATGAGACTCTGCTTTAAGAGCAAAAGTCTCATGAAAAGTCCTATGAGCTGTACTTCATTACCCAGAAGAATCTAAAACTCTTCCTTTATAAAACACTATAAATACATACGGCAATGTAAAAACTCCATGGTGACATTTGGTGACTGTTATTATGTTTTTAAGCAACTATTAACCCTTGAAACCTGGGAAATAGGTTAAATTTCTTTCAGTGGGGAGAAGGCAATGACCAACTTAATGAGATATGGCCAAAAAATTAGTTGGAAATTTTAAAAAAATGTTACGAGAAAAATTCCTGAAAACAAGCAAAAATAGAAAATTAAAAACCGAAAGGAAATGACTCCAAAAAAGTGCAGAAAATTTTGAAATTTATAATTTATAATTTAAAATTATTTTTAAAAAATCAACAAATTCTAAATATCAATTTACGGGCTTTTTTTTTTGATACACCCTTTAAAAAAATATTGTCACTTTACTATTTTTATTTGCAGGGCATTTTTTACCAAGTTAAATCATTGCCTTTTTCCCCAGCATGTTTTTTTTTAAATAAGGGGTTAATAAACCTGCTTTATGAATCAGATATAGTAAAAGTTTTTATCTTACTATTACTGCTACATTTTTACTGTTTCATCCATGTAGCTTCACTCAAACAATAACAGCTTCTATTTAAACCACCTTAGCCTGCTGCGTAAACTTCAGTAGTGTGGTATTCTCTATTGCTTTGCAAACACAAATAAAACTCTCTCGTCAAACAAAAGCAGGAGACCAGCAATTAAAACTAAACTGAAAATCAGTTTTCATGCATCAGACTGTGTACAACAGTTATATCACATCAAAACCGTCCTCATAAAGGCCAATAAATCAACAGCAAATTAAAAGTCATTGCTGCCTTAGTTCTGTCACCATCAGATCAGGTCACAATTCAATTTAAAATTCACTCATTTACTTGTGTTTAAGTGTTTTTAACCACTTACTATAAATCATACACATCACCCAATGTGAGTAAGAGCCCCTACACATGCTGCATTTTTTGCGCCCTCAAATAATTTTTTTTTAAATAATGTAGACACATTGAAAGTGCGGTTAAAGCGTGAGTGAAGCTGTCACCTCTGCACTCCGCTCTCTCTGACGTCGGCACGAAGTAAGCACTAAAGTCACAGCCAGTAACTTGTGTTTTAAAAGTGTTTCAGAAGTGTTTGAGCGTGTGTCCCAGCCCTGAGAGTCATAAAACAGTGACTACTTTGATCATTAGTCTCAAGTATAGTTCTCCGGTCTTAATCGTATCCAACAACCAAAATCTTTTCAGTCCCTTAAGCGAAATCTCATCACATCAGGGTCTGTGAGTGTGTATCAATTTTAAAGGTTTTCTACTTTCAAGATGGCCATTATTTACGCCACGGAGGTCGTGTTTTCTTTTCGGTTTTTGTCAGCAGGATTGTCGATAAAATACTGGCCATTAAAACTGATTTTATTAAAACTGGTGTAAAGCACGAGCCAAAAAAAGACCCATTAATATTTGGAGTGAATCCAACTTACAGGGTAGATACACTAATGATTTTTTACTTTTGTGGACACTGCCAGATAAGATATTTGGTGTTGACAGAAGTCTTCTCCCGCTGAGTGGCCCTCTAGTTTCTATTAATTACTGAAGAACTTGCCCTTTGTGCCTTAGATCTTGATGTTTCAGGTCTATCTGGACTTCAATATATCACAGAAACAAATAAAAACCAAAGGAAAGCTGGCTGCAAAGGCCCTTTAAATGCAAATTAAGAAATATTTATCACAATAATATAATTTAGAGAATAAGCAGCAGTCATGTATGTGTGTGTGGATAATTTGTAGTAAGTGGGCTCACATGAAAAACACTGGCATGGGTCTTTAATTTAAGAGCAAAAAGAGTTTTTTGAATTAAATTGAAATCTGACTCTGACCTGATGAGTGATTCCTTTGCTTTACCACAGTAATACTGCTTCTAAACTACCGATTAACAAAAGAAAATGTGCAATGTCGGCGTGCTTTACAGTACATCTACGTGTTTATTATTCGTTATCCTCAGGCCTCTTGAGCACCGCACTGTATTTCAAGGGTGCACCGTCCGCTTTGAGCTGCACCTCCACTAACGTGAAGATCGAAATTACCTGTAAGTGAAAAAAAAGAATATTATTGCAACTATTTCTTCTTCTTCTTCTTATTATTATTATTATTATATTGACGTCGGTCAACTTACAAAGCCAAAGACACTTTCTGACCATCTTACCAAGAGTAGCTGCTCCAACAATTCAGGGAACAAGCTAGTAATCTTGTTTTTCTGTTTTTTAATCTTTGTACTGTTAGTTACTCTGAGAATTTATATTTTAAATCAATAATCTGTGAAACAGGGCTGCATACATTGTTGTGCCCCTGTGTCTCGTAACTATCACATTAGTTGTTTTGAAGTTCTTATACGTTTGTCTGAAGAGAGTTTCTTTATATGTGTAAGTTTCAAAAACAGGTGCTCTTTGGATTTAAGGATAAAAATTATAACAAAAAAAGGACGGAGAGGTTAGACTTGGTTTTTTGTCAATAAGACAGAAAAATTCCAGGGTGCACGGTTTTACAAAAGTTAGAAAACACTTTAATAAATCGGCTTAATGTCTTTGCACTTCCTTGTGATGAAGACTGTGTTAAAATGTGAAGGCGTCACGCCCATTTATTAAAAAACGTTTTAAGTTTAAGTTTTTAAGTTTTTTTGGTTTTGACTTATTGCCAAAAATTCAAAACATTTTTTTAGGGTTCTCTCAAAGTTAGGGTCACACAGAAAAGATTTATAAGCCAATAAAACCCTGAAATTAAATCCTATATTTTTATTTATATTGAATAATATGTCTGTTTTCCTACTGACAGGCTTCACCGTGACAGAAGCATTTTCAGTGTCTGCGGCTCTCACCTGCTCTACTGGGGCTTTCTCTGGGTCTTCTGATGTCCAGACGAGAGTCAGCTCTGATTTCTTCCCCACTTTACGATGGTGGAACGAGTCCAGGCCCACGACAGACTGGAGGCGGACACAAAAATGGTTTCAAACTGTTTCAGAAGAAACTGTCACTTGACCTTCTGTCAAACCACCGTCAATCTAGAAACATTTTCTCTCCTGAATGAGCTTTACGTTGGTAACAAACACTGCGAAATAAATTACAAAGTAACTGACAGTCAAAACAGTATCTGTCATTATGTAAACGGCAAAATGAAACTGCAAAGAAATTAGGACCAAATTGTTTCTGAGAATACAAAAGGCGACATCTAAAATCACTACATGAAATAATTATACCACAAAATATATATTTATATTCAGCTGAAAGTGAAATTGCTCTCTTTATATTGAGTTTATACACAAATTCACAAACACAGAGACCGCATCCACACTAATACATTTTCGTCTCAAAAATACATAACTTTGGCGACCTTTAGCATCTACACTAGTCCGGCATTTTTAGAAACCCTAAGACCTTGAAAAACCTGATAACGCTGCTGACGCTGTTTTAGTTTAAAAACTCTGGGACTTCTATAAAAGGGGGTCTTCATTGTGGCCCTGTATCTCTGTGTAAAAGCCACTAATTGAAGAGTAGAAAATCTGCTTCCTGCTCACACCGGTACGTGCATGCCCAGTGCACATAAACGGTCATGTGATATGAGTTTTCATGCACGTAAGTATCGACAGAGATTCTTTCTGAAATGGTACAAAAAAGGTTTGCATATACTGCAATTCACTGGAAAATAAAAAGTATTAGTGTGGATGTGGTCTGAAACTGTACCCTGTGAAATGAGTGTTTTGGGGCTGACCTTGCAGTAGATGCGTTTCTGCACTCCGTATTTGAGAACCAGCACATCAAAGGACTGATCCAGCACGCCCATCACCATGGCCTCAGAGTCCAGAGGGCCACACTCCTGTGGAGCGCAGAACAATAAAACAAACATCAGTACAATGTCAGTGTGGTTCAGACCGGAAATCAAGAGTTTAAACTCTGGCTTATTTGACATTTTAGGCATCCAGATGAACTGCTGAGCATTTTTCTTTTGAGGATGATATTACGTAAGCTTTAACTCAAGATTCATCCAGGGTCAGAGCCAAAAATATTACTCTAACTACAGAATGATATGAAATGTGAAACAAAATTGTTCTGGAACTTAAATGACAAATGTCTCATATTGTGAAAATGCGTATAGATGGAGTTTGGTGTTAGTTAAAACTTCGGGGTGTAAAGTGAAGATAACAGAAGGTATGTAGAACCACATTTCATAAAGAATTAATTTATGTTGTGGTTGAGTGAGAATTTAATGCAAAAGCTGTAATTTTTAGAACATGATAGCCACCGAAACAAAGACGACAAAAATTAACTTAAAGCTTGAAAAGCAAACAAATATTTTGAGGGGAAATTCTCATTTCAAAACTTACAGCGTTCGTACAACCAGGGAAAATTTCTGTGTATCAGTCTGTGGGATGAAGCTCTGGAACAGTTTTAATGTGGAGCTAAAACAATGTCCATGAACCGTTTTAAAATAATGTATAAAAACATAATTTTCATGAGGTACAGGGATAAAGAGGGGTTTGACAATCACCAGGTGTTAACAGGGTTACTGTTTATTTATCTGGTTACTTTATATTTTTGCTAGTTTATCTTCCTCTTTTTTCTATAAATAATCATGAAAAATTGTAGATATCTGATTTGGGGTTGTTTTGTCTGTCTGCTTGTTTGTATAATCATTTCTCTATTTTATTTTTTCATGTTTGAAATATATTATATCAAATTTTAAATAATAATGTTTTTCCGTCTGTCCCACTTGTTGACAGCATGTTGCGATGTGTTCACCCACCTTTACAAAGACTCCGAAGAAGAGCTCGGAGCTGAGCTCCTGGACTCTCTTGGACACGGTCTTCTTCTCATTACAGTGTGATGCCTGTTTTTCCACTTCTTGTGTTGACAGCCTCAAATGGGGCCCACATTCTGCAAGTAAAATGGACAAACACACACATTATAAGTATGAGCAGAAAAAAAATAAACTGACACGCGCACAGTCAGAGCAGACAGAAGCAGAGAGATCAGAAACAATGGAAAAGACAGCAGCTCAAACAATGCATCAGCTCAGTGTGAGATCTGAGGCTGCTTTGTGTCCTGCACAACACCCGCAGCACTGTGTGGGACAAACAGGACAGTCCGTTATTTGTTTTAATGTGTGCGTTTGTTTTTGTGTGTCCTAAAGAGATTTTAACAGAGGAGGTACGCACTCAGAGAAGAAGCCAGCAGCCGGTGGACGATGATGTCAGCGTAGCGTCTGATGGGTGAAGTGAAGTGAGTGTAGAGAGGAACATTGAGGGCGTAGTGCTTAAAGACATGCTCCTCCTTCAGTACGCCTGTACAGAAGTACAACGCCATCTGGGAAACACCAATAATTCACATTAAATACAGAAATATGCACAAATATTTCTGGAAAGGTTAAAATGGTACATATTCAGTTTTAGTCTCACGTTCGCCGCAGTGCTATTCTTATTATCATTGGCTGTTCGTGTTGTCTGTCAAAACATGGCTGGAATGCGACACTGTATCAACTACGTCTCTTATTTCAATCGAAGAAAAGTTATAACGTGATTGATATCGTTATTGTTTTATCTGCAAGCCCTAATTGACTATAAAGTCTGATTCTGTTCTACAGCCTGCTCCTCCAAACCGGAGGCATGCTAGCAGACATATATCGTACCGAATGCACTGACTGTGGTCAATTTGGTGCCTCATTCAACCCCACTTAGAAAAATCCTAACCATGCCTTTAAAGTAACTTATTACTGAGCTACATGTTTTACTTTCAATGACCGTGGGCGTCATGTTTTGAAGAAACTCATTCTTTGAAAGGCAAATTCATTCCACAAAAAATGATCAAATGAATAAAATGGACAGTGTCGGTCAGCAGCGGCCGCTGAGCTCTAACCTGCATGGGTCTGGAGCACATGTGGGTGAGGACTTCTTTTCTGGCAGTGGTGTACTCATCATCGCCCAGAGTGGTGTTGAGACTCTTCTGCATGTTAAAAAAGCAGAAAAGAGATTTTAATCATTAATAAAAAGGGCTCTTCTTTGACATCATGTTCAAATTACTCAAAAGCTTCTTTAATTACTTCATATCCCCTGTGATATCACTGAGAGGGAAACATACTCATACAACAATGGACAAAAAAATGGGACGCTTGAATTTGATCACACTCAGAAAATATTCATAAAACCAACATAATTTGTACTTTTTCTGAAATCTTAAGTACTTCACATCCATGTTTGTTGCGTTATGAGTACTGACATGCAGCGCTCCTGCAGAGGAGAGATCTATGTCGATTCCCAACTGGTCACAAAGCTCCTGCAGCTCATCCACCATCTTGGCCTTCGGTGGAGGATGGCGTCTGAGCAGGGCCAGCTCAGGAAATTTGCGGTAGATGTGGTTGGCTGTGGCGATGTTGGCTAGCAACATGAACTCCTCCACCAACCTGGAGAACAAGGTTATTAATGTTCGTGAAAAAGCGAGACGGCAGAACAAAGTGAACAGAAATATATTTTAAGAAAAGACTGTGCATGTGTCATGTCCTGTTAATGTTAATGCTGGAAGACAAAAAGAAGGGACACAGACACATCTGAGGGGTTTATCACTCACTTGTTGCTGTCTCTGTACTGGTAAATGTAGCAGCCCTGAGGCATCATGGACTCTTTGTCCAGAGTGAAAGACAATTTCAGCTGAAACAAAAAACAAAAGGCACGTACAGAAAATAAGGTTAGAAATCGAACAAATTCAATAACCTGGGTGTTGTTTCCATCTGTTTCTGTAACAAAACTATTTCTGGACTCAATAATGTTAGCCAGCTAAAATCATCTTTTTTTTGCCGTTATTTGATCGGACAGGGGTGGCTTGGGGGAAGGAAGAGGGGAAGACATGCAGCAAAGGACCGTGGGTCGTATTGAAACCTGTGACTGCTGTGGCAACAGCGTAGCCTTTGTACATGGGGCGCCTGATCAACCAGGTGAGCTAGACGGCGAACTCAACAAAATATATAACATAGATCTCTTTGTTTTTAGACATTTTATTAGTACACATTATTGCTTTAACTATGAAAAGAAACTGTACCACAGAGACTGGAGTCGACCCCAAGTCAACGAGGACTCACCTGGTCCAGTCTGAGGGCTCCTCCCGAGAAGCGTTGAGCTCGGAGGTTCTTGGCGATGGAGTGCAGGTTGAGCACAGCCTGATGGATCTCATCGATGGGGTGCTCAGGGTCGCAGGGCGGAAGCTCCTCAGCGGTAAACATCTTTTCAGGGGCCTCGATCATGCTCTGAGCGTGGTCGTAACTCAGCTTTATGCAGGATCTGATGACTGAGCGGCCGAACCACTCACTCAGGATCTAAAGGAGGTGTGACAGTAAAGTGGAACCAGTCAGATAAATCACAAAACATATAAACAACCCGAGCTTTGACTGCTGATAAAAAGTCGTCCATGAATTTTAAATGTTCATACCTTCCCTTCTGGTGTTATTTTCCAAATGACAGAGAAAGTGAGTCTGTCGGTGAGAGGATTCAGACTGCAGAGCTCCTCACACAGCAGCCTCGGCAGCATGGGGATCACCTGGGCAGTGACAAACAAAACATAGAGCGCTTAAAAAATAAAGTATATGTTTGTTGAGCTACAACAGAGAAATCACTAGTCAGAAATAAACTTTAAAAAAGCTGTATAATGCGACAAAATTGGGTCAGATCATCTAGCAGTTTCAAGCATGACACAATGCAAAGTAGCGTATTTTAATATTTTTAAGAGTCAAGGAGCGCTCACCTTTTGAACCATGTACACACTAGTCGCTCTTTGACTGGCGACGGCATCCAGAGTGTTGTCCTGCTCCACAAAGTAACTCACATCGGCGATGTGGACTCCCACCTCAAAGTTACCTGTTAAAAAGACAATCTATAACACAACCTCTTATCCCTAAGTACAAACACCATCTATATCTCTAATCAGTGTTAATGATTTTCATTATCATCACGGTGAAGGTAGTTTACCATCTGGGAGTTGTTTACAGGACAGAGCGTCGTCCAGGTCTCTGGCTGTTGCAGGGTCGATGGTGAAGATACACTCCTTCCTACACATGAGACAACAGTGCTTCATGAATCACATAGATACACATCTGAAACTTAAGCCTTTGGTCCAATCCCATCTGTTATTTCTGACCCGGCATTTTGTTTTCGAACGCCAAAAAAAGCATTTAAAAACAAAGAATAGGGTGAGAAATAGCAGAGTTACACGGGGTGGTGGTTAAAATCTTCCCCAACGAAATGGAACAATTACTCGAGACCCTGATACATCATCAGTTGTTGTTGATGGCATTCATGTAAACAGATGCAACAATGACAACAATTGCATTATCACAATGACTTTTGCCATGTATCTGATCCTGACAGAAAGGCATGGATGCTCCCTATTAGCTCACAACATGAGTTTCATGCTATCAATCAATCAAGTGATCTTTTGTTTTTATAAGTGTTGCTACTTTGCTGTTGGACTTAAGTTCAAATTTAAGCGTGACATATTATCAAACAGGGGAACTCAAAATGGAAATATGTTGAAATGCGTCATGCACAAATCAGCAAAATAATGCAACATAAGCTTGCTAGTTAGTAAGTTAGGTACTGAGACATCAGCATCCTGATAGTAATTCTTTTTCTTTGTGCTTGTTATAAGGGGAAAAGGACCATAATAAATCAGCAAAACAACATTAACTTTGTTTGAAAAACAGCAACATTGAACAAAGAGAATACAATGTTTATTTCATCTTGTGAAGGGCTCCTTACATGGGTGAAGTGAATTCTCCATCAAAAAATGATCGATAAAAATAGAAAAAGAACTGCTCTCCTCTCTAACCTGAGATTGTATTGCACTGAGAGCTTTGAAGTAATGTTATGGTGCTTATTGTATATATGAGTGCTTTGGGGGTCCATAGAGCTCATGTTTTTCTCTTGTGCACAGCTGGATCTTTAGCATGTTGCCACTCAAAAAACATAACACACATAAAACACATCCAAACAGAAAGGGATATAGAGCCATATAAGCATGTGTGGGCTCCACAGTCCTACCTCAGGTCCCTCCTCTTCTTCATCTCCTCAGGCGGGATGGTCCAGGGCAGGTTTTTGGGTAAGCAGTCTAACACGTCCTCTGAGAACTCGGAGAAATCGACGTCATACTCGGTCAGGATGCCCTCCGTCTCCGGCTCGATTTCTCCAGCCTGGCCCAGCGTCTTTGCGAGTTTACTGAAGGAAAAATTATGATAGATATTTAAGTTGGTTGTTAAACTGTTGAAATGGTTCCCTGCATCAAGCTTTGAACATATCACTCACCCTTCTGCAAAGTTGCTGTCGGCGGCCCAGTTGGTAATCCGACATATGAACAAGGTGTTGGCGTAGTCGCCCGGGCGGGAACGAAAGTCTTGGGGACAGTCAGCGAGGAAGACGTTGATCCGTGGCACCCGGTGGTCGACAGGGGAGAACATGGCAAAAGGTTTATCTGGTAGGAACTTTAGGAAGCCCGTCACGGCTCTGGAGTGTTTCTTTTCAACAATGTACACCACCTGACAGACAGTAATGAGGGAAGCACAGTGATGACTTTTAATTCAAGTTTTTTCATTCAAACATCCTGAGCACAAGAGAACGAAGAAAAAGTGTAAGACCAAGAGGAACTTTGTGATCTTAGGAAATCATTCAAAACAAAATACTCCTTGTAGTTTCTTCTCATTGTAAAAGCCTTTCACTGACAAGAAATGTGCAGATTTATGAAGTAGACAGATCATTTGTTAAGTTGTTGCGGCTACTTGGCACACTTTCCTCAGGCCTTCAGCTGGATGGATATTAAACTTCGAGCAAATACAATTAAGTCACACAGAACCTATTTATCATGCTCCTGCTGTTTCTTCAGTTATTTTTTATCTGGAACATTTTTATAAATAAAAGCAAGAGAGAAGAAAGCAAGAAAAACAGCACAACTGATAGGCGAAATGCTCACTTTCGCAGTCTTCTGGAGTATTTCGTCGTTGGCCCGTGGCGTTGAGGGGTCCTCTGTTTCCATCACATGAAAAGGAAAACTTATATTAGCTGAACAATAACTTGTTTTTGTTTCTGTGCATCGGTACTCGCTTCAGATCAAATACTGTTTAAAGCCTCCTGTAGACTTTGCAATCTAATAAATTTAGCGCAGATACACTCTGCAACATGGATCTTAATAAACTTGGGTTTGACATCAAGTCACTATTGAGCAAACTCTGGCTCATTTTACCAGCCCACGATGGCAGCACCTGCAGGCGGGGTCATCCCTTGTTATATACACTAATTGCTTCAGACACACAAATAAAAATTCAACTAGAATAAAAAATAATATTCAACTAGAAGTATGAGTCACTTCTTAACTTGATATGTTTTATCTCACCAACAGTCCGAAAATCCAAATCTAGACAGTCTTTTGTTTTTATCTGTGACAAAGAAAATCATCAAATTGTAACATTTAAGAAACATGACACCAGCAAATGTTTGACTTTTTTTGCTAAAAACAAAACAACAAAACAATTACTTGATTAGCTAAATAGTTGCCTATTAATTTTCTGTTGATCGACAATTTGAATCAGTCCTTACAGCTCCATTACCAAAATAAAATACCTACTGAATAGTTCCAATTTGATACCACAGTTGCTATGTTAATTATAATCGGCAACATCTCCATCACATCTGTACCTGTGTCAGTGATGTTGGTGCTCTGCACTTTTCGGATGAGTTCCTCCTGGTCGCTGCACTGGTCCTCCACAACAACATCAGGCCTTGGCGTTCGTGCCGTCTTTTTCTGCGCCGTTCGCACCGTGTTTTCCTTCTGGGTCTCTGACTCGCTGGCGCCCTCACAGTCAGTATCTGACCTCACAACCTTAACAAACACATACACCCGTCATCATGATTTTTTAAAAGCTGATGCCACAGTTTAAAACATGGGGCTTACGAACTAAAACTACAGTGTGCATGGAAAGGTGAGCATTGTGTACCTTCCACTGCTCCCGGGGGAGGATTTGCACCACAACAATGTCTGCATTGAGTGCTCTGTTGCGAGCTACGATCCCATCAAGAAATATATCCCGTGTGTCATCCTGCGAAAATGAAAAAGAAAGAAAGCTTACTCCTGCCTGTCTTTTACTTTTTTAACCTTTAAAAACACGTTAATGCAATGACTGATACGATTAAATCTCAGGCTGAGGTTTATTTATCAGTGATGCACGATAATGATTATTTCAAACGATACCGATAAACTGATAATTTCCAGTTTCTCGTGACTGATAAGATACAGATAACCGATAATTTCTTTTTGTTTGGTTTTTTTTTATTACCTGAGGGTAAGAAAGGCTGAGATGTGGTGAGTACAGGTGTATAATTTGCAAAACTACATTTCAGACAAAAGGCTGGAAAATCGTCATATTTTTCAAGAGCAAAACCAATGTCATTTTTACTTTTGTTTTTTTTCCCCTTATCTTCTTATGTCAACTTGAATTGTACAAAAAATAATGCCGAAAATAATATTGTGTTTGAGTTATAGAGAAACTATAGAGAGGAACATTCCCCAAAATGTCAGGAAGCAGCAGCTACAGAACAGTCCCTAAGTAACAGCTCTGCTGTGATCTCTGCAGATTTACATGCTGTTCTGCTTGTTGTTGGAAGGAATCAAACATCAGATATCAGTTTATTCATTCAGCATAACCGAACTGGACACTCACTACACCTGAACTCAAACCGCGTCCAGCGTGTCCTCTCATTATGTCCTCTCATGTCCCTCACACACACACGGAGCAGAAGGAGGGAGAGGGGAGACGACGGCCGCTTACACCGGTTACTGTAAGCAGCTAGCACGCTAATAAATGACAGTATCAGGGCCGGATTGGGACAGTTTTGTGCCCTAGAAAAAAGATTGAGATCACCTGTTGGACAATGAGAGCGGAGCGGACATTCAGAGACACTGGCGGAGACAGAGACCGGGCCGGACACCGGCGGAGACACCAGCGGGGGAATGAGTTTATGATTATTTCTCCTTTTATTTGTTCATTCATTATTTTCAAGGCAGAACACAAAGAAAGGGTGCTAACAGGCACAGCTAATTATTATCGGGTATTTTTTTTATTTATTTAATTTTTTTAGCACGACCAGCGGCGCCCATCCAGCGTGTCGCTCTAGGTGACCTCGTATATCTCCTACGCCAAGGGCCACCCTCGACAGTATATTTCCTCCTTGTTCACTGATCTAAATAAGTTGCTAAATGTTTCTCTTGTTGTGTTTTATCGGTCCGATAATTAGTGTGCATCCTTAATTTTTATCATGCAGCATCCTGTACACACAAGTTCAGCTATAAGAACCCATCAAATCAATGAATCAAGTTGTTGAGGCAGCTAAATATGTGTCAAATGCATCCTGGGTTGAACTTACAGGAGAGGGGACAAAAGCCTCATGGTATTTCTTTGGGTTGATTCGTAAGGGTCCCTGCGGAGAAAGCATGTAGAATTTAGAAATGAAACCACCGGTTTCTTGTGAGATTTAATAGTTTGATCACTTTGAGTAATGTCATCCATTTTCACTTTAGATTTTATTACAGCTTCAGGAACTTTGACTCCGGGTTTGTACCTGAATGAGTTCTCCTCTTTTAACGCCCTGCGAAACCTCCTCAAATGTCATGTAGGATTCAAACACTAGTTTCTTTGATCCCCTGCCTCCTTTGTTCTTCTTGTCAGCAGGTGAATTGGCACTTGAAGCTGAAAAAGATTTAAGTCATTGATTTAATCCACCACAAACCATCTAATATATAAAACTGCATTATTTGAAATGTTCAGAAATTGTTGCTTTTGCTTCAATCTTTGCCCGTAGACATGTTATTACATTGGAAAAGGCCTAATCCTCCTTTGGTTGTCTGATTTAATATCCTTTTTATCATTAGAAAAGATGAAATATTCCCTGAGAGGATCATCTGCGACATTTCCTATGTAAATACTCTTAGCTCTCTGGACCTCCTCTGATCCTGTAATCTAATTTCTTGGTGTGAGTCTTTTCTATAGTGTTTTTATCCCAGTTTTTTAATCTTTGTTTTATTAATTTTTTAACTATTATCATTTATTTAGGTGGAGGAGATATTTTGGGTGGGGTTTTGATATAAGGTGGCACTTTGTTTTCTGTTCTATTACACCACAAAGAGGGCTGGGACGGTTAAAAAACAAAAACACTGAACATATTTGTAATTTGTACTGGTTCCTAATAAAGAAATAAAAAAAAAACTGCATTATTATTATTAGGGTAGGGGAAAAACTGATACATCATAATATTGCGATATTTTATGTGGTAATATTGCATTGATACATAGACCCCAAGGATCAATTTTTTAATTATAAAACTTAATAATGAAAATACAGATTAAATCGCATGCTTTTTCAGTTCACAAGATTCCTCTTTCTGCAAAAAAAAAAAACTTACTGAAGTGAGAAACTTTATCTGAATAGATAGAACTGATGTTGATTATTTTTATCTTTAAGGGCATAATTTACAATAAAAAAAGGCAATAAATCACAATATATTCTAATATATATTATCACAATATTCAGCATATTGCTAAATGTTTAAAATCGGATAATATTTTATCGTGACTAAAGTATAAGTAAAGTGATAATATTGTATTGTGGGGCTTCTGGTGATTCCCTGGTTATTATAATAATAACGTGTATAAACCTGCTGAGAATTAAAGAAAACCTTGAGTTTACCTCTGGGCTGCTGCAGTTTTTTGTCTTTATCATGAGGGGACTTTGGCCTTGACATCTGAGTGTCAAACCGTTCTCTGCCTTTCTCCTCCTCTGGCTGCTTTGGCATGTTTTTTTTCTTTGACTTCTTCATCTTGTCTTGCTCCTGTCCAACTGTGCCTGCTTTCTTCGGGGACTGGGGACGTCCAACAAATGAGTCAGTCTCTTTTAAGTCCTTGTTTTTCTTCTGCTGCTTCTGGTGTTTCTTTGAATCATCGGGTTTGAAAGAGCTGAGCTCCTCGCCGGACTCGACGTCCCCATCGTGGCTGGTGGCCGTGTCCCTCCTCTGTCCCCATCGCTGTCTGTCAGACACACCCTGCTTCCTCTCGCAGTCCTGCTGGGCGCTGCGGTTGCTTAGTTTCTCCATGTACAAAGACAGAGAACTCTCCTCTCCTCTGCTTTTCATGGAGGAGGGGGAGAAGTCACTCGAATCAGAGAAATCATATGGCACCTGGTCCCTTTTTCGCTGTGGTATGTTCTGCCTGTCACTTTGGGCTTTGAAAAGTGTGCTTGGCCCATTTCCTTCCCTTTGAAAAGCTGTGTCCTTTGCATATTGCTCCAGATACTGACTGAACTTGCTGCTGCAGTGCTGGCTGAGGAGCCTGGCATAGGCGTCTTTCTGAGGAGGAGTGCTCGACTGATTCTGGCTGCGCTTTGGCTCTCGACCCAGATTCTTCGTTTGCCGAGGAGAATCCATGTGGCAATCCTTAAAGATAGCGTCTCTGAAAAGGCAAAAAGTATTTGCTGTAAGAGCTACAATTAACAGACAAGTCATTAAACGCAACTTTCAGGAATGGTGGCTTAAATTAGGTGCCATTATTTGCAATTCAGTGCATTCAAAATAGACAAAAAACAGGAAATGGTTGTCTAAAAATCTTGAGATTTTAAAAATACAGAAAATGGGACACAGTGTTTTCTCGTGTAGTCATCATTTTAATGTAACTTTAGGTAATACTGGTTAATTTCCAGTAGGGATCAACAGAATATCAGCCTGTTGGATTACTGGATCTGATATTTGGCATTTTGCAGATTATCTGTATCTGTGTTATATTTCAATGATCGCTGATAGAGTTATTTAATGAAAAAAGTGTGCATATTACACTGAACTTTTTGTAAATTACAGTTAATCAAAGAAATTGATTGTTAATTTATGTATGGAAGTGGGAATGGTGTTTGTATTTTTTAAGTTGTGGCAAACTACAGAGAGTGAATGGAGGGTATAGAAATGAGACTAACTTAAGTTTAAACAATGCAAGGTACATTTACAGATACATTTTCACATCTTGAGTTTCATGGGTGGCAATTGTGTTAACATTTTATTTTTTTATGACCTATATCTCCAAATGTACAAAAGAAACAGTTTATATGTGCATACTTGGTTCCATATTAACACTCGTCACATTACACATTTTGCTTTACTGGTTTGATTTTTAATCTTGAACAAGCTAAATACCAATACCGCTTATTTTAGTCACAATTACACATGCAAATATAACTAAAAATGATCAAATATTACATAAAGATACACTGCAATGATGATTACATGAGAAAACAACCTCTATATAAAGGTTTTTCACTGATTTTTGATTTTTTTTTTTGATTTTCAGTTTTAATAGTATTCTCATTTCTATACTCTCCATTCAATCTCTGTGTAATTTCCTACAACATTAAAGATACAAACCCCATTCATACTTCCAGGCCTTCATACTAATAAAAGTGGTGGGGTCTAGTACTGCCTTATCTAAGTTTCATTTTTAAGAAAATTTAAGTTACTCCTCAGCAGCTGACTTTTTCCCCCCACATCTTTACTTGACTAAAATATATACTAAATATGTGAGGCAAACAAAAACATACATGTGGGCACAGATAATTGGCATTTTACACAGAACATAATTAATAATAATAATAAAAAAAATAATAATAATAATAATATTGACACATAAATCAATAAAACATATTAAAGAAAAAAAACTAACAGTGACAGAAAGAAAAGCAAGCAAACCAAAATAAATCAAATTCATATCACATCTAAGGTTTTACTGGATAATTTTTGTAATAGTTTAAAATCTGTTACTTATTTTTGTAATTTGTTTGAACAAAAAAGTTGAAATTATTTAAGACAAAATAGAAAGGGGGATGTGAACCTTCATTTTTTTGTTTATGGGTAAAATAAAAAATCCCCATTAAAATAAAAAAAAAAAAATCAAAGTAACAACATAATTCAAATATTTGTTACTTTTGTCCTTGTAAGATCAGACTTAATCGTTAAAGGTAAAATCATGATTGATGTTATAGTAATTAAAAACATGAGAACTTAAATTAAACCCAAAATTCCTCCTCAGCAGCTGATGTGTTGCTCCTCTTACATCATGTGGTTAGTTTAGTCATCATTACACAAGTAAACATGAATAAAATTAACAAATTTTACCTAAAGTCGTTGCAATGGTGATTACACGAGAAAACAACCTTTAAATGATCTATTTTCATTCGGTTTTAACATCGCGAAAAACTCAGACCGCTTTTTAAAACAAAACCGAGCTGAAACCAGTTAACTCACGTTAGCTAACAGTTATTAGCAGAGGCTAACTAGCATCAGCTATGCTAACTATTTACAACGACAGGCGTCGGTTTGACGTTAAATGTCGACCTGTATGTGACACAGACCGCGAGCTTGACCACCATAGACGAGTCGTAAGTGGACGGAAAGATTGTCAAAGTTAACATTTTTACACATTACCTTATTATCTGCGTGAAAGTTATGTAAGTTTGCTGCCGGTCAGTTCAGAGCGAGATGCTAACTGCTACATCCACTTCCTGTGACGTCATGAACGGTTACAGTCAGGCTGCGTTTGAGTGCTGTCGGAAAATAACAGACGCACAAAAAATAAATAAAAAAAGATTTTAAAAAAATTATAAAAAAAAAAAAAACGACGGAAAAAGATAAAGTTAACATTCAAATTTTAACTTAATTCAAATTACATTTCTGACATATTTTTACGTTAAATGAACAAATCCAACAACAAACAAATAAAAAAAAATTACATTACATATATACATAGTATACGTGTTTGTGTAAATAAAGATAGAGACAAAGAAGATAAAAATATATAAATAAATACATATGCATACAAAAACAATGGAAAAAGATTTTTCAGCATTTATAAAACAAAAAGTTAAATTAACAAAACTGATAACAAATACTGCTTATCTGGGTAACAAAGACTATTTATTTAAATATATTATGTATATATATGTATTGCGTATATATATATACACACATGCATACATACATACATATATACACACACACACACATATACATATATACTGTATATATATATGTGTGTGCAAATATAGATTAAACAGAGACAGAGACAAAGATGAAAAAATAAAAATAAATAAATAAAAAATAGAAAACTTCAATTAATAGGCCTGGCTACTATTTGCTTATATCACTGACCTCATCATATTTGGGACAGGCGTCGATATGGGACGAGCTTTTAATCCTTTCACAAAAAAACTGTTGCTCAGCAAAGATGAGAATACAATTAAAGTATTCATTAAGCCCTTTGAAACCCGGCCAAGTTGGCTTTTGTGTTAAAAACATGGAGAAGAAGGTTATGAGCAACAAAAGAAGAAATGACCCAGAAATCTGCCCCCCAAAACGCTAAATAAATAAACAACAAAGTACAGACCAAAAAATATACAAAGCGAGAAATTACCTGGAAAAAAAATCTTTAAAGTCATAATAATTTTGTAAACTAATTTAAGATATGTAATTAAGAGAATTATGAATATAGTTTACTGGATATAATTGCATTTTTACTCCTGGATGGGCCTGACTGGAAACTAAAGAGGGACACAAGCCTCCTCTAGAGGGTAGCAAAGACTGAGGCCCATCCAGCCCCATGAGGCCCATCCTGTCTGATCACACCGATCTGAGGAAGGTAACATTCAGACAGACAGACAGACAGACAGACAGACAGACAGACATGTGTCTGTGATTTCTGCATGTGAGTGTGTGACGGCACGTGTTATCTTCCAGGATGAATATAGTCCTCAGCTATCACCTATATTCGCAGGATATTTTCTTTTCTCTCTCCTGACAGGATGATTTCACACCTGTCTGTTCATCCTGGATTTGCTTGCATAGTACAAGACAAGTCATGAAGCCTACTTCAAAAAAAAAAACACACACACACACACACACACACACACACACACACACACACACACACACACACACACACACACACACAATAATTCTCCAGGGATGGTTTATATGGGGATGATTTTGGCTAGGTGTGCAGTCAGATGGGCCTTTCAGACATCTGAGGATATAACTTAGGTGAGGTTGTCATGTTTCACCATGAAACAGGCCCACAATTTCCTGCAAAACGCACACGAGCACTGATGCATACAGATACAAGCCTTCACGCGTGGTTGTCATTAACCCTTTGAAAGCTGAGTAAATGTGCTCGATTTCTTCGAAAAAGATGGAAGGAGACAAGAAATGACCCAAACATGAGCAAGAACTTCTTAAAAAGACATAGAGTGGCAATTGTAGAGATTGGCATTTTTGTTTTTTTGTTTTCTGCAAGAAGGAGCTCAACTGCTGTGAGGGACTCGTTTTAACATAGTATAAAGAGTATAAAAAAGGAATTAATAAAAAGTTACAAAAAAAATACCTGATAATATGCACTCAGAAAAAAAGAAACAAACCAAAAAAAAAAATCCCCCAATAAACAAGAAAATGACCTCAAGAAAAAAAAATTATATTTAAAATAATGATAGAGAAAAAAATTAAGAAAATTATAAATGCAGTTTTCTGGACTTTTTTAAAAACTTAAAAAAATAATAATCCCCCAGTTATTTTTCAGATCATTTCCTTGTCTCCTATTATCGTTTTTAAGTTTATGGAACATTTATTGCCAAGTTCCTAATTATGTTTTTTTCCTGTGTTTTTGAAAGAAATCAAACCAATTTTCTTAGATTTCAGAAATTTAAATGTTTGTGAAAGACATCTGAACACAGCATAAGACAACTAATGTTGATCCAGGTGTGAAAGGGTTAAACAGTTAAAGAGCTTTGCTGCTTTGTCACTGTCATATATCACTGAAGTTCATAACAGTTAGATTTTTTGTTTTGTGTATTTCCAGTCTCATTTAATTTATGATGCAATTTCTAGATATTTATGTGTTGATATTATTTATATATATTTATGTATAATTATTTTGTACAATGTCATTTGTCTCTCATTGCGACTGATGTTATCAGCAATCCTGTATTGTTTATGTTGATGTTATTTGTTTTATGCCTGATTTAGTTTGTACATTGTATATATAAACATATGCATACATATAATAAATAAATAAATGGAAAAAACTTCAACAAAACCAGTCAGACTGTCCGTGCAAACATCTGGTGCCTGATAATAACTCACCTGTGCAGCAGTTTGCGACAAACATAAAACGCGGTGAGGCTCTAATTGGATTAATTGCATGACTTAATTAAGGCTGCTGTTGCTCTATTAGACACAGACTGTATCAGGTTTTAACAGTACTTCCAGCTGAGAGATGTCAGTATAACAGCTGTTGTAAACAGAACTGAACTAATACTGGACTAGTACTGGACCAAGGCACTGGTACTGATGCCAGGTATGACTGGACATTATTACCAAGAGCAACACTCGACATTTTTCATCGCTAAATCTGCGGGAGACCAATAAAAGGAGCAGTCTGTAGGATTTAGTGGCATCTGGTGGTGATGTTTGCAGGTTGCAACCACCCAAAGTCCCACTTTAGATTCCTTCATTGTTCAGGAGATTTTTACTGTGAGACGAGTTATCTGCAGATGTATCTCCAAACCAAATGGACCAGTTGATTTAAACAGATAATTTTAACCCTTGAAACCTGAGCAGATGGATATTCTCTCTTTCATAAACATGGCAAGAAATCAGCAAGAATGAGCAAGAAATCAGTAAAAAAAAAGTTACAGGATAATTACCTGAAATTAAACCAAAAAAGGAAAGCAAAAACAAAAAGAAAATGACCAAGAAAAATTATGAAAATTAAAAGTACACAGAAATTTCATTTTCTGGACATTTTCCTCTCGTCGTTCGATAATTTTCTATTAATCCTTCCCCCTTTGTAAATGGGGATTTAACAAGAAATGGCTCAAAAATTAGCAAGAAATCAGTAAAAGTTTATATATATATATTTGAAAAATAACAATTTTCTATCAATACTCCCCCCTTTTTAAAAATGAAATTGCAGGTAATTTTCTTATCACTATTTTTTGGGCATTTCTTTCCAAGTGGGTCATCACTTTTCCCCCCATGTTTTTTTTAAATAAATCAAACCAATTTTCAAATCATGTTAAGAAAGGGTTAAACAGCTTGTTAAAGGCATCTGAACATAGCACAAGAAAACTGACACCAATCCAGGTTTCAAAAAGTTCAAAGGAAATCTTTTTTTCCTTTCTTTCATGATTATTTTAGTCTGGCATTTGTCTTTTTTTGACAATAGTGAAGTCTCACTTTGTACCACTTTCTTTCTTAATTAAAGGGGAAATTACTCCATCAAACTTGGAGAAAACCAAGTCAATAACCATAAACTCTGACGTTCTTACGGCACTTCCTGAAGCTGCACGACAACCGAAATATAAAATTATTTCCCACTTAAGGAGCTTTGATGTTGTTGACAGCCTCTACATTAGCACAGATGGAGAGCTGTGGTTGAAACCGAAGCTTTTAACATCAGAAGATGCTGTTATGACAGTAAACTTTCTCGGTGAAAGAGCACATAAACAACATGAATCATAAATATTCAAATCCCGTCAAGACAGATGGCTCCATAAAAGCTGTGGAAAGTTTGAAAAGGACATTTCACCCCAAATTGAAAACACCTCTTACCTGCAGTGCAATTTCTCAGTCTAGATTGTTTTAGTGTGAGATGTCAAGTGTTGGAGATATCTGCTATAAAAAATGTCTGCCTTTTCTCCAATATGATGGAAGTCGAGGGCAATCGTCACATTTTTCGCCGTGGTCACTGGTGGTATTGCAGCAAATAAATTGCCCTGCAGCCCAAAAAGCATTTCCTCATAGACCAAGAGACTTCAAGGTGTCCACTAAAACTGTGGACACCTTGAACTGCAAATAAGGTCCATTATTAGTCTTTCCATCATAATTTCTTATGCCATGGTGGTTTTATAAAACTTTGCAATACGGTTGGCGGATGTAGTTTTGTAGGAAGAAAATAGTTCTTACGTGAATCTGCTCACAAGTAGTTCTGTGGATTATCTTGAGTAAACGGGTCATGATTTCTGTAAAGAGACATTACTGTTGACGGGCAGTTGTGGTGTTTTTTGTGTCTCTTTGTTGTTTTGCATCGTCTTGTGGTTTTGCACTTTTGAGGTATTTCTTTTGTCTTTTTAGTCATTTTGTGTCCCCTTGTGATTGTTTTATGTCATTTTGTAGTCATTTTGAGTCTTTTTGCAGTTCTTTTGCCTCTCTTTGTGGTCGTTTTGCTTCTCCTTGTGGTTGTTTTATGTAATTTTTAGGTCATTTTGAGTCTCTCTGCAGTTCTTTTGCATCTCTTTGTGGTCATTTGCACCTACCAGTAGGCATGTTCAGTAAACCATGTTCCTTCCACATGGTAATATGGTTAATGGGTAAAGTTTGGAAGACAGAAAATAGTTCCTACACAAAACTGCTCACAAGGGCTGTTGGTTATCTTCAGCAGTTTCATGAAGGATTATTTTCCTTTTCACTGAACAAAACCTGCCAACTGTATCACCACACAGGAGGAAGCATACATCTATGGACAATACAAGAAAATAGTTCCTACATAAAACTGTTCATGACAAGATCTGTGGACTATCCTGAGGCACGGAGTCATGATTTCTGGAAAGAGACATTGCTGTTGACTTTTCTAAATTTGGTTTTGGATGCTTTGAGCACCACAAGCCAAATGCCAACTAGTTATTGAAGAGAAGGCAGACATCTCTACAGCTGATATCTCCAACACTCTGCAACCCACACCAAAACTATCTACACTGATAAATAGCATTATGGGTAAGAGGAAAACTATGAACTTCTGATTTTGGGGGTGAACTGTCCCTTTAAGCCCCTGAAACTCAAGATTCAGGGCATTAAACAATGCCTTCATTATCATTACAAAAAAACAGCCCTAAAAGCACAACATTGTCACTTTCCTGTTGGTTATCTCAATAACTTCACTTGTTTCAGTTCAAACGCAGCTCCCTGCATGGGTGCGGCAGCAGGGCAGATTCCTGCATGTGCAACAACAACAAAAAAACACTGAATCAGAGGAGAGAAACCCTTTTGCTCATGAGCCTTTTTTCTTCTTTTGCTCTTTTCTGAGGAAGTTTAAAGGAACCTCTGGGAGAACAGAGAGCGTGGGTGACAGAACGGCTGGTACAGCAGCCTCTGTACCACTGTTGCGGTTGTACGGACTCAAGTTGTAAAGCATGCAGATGAAGCAGCAAATGCCTATCAAATATTCATCGGGCCAGGGGAGGCAGTGCAGCTTGTAAAAGACGATGAAATAGATGGGGCAGGCAGTTGCTTCAATTTCCCTCTGATGCTCTCGCACTGCTTGTCTCTTTTCCTTTGCCTAATTCACCATCTCCAGCACACACACACACACACACACACACCTTTTTTTTAAGATGGGGCCCTGAGGCTGCTTAGTCATTTCAGCCAATGTACAAAATGAATGAAAGAGATTTATGTGATTTAGAGGTACTTTCTTGTCAGTATTATGTGTTCTGCTCATGAATATCTCTCCCCATCATGTCCAAATATAAAGCTGATTTGGCTCAGATTGATCAGTGTGTGAATATGTGGTTGTAAATGCTGCAGGGCTGCAGACAGACTTACATCCTCATCAGCGGCTGCAGCATGGGGAGATCTCTGCGGTCGTCACCTTCCACTGCCATGGCAACGGCCTGCGAGTCACCCCGGGCGGGCCCGCACACCACAACGTCCATTTACAGTCCAGGACTGACTCCTGATGTTCCCTGGAGAATGTCAGAGCAGACCGAGACGGACACGTGCACATAAACACTCAAGCACGACAACAAAACAATGCTTGCGCGTTTGTTTTTTAATGATCAACAACAGATGGAGTCATGAAGTATCTACACAGAGTGGGATGCTCAACCTCCACCAGTGTGAATGAGTAAGAGAGGCAGGTGACACACAAATGTTCCTCTAACTTCTCTGCTCACATTTCCCATACTCACTGTTTGCCTGTTTAAAGGGACATTTCACTCCCAAAAAAGTATATTTGTAAAACACAACAGCTGTTTCCAAAAACATCGCTACAGGTAAGAAGAAAAATATCTTTTTCATTTTGGTGTGAATTGTCCCTTTAACTGTGTCTTCCTATACAATATATAGGCCAACACTGTATGGCCAAAAGTAAGTGGACACCTCTATTCTTGTATGTGCATTCCTTCACACTAGGTCCCATAGTTCCATTGAAAAAAGGCTTAACAAATGTTTTAGTTTCGGAAAGAACTTAACAGAGCATGTCTTGTGATTCTTGCAGTTTATGAAGTTCGAAATCAAATTTCAATAAATTATATACATTTTTATTCATCTATAAAGCTTTGAAAGAGATGCTCCCTCACTATATTTCATGCCTTTTAACTCTTCACTCACATAATCTTGTGACTCATTCGCAGTATAGCTTGTTGTTCCACATTCCCCAAATAAGAACTGAACTAGGACAAATGTTATTTTCTTACAGTGCACCTTATACATGAAATAATCTGCAAAAGAGCTATAACTTGGACACTCTTCCACCATTACTGCTGTTCAAATGCTTTATTTCAGATATTTTTTTAATTGATTGTAAATGTTTTAAATTATACTTCGACACATTACACGTTTGTTATCCTGTATTTTTATTTTTTAGCTATTTACACTGCTGTTATTGTTTGTTATTTTGCTTGAATTTCTTTCTATTTTAATATTATTTGTTTGCTTATTGATTGTTTTTAATGCCTTTGTTCGTGCTCGGCATGAATTGATTTCATGAGTCTTAAATAAAGGTTTGAATGAACAATTAGCATAAAAAATAATGCTGCTTTTAGTATTCAGTTTCATTGTAGAGATTTACTTTGTAGTCTAGTCTAACACTGTTTTGATCCTCGGCCAGTCAAATCAAAACTTCATAATCATGCAGCAGAAGCTACACCATGCTACACTTACACATTCTTCACATTGGAAATGCTACAAATATGCACCAATATAGTCACAAAGTTTTGACATACGTCAGCTTCATGAACCAAAACCATCAACAACGGCCAGGTTTCTGATCATGCACGCCTTTATGTAACTCCTCCACATCCTGTCAGTTCTGCACCAACTCAGCTGAAGGTGAATATACTTTTGTTTCTGGCTGCCTGAACATTGCTGCATTTACAGTATAAATAAACACTGCTGTGTTTACACAAGCTGCTCCATTATTTCTTTGAAACTTTGGCTCGATTTCTTTCAAAAATATGGGAGGAAGGCCCTGAGCAACTTCAAAAGAAATGAACTTTAATTTAGCAAGAACTTTGTAAAAACAAAATTACCTGAACATAGGCAAAACAAGAAAAGTTAAAAAAGAGAAGAAAAATACCTTAAAAAGTGCAAAAATTAAAATATAATTTTTAAAAGAGCTGTGAAATCATTTTAAATATAGAATTGTAAACATAGTAAATAGTACTTTGTACATTTTTCCTTTCTTTGGATAATATCAAATAATCTCCCCAAGGCTAATTTTCAAGTCGTTTTTCTTTTCACCTTTTTTTTCTTCTTAATTTTCAGGACATTTCTTGCCAAGATGCTTATTGCCCTTTCCCCCATGTTTTCAAAAGAAATCAATCCAAATTTCTCAGGTATGCCTGTGAATGCCGTCTGAACGCAGCACAATAAACCTGATGTAGATCCAGGTTTCAAAGGGTTAAGGGTTAAGGAGCTGTTTAGCTGTCCACATACTTTTGGCCATACTGCGAACTGTAAGAAGGGCTTTCTCTTCGTCTTTTTTTCTTCACACCATTCTGTTCTACTTTTGGATTGAATCTAATCGACAGACTGCTCCTCCATCCTCGTCACTGACACCCCTCCATCACCACCTCCATCCTCGCTCCTCTTCCTACGGGCGCTACTTTCAGCACCGGACAGCTCCACGCTCCGCCCACCTCGTGCAGACTGGCAGCGGGAATCAGCCACACACTCCGGTGGGCGACACTTAGGTGGCCTATTAGGGTTTCACTGGGAGGGACGGAACTTCAAGAACAATTTGCACCGCTCCTCGTCATCCTACTCCTCTCACATGGATTTCTCCGGGAAGGAGTAAAAGACGGGAGACCGCGGTTATAAACGTCGCTGCGCGTGAATGGACTGCGGACTGATGAGGAGTCAGTGTGTGTGAGTTAGGAGGCTGGAGGATCAGATAGTGGTGTAAAAAATATCCGGAGAGTGTGTGTTTTTTTGCACAATGCACAGGATGAGAAGTGGACAGATGGTGAGATTTTCAGATTTGTGCTTCTTAAAGTGTTTCTAATCGAGCTGAAGAAAGAGCTTTGATGATGCTCGCCTCACTTTGCCAAGTGGTTTCTTCTCTGTGCCTTTAAAAAGAGAAACGATATGGCTCTCCTGGTCGTCCCGCTGCTCCTGCAAACAGGGCTCGTGCTGGGATCAAACTACGGGTACGTGGAGTGGTCGGATAATGAGCGCGAAGACAAGAACCCACCGGTGTTCAGCACCCAAAACATCAACCGGGAGCCGCCCCACCACCCGACCTTCTCCCCGCTGCCGGCCACCGAGCGCGCCGTGGTGGCGCACAAAATTGAGGAGGACCTGCCGAGGGTGGTGACCGCTTTCCTGCACACCGGGGACTCCTCTGCGCTGAGGCAGGTCAACTGCTCACGGAGGTACGAGCTGAGCAGCCTGCGAGGCGGCCTGCACGTCGCCTCCCACTACTCCCTGCACAGCATCCTGGACACCGTAGCGCACGCCACAAACTTCCTCAACATGATCCTTCAGGCCAACAGGTCCCGGGAGCAGACCGCGCGGAGGGACATACACTGGTACCACGCACTGGTCCAGAGCATCCTCGAGGGGGACCCTAAAATCCACAGAGCGGTGGTGACCTTCCACGCGGACGCGCTGACGCCGGGCCCCCACGTTTTCCTCCAGGCGACCAGGACCGAGAAGGAGGTGGTTCTGCAGGACCTGTCCGGCTCCGCGCACCGGCACCTGAGGAGCAGGAGCCCCGAAGCGGAGTGGTATAATGAGTTTAGGGACGGGAGGAGACCGCACGCGCACAGGAGAGTCCCGGAGACGTCGGGCACCGGGAGTGGGAGCTACCTGCTGGACAAAAACCAGATCAAGTGGTCGGCGCCGTACCTGGAGTGTGAACACGGGGCGTTTGTGCCGTACTGGCTGCTGACCTTGTCTGCGGGCTTCTACGGACTGAAGAGCAACTCTGCACCGGAGTTCAGGTGAGAGGAAGAGTGTATGAAGGAGAGAACATGTTTGGGTTTGGTAAGTCTTGTGAAGGGAGTTTTTGTCCACAAAATGTATTAACATGTACAAGTACTGGCAAGTTTATTTATAAAGCATTATCATACACAAAGGTTATTCAAAGCGCTTTACCAGCAATACAAAAAAAGGATTCAACCCTTTCAAATATGAGAAAATGGCACTGATTTCCCTAAAAACATGGGGAGAAGGCAGAGCAACTTAACAACATGGCTCAAAAATAAGCAAGAAGTTGGTAAAAAGTTAAAGGAAAGTTACCTGAAAAGAGGAGAAAAGGTTTTTTTTTTTTAAGTAAACAAACAAACAAAAAACCCAAAAAACAAGGTGTATATATAGAGATATATATATATCTCTATATATACACACACATATATATTCACCAGGCAGAGCCCCAGGTGCAGGCTGTGCAGAGATGCCCTAGAGGCAGTCCAGCACATAACAGCAGGGGGTATGATGCAGGCATGTACAGCCTACATGGAGTGCCATAACCAAGTGACTAGCATTGTGTACAGAAACACCTCTACCTTCCTGAAATTTCACTGGGGTATACGGTATTTGACGGTGAAAGTGTGCTGTGCCAACACCCCCAGTGAGCGTGTTACTTACTTTCAGCTTTTCAGACTTAAAATATTTAATAGAAACCTACAAATGTGAAGGAAATAATATTCTAATATAGTAATACCTATTGTCATCATTAAACAGAGAAATACAACCTTTTAAATTCAACTTTCTCTCTGTTGCTGAAGACTGACGAGGCTTAATTACTGTATTAACTCATCATAAAACACACTTCATTCAAACTTAAAAGACACAAAATGCCACTGTTAGGTGGTGCATGCTGTGCACTACATACAATGACTTAAATAGAAAGAGGAGTGCCTGTATTTATGACAGTTTTGAAAAACATGCCTTTGGAATTTCTATATACCCTGGTATAGAGTAATATTGCCCACGCCAAATACTTGCACAAATCACAGGCAGAACTCTTATGACATTTTAGGTATCCTTCTGCATCAGCTGATAGTGCTCCATGAGGCCATTATTGTGATGTCAACAAATACACATTGTGGGATGAAGCAGCACAGACCTTATATTCATACAACAGCACATGACAACCAATGACGACTGTCAAGATGGTTCGAATTAGTTCGAAAGTCACGGATGATTAGGTTAAATCAAAAGAGGCACATAGTAAGGTGTAGAAAAAAAAACTTACTTCCCCCAAAGGGGAAGTGAACTCTGGACTCCCTCATGAAAGTCTCTTGTTTGTGGGACCTGTCCACCGCCCCTCCTGTCTGCCCTTTAGGTGCACTCTTGGTCCTTACATTATGTCGTTACCGGCAGTATTATTACTTGATGCTATACTTCAGGGATTCATGCATGTGAGCCGTTCCATCCGGCGGCGATCTCAAGTCATGACGCCTGTGTGCGTAGCATGTGGATGCACCTGGTTGAACGCGGAAGATGGCTTTTTGCGTCATGCTTGTATGCTGAAAGCACTGACAGAACGTACGTGTTTGACAAATTTGGAGTGAGAATGGGCTGGTAATACCAAGCGGCAACCTCAAAGGTTGAAAAATGAAGCCAATGCTGAAGTGCCACAAACTGTAGTTCATCAAATGCCTCCTGAGGCTGTCTCCAAAACAGAGTCAGTCCCCATAGACCACCGTGTTAAAATGCCCAACTTTACAGCATTTTGAGCATATTGGAATACCAGGGGGGATGTGTCCCTGTAGTCATACTGCTTCATAAGTAATAAAAATATAGTCTTATTATCATGAACAGTGGAGCTGAACTAAGTATCCAGCATTTGATTGACAATAACCCTCCCTGAGACTGAATGTAAATATGGATGCTGATGATCTGCAGCCTTGATGCAACAAACAGATGGTGTAAAAAAGGCTTCACAGACATAGGTAGACCTTTCTCATTTAATATGCTCGCCTGTCAAAGCACAGCTGTGCATCTCTGCTGCTGCAGCCTACTATCTAATGATCACTGCAAGCTCAACACTGTGAGTTGTTAGTGAGGGGATCTATACAAGCTGGCATCTGCAGCAGTTAGGCGCTTAAAATCACCCAAAGATCTCATATATCAGGGCTCCGAAAAGATCAATTAAATCATGAATAAACAATGAAAGATCACAAACTGCAATGTGAAGCCAGTGTGAATTTCAGGTGCACCCAACATCCGACAAGTAGAGATGTATCACACACACAAAGACGTTCAATACTATCATCACTCAGCTGGAAACCCGTTATGAAGACATTTTCTCGAATGTTGGAGCCAAAATTTGACTACAAATGCCAAACACACATCTATTTACACCACCAGCAACATATAATTAAACTCTACCCACACCCTTTGAAACCAAATTGGTTTGATTTCTTGAAAGTCATGGGGAGAAGGCAATGAACAATTTAATAAAACATGGCACAAAAACTGTGAAGAAATTACTTAAAAGTTACAAGAAAATGACCTGAAAAAAAGAAAGAAAGAATGAAAGAAAATGACCCAAAAAAGTGCTGAAAATAATAATAAATAAATAATAATAAAATTATTTTTCAGTAAAATAATTAAAACATATATTTCTATTGATTATAAATATTTTTTCACCTAGTTTTTGATAATTTTCACCTTTTACTAATTTCATGCTAATTGTGGGACATTTCCTGTGGTGTGTCCAGATTTTTTTTTTCTACTAATGTGGCCCAAATGGGCACATGCATTAATTAACCATACCATACTATACCGTCTTTAAATACTTACATTGCAGTGTCCTGTTTATAGTTTAGTTTAAAGGATAAATAGACTTATCATGTACAACACAACAGAGTGGCACTTCACAAATGTAAAATGAAGTTTCTATACTTCTACCTTTTTCAAACATTTATTTATGATTTTATAAAGCAGTATAAGAATACAATATTTGTATAAAATTTTTACCAGATGTATCAGGTTATTTGTATGGTATATTATTCAGGCTAGACATTAATCTGGCACATTACTGCCTCTCAGATGTAAGACCGAATTACACTTGTAAAAACAAAAATTCATGTCACTTATCAAACAGCTCAGACTGACTGGGCAGATAGCCCATAATAATGGGATGGCACCTGGGGCGGCCAATCAGATTTCAGGGATGGCCCATGCCCCCTAGATACGCCACTGTTTCTTGCCAAGTTGGTCTTTGCCTTTAACCCCATGTTTTCAAAAGAAATAATACCAATTTGCTAAGGTTTCAGAGGGCTAAACAGGTTTAAAAGGCAACTGAATGCAGCAAAAAAAAAAGAAAGACAAAAATGTTTCAAAGAGTTAACTGCGACTAGAGAGTAAATAGGGTAAATTAATGTGGGTGACATTAAATGTGAAAGATACAGAATTGTAGTTTTCTGTGTCGTGCTGGTGATTTTGGCAGACATCCACCCTGCTGACGTGTCCCTGAGCAAAGTGCTGCATCACCACAGGGACAGTCACTCTCCCGGGTTATGGAGCTTGAGATGTGTCCAGGAGCCGCTCTGGAGTTACCACGAAATCAGTTTGATCAGAATCATCATTCATTTTTAGCTGCCACAGCAAGCTATGAAGTTTCAATTCACTGTAACGGCTCACATTTCTGGCTGTGATGCTCCATTTGTCTCCAAAAATGAGTTATCGTCTGTCTAAGATTGTTGTCTGAGACATCAAACCATCAGTGACGAGGATGTTTAGTTGAGAGAAATAGAGGATCTGCTTGTGCCAGCTGCCCTAAGTGTCTGTTAATGTTATGTTTCATTGAATTAATTCTGCAGAAGAATTCATAATTAATCAACTGACTGCTCGAGCTACGCCAAGAGGCCTTTTGAGAGAGTGTTGAGATGATTGTGACATTTTACAAGTGACTGTGATTTGTGAGAGAAGAAGAAAAGTCAAATATTTTAAGCTAGTGGGTCCCAACTGGTCCAGCCACTGGGTCCAGATTTCTCCTTAGTCATTAGTTCAGGGTCCGCACATAAGAGAAATTACCACATATTCAATGTTATTTCACATACATGGGCTTAAAACATAACTAAATAAAACATTGCTAGAAGACAGAGCAATTTGTTAAAACCAGGGGCATATCCAGGATTTGAGGACATTGGGAGCTTAGCCCAGAGAACATTTTGGCGATTTGTTTTTTTTCTTTTAAATTTAAAAAAAAAAAAAAATAACTTTTTTTTCTTTAAACCTTTTGGCAATATTGTTTATCTTTAATTTTTTGAGTATTTTTTAGACATTGACAGGAGAATTGACAGAGAGGCAGCTCAGGCTTAAACATTAATTAGATAATTAACATAAGCATATTTAGTTTACTCAATAAAAAACAAGGTCTAGACCGGGGGTCAGCAACCTTTGCAATCATTTGACCAAAAATAATTTTTTGAAAACTGTCTGGGGCCGCAAAACATATGTGAGCCTTATAGTTAACGTAACACTGCCTATTAAGTCTAAATAACTCTTTCAACATTATATGTCTAAATAAGTATTTATTGATATGTTTTACAATGGTGTGGCTACTCTACAGTGAGCTACTCATGATTATTTGCTACTTTAACTTTCTAGAGTTGGCAGTTAAAGCAAACAAATATTTAATATTTTAATATTTTTTACACACTGTTAAATTCTCTTTTTTCCTCCGACACTTTACGGTTTGTAGTACATAACTAGCCAACGAGGGCAGGTCGAGACACGCAACATGAGGTTTGGCAAAATTTAGAGGACAAGCCGTCAGGCCATAGATGTATGACACAAATATTAGTTAAGTTTAAGTTAATTATTCAGTGGGTTTTTTAAAAGTGGAAAATGTATTTAGACCTAGAAGAGAAAATAAATAAATAACAATATGAAATTTTATTTCCATGATTTTTGTTTTCTTTTTTTTTTGGATGGCGCCTGGCTTGATGGTTTAAATAGTAAGTTAAAACTGTCATGACTAAAATAGATAAGCAAAGGACTAATTGTGGGGTTTGCCTACCTGCCAACTTGGGTGTCCATTAGGCTAAAAAAATGCAGGCACATGCAGGCTCTTTTCCAGAAAGGCGCCGTATTTTAAGCTCCCTGTTGTCCGTTTCTCTCTTCGCCTTCCTTTTTGCTGCGCCACCGGTCCGCCATTTTTTAATCCATTACGTTCGGTCTTGGCGCCTTCACGGTCACGTGACTCATCATCGTCATCATCACAGGCACGTCGGCAAAGTTTTTTTTATTATTATCAATTAAAGTAACTGCGTGAATTTATTCATATTTCAACACGGATGCTAGCATAAAGTTACGTATTTATTTTATTTTGTATTTTATTATTATTTTTTAAAGAGAAGCAGAGGCTGGATGCTACAGTTGGTGGGGTTTGGAGGACCCCTACCGGCCGGAGGCCTCCGGGCACCGGTGTCTGACTAACAGTCCGCAGGAAGTGAAGCTCAGGTAACACTCACGACAAGTTAAGCGTATTTTAAAGCAACGTTATCGCGTCGTCTGCCGGTCATTCCTCCCCGCAGAGCTACCGGACTGTAAAGGCTAGTAACCGGCTGCGAGCCCGGCTAAAGCTAACCGTGCTAGCCTAACAAAACCGGAAGTCAAATTCGCGAGGCTGGACGGTAAAAAGCAAAAGAAGTCTGATAAACAACCGAAACACGGCCCGCCAGTACTACCGCAACCTGAAAATGATGGAGGAACAACAGGAGAGCAACATGACACAGCCCCCGAATTTAAGGGTAAGCAACATGTATTAGTAATATGATATACTGCATCACTGACTTTGGCTTGGATTGATAAAAGAGCAAAATATTAATACAATGGTGTCATGTCCAAACAGGCCTGGTTATAAACTGCTTTGAATGAGGAGGGCAGTAAGATATGTTAATATGAGTTATTTTTTTATTGAATTGGTTCATGTTGTCAATTTTGTGCCTTTTGGCAGTAATACTCAGTTTACAATAAAAATAAAGTAATTTGCACTGGGAGTTGTTATTCTACTTTTAGTATAGATAAAACGATAGAGTGCTTAAAACAACATCAAAATAGTGGTTGTTTATCAAAAAAGTGACAGTGGAGGGTGCCCTACACACCAGACAGAGGTCCTATATGCCCCCAATGTCTAAAAAATCATAGAAGTGTCCCAAAATCCTAGAAATGTACTAAAATCCTAGAAATGTCTGAAAGACCGAGTAACATCTTAAAGTCCAAGAAGTGTCCTAAAATCCGAGAAATGTTCTTAAATCCTAGAGATGTCCTAAAATCTGAGAAATGCACTAAAATCTGAGAAATGCACTAAAATCGAAGAAACATACCAAATCCTAATAATGTTGAAAAAATCAGAGAAATGCCCTTAAATCTGAGAGATGCCTTAAAATCAGAGAAATGTTCTATAATCTGAGAAATATCCCAAAATACAAGAAACTTCCTAAATCCTAGAATTGTCCTAAAATCCTAGAAATGTTCTAAAATCTGAGAAAAGCTTTAATATCTGAGAAATGTCCCCAAATCCTAGAAACTTCCTGAATCCTAGAAACGTCCCCAAATCCCAGAAATGTCCTGAATCCTAGAAATGTCCCCAAATCCTAGAAACTTACTGAATCCTAGAAATGTCCTAAAATCTGAGAAAAGCCTTAATATCTGAGAAATGTCCTAAAATCCCAGAAATGTCCTAAATCCTAGAAAACAAACACACGCACAAACACAGAAATCCTAAAAGCGACTAAGCTCACATGTGAACAGATTAGATTTTCAAGACATCTGAGAAAATTGCACCTGCAGATGAAGACCATGTCTTATAGTGGAAAGCTCCAGAAAGACACAGTTGAGTGTGTCTTTGACTTTTCCAGCAGCAGTAATGATGTCAGCAGAGGGAGCTGAGAGGGAACATAATAAAAAGCTTGTTCGACCAGACCAGAGTGTTGTACAAACCTCACCCCCTAATTGAATGTAACGATTGGTTGCAGCTTCAGACCGGATGCGTGTTGTTTTCCTCCTCACTCTACTTCTTGTCATTGTGAGTTGTGGTCCGCAACTTTTGCTGCGACTTGTCCCACTCATCTCAGTCGTCTGATGACATTTCTAAAAATAGAGCTGGTCGGCTCCGAACAGAAAAGCATAAGCTAGTGAAGATGATGGAGTCAGTTCCACCATGTCTGCGACTTTCTACCTCAAAGCAAACTCTTTCTCATCTTTTTTCCCTTTCTTACTGTCCTTCAAAGGCACAATTTAAAACTCTCTCTGTGGCCGGTGCAGATAGTTCTGGTGGTGGCTTTTACTACGACACAACAGAGGCCATTCGTTTTTTTCTAAACTGAATCAAAGGAGAAGCAGGTTTTAGTTTCTGTGCTCCCCACCTGTGGAACAAAGTCATAATTCCTAAGGTCTGCTGAAATGGTTAACTCATTTAAATAAGGGCTTAAAACACTTTTTTTTTTTTACTGTGGCTTTCTGATAACAGTTTTTTATTTTTTATTTTTATTTTTTATTTTAATTTCATTGTCTTTAAATGTTTAAATGCAATTTCAATGTTTTCTGTATTTTGCAGATTTCTGCCCCCCTGTAAATCACTTTGATTTGATTTGATTTTAGTTTGATTTGTTTGATTTAGCACATATTGACAATTACAATGTTATACATTTCAAGAAAAGGAGACATGTAGGGGAAACCCAGAAAATCCTCAAAGGGCTTGACAAGTGAGGTTCCCCACAAAACTATAAATCACTGCATACTTCGTCTCTTAACTATGATCAAAAACAATTACAAAATTGTTAATATATATATATATATATATATAGGCTATAATAAAAATAGATAAATAAGAAAGGACAGGCAGATGAGGACAGAAATAATTATTTGAAGACATGAAAAACCTCACATCATATTGGGCTGTTGTAGGATATTTTTCACAGAATGACTTTGTGTCGGCTTATGTCTGAAGGGTGCTTTATAAATACATTTGCCTTGCCTTACAGTAGGTTTGAAGCTGGTGATAAAGATGTCAAAGGTTAATCATTAATTTGTGAAATTACTTGTTTCATTGTCAGGATTTAATCCATTCAGTTCGACAAGCATTTTTTAAGTCTAGAGGAGCTTCATAATTAAATTATCCTCTTTGTTAGCGGTTAATGGATATCAGGCTTTTGAAAGCAAAATTAACTGAAACTGATATCCTTAGGTGGAATAGGTATCACTTTTTTTTTAAAATCACAACCAAAATAATGCTGAGACATCACAATGCAACAACAGATGACACCATCTCTATGGAGACTCAGCCTCCGCTCAGGTCAGATTATGGAGGAACAAAACAGAGCACATAATGCTGCTGACAGTTTTGTACAGCAGGTGGTGGAATGAAAATGAATGACTAATGACTTTTTTTGTGACAAATACGGATTCATTTTAACATGGTCTTAAAGATTAACAACCGTTCCTGACTAAAAATATCGCTAAGCATCTATGCCGACTTTATTTTTGCTCAAAATTTGTGCATTGTGTTACTTTGCATGAGTCCACAGATGGTTCTCAGATGTAACATCTATAGCATCCTTCTGCTGGCTCGACTGATGTCACTGTCTGTCAGCACTTGACCTGTAAACACAGACTGAAACACACACACACACGCACACACACACATGCATTCTGTCACTCAGAGGTATCAGGACCTTCGCCTCCCTCTCTTTCCGCCTGGTTGTGTACTTGCAGAGAGCTGGTGGCCAAAGCCTTTCTCCGTGCGTGTTTGTTCCGCTCCCCAGCAGCCAGATGGGAATAACGGGTGTCAGGCCCATCCACCGAACCACAGAGGGGAGAGAGAGGATGCATGTCAATGTTCAGCTTGTACGATGGGCTGGTGGAGGAAATAAGTAGGAGGGGGTGAATAAAAGAAGACTTAAGCATGTTTTACATGTGCATGTAAGAGATAGAGAGAGCGAGTCAATGCTCGACACAGAAAGCTACACGGCAACAGCTGAAGCGAACTTTTCTCCACTGGTTTAATGCTGATGTTAGAAGGTCGTAGTTTCCGAGTCAGGAGGCCGTTCTTCCGACTTTGTTGTGATCGTGTGGTTTTAGGTTGTAAAGTGGCGATAACATGAAAGCAACAAATAAGGTGGGTTGTATTTTAATGCTAAGAGCATTTAAACAAGAGGTTGTAGCTGTTTCAAAGTTATTTACTTTTTTTAGTCAATTTCAAGTCAAGTCAATTTTGTATGTAAAGCCCACAAATCACAATTTGTCGCCGAGGGCTGTACGACATCCCTCACGTCGACTAAGGAAAAACTCCCCCCAGAAAACCCTTTAAGGGGGAAAAAAGAGGTAGAAACCTCAGGAAGCGTGACTGAGAAGGGATCCCTCGAAAAAATTTAATTTAATTTTTTACATATTATTGTATTTTTTATATATATTTTTATATTGAATTAAGGTTACTCTAAGTGGACAGCAGTTAACATTAATACCATGATACGCTTAACATCTAATCAGAGCTTTATTTCAATTGATCAAACATTGACTTTTGATCGCCTTGTTTACACATTTGTAACATCAAGTCGGCCACTCCTTTTATAAAATAACATTGTTATCAGTGTTAGTATACTTGCCTGGCATGTTTTATAGTTAAACGTTTGCTTGCTTGCTACAGCAAATAGATGCATATACTACAATGTGCAACTACTAAAAGAAAATTATAACTACTAGGAATATCAATTGTTGACACTATTTCCAAGCCTTAAGTCATTTCTGCAGCCCTGAAACGTCACGCAAATGTCACAACTGGGCAACTAAGGTATTATCGAAATTTCCCAATTTCCAACTTGTAATTAGGACTTTTGAGAGCTTGTAACACATAAATATAATATTTCCGAGGAGCACGCTGGTACCTTCCACAGCTTGCCGGCCCTGACCCAAAGTAAGGAGCACGCTGTTAATTAATGCTAATATATTTTGGCTCATTATGAGCTGGTAGCTGGCTTCTAGTGGTCCCGAAAACTCAGTTAAATGAACAAAGAGTGAGGTGGTCAGATACCTCTGGCTTAAAGGGGACGGTGAGCTGGTAACAACTTAAAAGCAAGGCAGCACAAGTCCCAGGTAGTTTTCCTCTGATGCTGTATTGCAGTCACATCCCCGAACAGTATTTAAACTTATTCAGTCCACAGTGTGGATCTGTGTTGGCTCACTGCTGCAGCTGTCTCAGTATATTGAACTGCATCAGTGCCCTGCAGAGGTGTTTGGGGCTGCAAGCAGAGAGAAAACATGAGATTCTTTCTCACCTTAGGTGGGAAAACATCACGTCTGCTGTGTTGAAGAACTCTGGATGTCTAATTATGGTCTTTACCAATATCTTTCTTGGGGTTTTCAAGTATAACAGATATTACTTATGAATAAAATAGTCTTGGCAGCAAATATGGTACATCATAAAATGAAAAGGCAAAACAAAACAAAAACAACAACAAAAACAGCAATAAAATAAATAATAATAAAGCAGAGTTGAAAAACAATTGTACAGAAACTTTGAAGATTACACAGGCTAAAACACTATATAATCATATTTCTATTTGCCCTGACCCCCACTCCCATCTTTGGTTATATTGGTCTTTATCAACATTTTGCTTCAGAAAGTCCATAAAGCCCCCCCCCCCAAATATTTTCAAAAGCTGACAGCTTTTCTTTAATAATATATATTAGTTTTTCCAAAACATGTGTTGATAAATCCTTAATATATTGCTTTATACTCAGTTTATTCACATCGTTCTATCCCATAGCTGTTGCTCTCTTAGCTTGTAAGAGATTCAAGTCTATTAGCACACGGTCATTCTTCCAGGTTGTAAAATCACCTGCATAAATACCCAAGATGCACAAATTTGGCCAACAAGGGACTTTCAGTTATCTGGCTCACCATGAATTACAATCTTTAAAAGTTAAATTGAAACTAGCTTGGGCATATATTGATATTATATAAATATGATGATATGACACTAGATATTGTGTTTTATTTTTTATATTGTAATATTGAAAGTGTTGTCTTTTCCTGCTTTTAAAGGCTGCATTACAGTGGGAGTAGGTGATATATCGGATATACTCGAGGTATCACGGCATGTGTTATATATCAAATGACTATATTGCAAGCATTGAGTATAAATTGTCACATAATTTTTATAAGCCATTGTTGTGACTAGACTGTAAATATTAAGCCACATTTTGCGATGATGGAGTACTACTGCGATTTGCAAATACTATACATATATGAACTGGAGACATGTTAGTTTGTTTCCATCTTACAGTGAATAAATCATCCACTTTTACGGCGCTGCGGTAACAGTCTGAGTGGGAATTGTACTTTTCTGAATTCCTGTGCCTTTACCCTCTTAACCATTATATCCACATTACTGATTATATTCATCTAAAATCTCCCAGTTTAATTATTAGCATATTCTGTGAAAGCAACAATAGTCAGTCAGAGTTGTTATAGTTTTGTATTTTTATTAGTTTTTTTATATTTAATTTTTAATTTTTGTTTTTAATTTGTTTTAGTTTTAAGTTCCAGAATGGGTATTTAAAAAAACAAACAAAAAAAAACATAGTTAAATGAATAATAAAAAGTAAAAACAAATCCTTCATTTCTTTTATGAGAGGCAATTTTTCCTTTATTAAAAAAAGTTAGAAAACTTGATATTGTAGTTTGTCCTCTGGTGACCAAAACAGAACAAAATTTATCTCTCAGTGCATCTTTGATGTCTGGAGAGCAGTAACCTTGTTTAAGTATTTATTGAAATCTCAACCTGCCGTTTCCTTTTTTTTCCTCCACCTGCTTCTCTCTCTCTCTCCTCTCTGTTTCACTCCCATCACTCTTAATTTCTTCCTCGCTTTCAATCTATTTCATTCATTCCTCTCTATTACCACCTTCCCTTTCCGCACTTCGTCCACCCTCGACCTTACCTCCCCTGAGCATCGCTCTTCCTGTTCTTTTTAATTTTCTTCTCTTTCATTCTGTCCGTCTCCCTCTCCGCCTCCTCCTCCTCCCTCTTCTCCATCGCTCCGATTTGCTTAACCCTCATGCAATCTTGTCACCTCTCCCCTTTTCTTTCCCTTTCTCCCATGTCTATCATTTCTACATTACTGACCCCCATCTTTTCTCCTGTCTATCACCTTCCTTTTCCTTCAATCTCACTTCTCTAATATCCTCACAAAATGTGTTTCTTTTCTTCTTCACTTCTCTGTTGTCATTTATCCCCATCTACTAATTCTGCGTCTTACATTTTTACTTAAATTCTTTGCCGCACTCCCTCCTCCTAATTTAATTTTGCCTCCTTATCGTTCCCATCCTTTTATCTCTTCCCTCGCTCTTAACTTTCTCTTGTAATTGCACCATCTTTTCATGTGATTTAACTCTCACTATTTCCTCATCACTCCAACATGTTGCCCCTTATTTTTCTTTCTGTCTTGCAGGGGTGTGGTTCGAGTGGATGTGAACCTGCAGGACGTGGACATTGACCAGTGCTCAACCAGTGGCTGGTTCGCCGGGACTCATCGCTGTAATCTCACCAGTATGGAAGTGAGTCTGCTCTAAAGTACTCGTCATTTAGCCAGGCATGACAGAAAAAAACATCTATATCACTTCAGTTTTCTTCTGTCTTGTCATTCTGGTTCCATGTTGTCATCTTTTCACCCACACACCTTTCAGTCTGATCATTATTTCCTCAAAAATGCAGTGAAACATTGTGATCAAAGCAATTAAATGTGCATCAAGTGGAAGAAATAACAATAGCTATGTAACATCTAAAAGTCAGAACTTAAAAGAGGCATTTGATAAGAGCCCTTTTTGTTGGATATAAGTGTTTTTTTTCTCTCACAGCCAGACTTCTTATTAAAGGGTCCTTGCTGCCTACTCACCGCAAGGCTCTTTGGGCATCAGCTAACTGACCAAAACTGAAGGAGTAAAGTTGTTTTTTGACTCACTCAATATGGCAAAAAAAGTTTGAGCAAAACTAAAGGTTTTTACACATTGGGAGTGTGACAAATAACACTAAAAAGTTAAAATCTTTTATGCATGGGAATATTTCCCATCACAACTATCCACGCCTTCAGTAATGCAAATCTGTGACAGTTGCAACAGGTGTGCTATTGTTGTGATGTGACATCTGTTCAGTGTGATTTGATTTTTATTTTCAGTGCAAAAGCTCAGAAAAATCGTCTGCTTTACAAACAAAAAAAGGTGCGTTTTTAGCAGTGCAGCATACACAATGTCCATGAAAAGCGCTCATGACAAAATCACCAGATCGAAAAACTATAAATTGACGTGTGAAGTAATTGCACACGCACAAAAAAAATGCACCTGGTGTGAAAAGGTCTAAAAGTAGTAGTATTTTCAATCGTATTTTCCCATTTTTTTGTTGAAGTGACTAATGGAGGTCTAGGATTGAGCGAGAAACAGGGTGCAATGTAACCATTCAGGGTATTTGTGCAAGTCCAGCAATTTATGTCAACTAAAAGTTTTAACCACTGACAGGATCAGATTATGTGAGTGTATGTAAACATTATTAAAAAGATCCCCACAGAGATAGACCTTTTTTTTTTTTAAAAAAAAAGAATAAGATCATTTTCATTTTTCCAAAAAGAGCCCTGAAATATCCATTGCCAAACACACCAGGCTCCATTAAAATATATAGTAATTTAAGGGTGTATGAAGCTAGCATATTTTCACATCTAACTGGGTGAATTAAGGGTTTATTTCAACCAAACCAGAGTTGCTGATTGATGGAATAATGGAAAGATAAACCAAGACAGTTTTCGTGAGTTTTATTTTGCTTCTATTGACTTTGAATGAATGGTGTATTGTGATTATAAAATTAGTTTTTATTTGAATGGAATTTTGTTGGTATGGCGATGGCATTTTCAGGGCTGTGTCTGATTCAGACACAATCAATCAGACTGTGATTGATTGTGTCTGAATCAGACTGTAGTGGGGATCAGGGAATTGACAAAGTCGTAAAGATTCATCGTCTGGGAACCATGAACTTCAGTCTAGAGCTTCGTGACAATCAATCCAAAGGATGTTGGGATATTTCACTGGATAAGGGAAAAGTTTTGACCTGCTGATGGCACCAGGCGAAAGGTTGGGGCATCACCAAAGTTAAGATTCATCCTTTGGTTACCATGGATGTTTGTCCCTAGTTTCTAAAGGGTTTTTAAGCCTTGACCAAAACCTGCAGCTTAAGAAACATGTTGGCGCATTTAATATTTTAGCCAATATAATATTCAATTTTATTTATAAAGCCCATTATCACAAATCACAGTAAAAGCCATTTAATACCTCCTTTCTCGTTTATATATATTTTTGGAGCTCCTGGTTTGCCTTTATCTGTATCCCGTTGTTTTCCTCGAGCGCCTGACCTTCTGTTTTCATCTACATTTCAGCATCAAGAGAAACCATCATCTCTTTTTCCAAGTCCCAGGGATTGTTGTCATCATTGTGTGGTAGATTGTGTGAAAACCCCAAAACCTCAGACAGTAGTCCGGTGTGTGCAGACCTCATTGAGTGCCGCAGGGTGTCTGTGATGATGACTGTAGGTGACGGTGGTGGTGTATGTGTCCTCTCCGTGGTGCTTCCACCTGTGTGACCACTGTGATGGAACTGGCAGCAGCCATACATCATGTTTGTATCTATTAAAGCTCCTGTGTGCTGGTTGCATGTGTGTCGGTGTGTGTGTGGGGGCTCGGCTGTGCGTTAGTGTCAGCGCCAAAGCGTTAGTTTTTACGTGATGTATTGCAGGAAGCCTCTCTTTCTTCAGCGGGGGAGAGTGGCTGCTCAGGCTTGCGTGGCATGTCGCTGGCCATGTGATGTATTATAAATGCAGTGTAATGGATTGATGCAAGATGTGGTGAATAATTGACCATGCTCTTTGTCTGTGTGCCCCCCCTTCTCGGCCTGTCATGGAGGGGGACTACAGGGGAAACATGTTCGTCTCCATTTTCGTCTTGATCTGTTGTGTTGGTTTCATTTTTATAAGCAACTCTTTCATGGCTGCTGTCTGGTGAAATCTGAATGGTGCTGATTATAGTGCTGTAGTTCTGGTCTCAGATGTGTGTGTGTGTGTGCAGATGGTGTGTGATGTCTCTGTATTATCATCACAGTGGAGGGCAGAGACAGCCTTTTAGTTACCAAGGCCATTCCAGCCTGTCTGTCCAAGACCACTTTCATGGAAATGCTTTGAATTAGCAGAGTTTCTCCTGTGTGAGTGAATGTGTTTTGGTTCTAATTGAGTACGTTATTATGTACGGAGATTTCTGCAAATGCTCTCCGTGTGAACGTTTGCTCTTGTGCTGTAAATAAAATCAAACCTGAACATGGAACATTTATTAGAGGAGATTTTCAGGGGATCATTACAGAGCTTACCACTCATTACTCTCCTCCTCTGGTGATTCTCTTTCACACACACCATATTTGGCCAGGCGGCAGTCAGTGACTCAGTGCCATCTTGAATCAGCAGTGTTATTTGTCTCAGATGTAGGAAATGTTGGAAGCAGGAATTAAGAAAACAGTATCGAGTTGAAACTCTAAATTATGTTCATTCATTACAGTGTTTTGTTAGAGGGGACAAGTATTGACTGTGAAAATCTATCTGTTTCTCAAAGTGTCATCAATCTTGTCCTTCTGTTCTGTGTATAATTTAATTTAGTAATGAAATCAATCAACCAATCAACAATTGGAATAGAAGTTTCTTGCAGGATGAATGTAGATAGCTGTCCTCTATATGTAAGGTCAGTCTCTTCGGATTTAGCAGCAATAGCAGTTTAACACCACAAACATGAAAAACTGACAACAAGAAAATGCAAAATACTACTAATTTGTACTAGGAAGTTTTCCATTAACCCTCAAATTGTGCAAAATGAAATTGCGAATAAAAAATACACCTAATGGAAACATGTCAGTTTAGGAAAAAAACTCCCGTTTATCCCCAAAAAGTTTTTAAGTCACATGAGGTGATATTTCAGGCAATTTGAAAAAGCCATATATCACAAAACTGCAATGGAGACCCTTTTATAGCTCATATGATGTGCAACACCAGATGTTGGTAATGTAACTTTATTGATGCCAATAGCCACAAAACACAAAAAAGAAGAAGTACAACAAAGTCAAATGACATTTTATAAAACATGTCTCGGTATGTGTGGAGGGAAGAGTGACGGAGATCTTCTTGACTCTTATACCAGACAAAGAAATCACGGCGATATTAGATTGGCTTTAATGAGTGGCTGCAATAGAAATAAACGTGCCAATGTTTTGGAAATCCATCGCTGTGCTTCTTGAAATGTTATTGCCAGAGTCACGTAACATCGCGAGAGAAGTGGCTTAATATCCCTCAATGGAAATGCAGTCAATTGCAATTGTATTTTATCGAAATTTCAAAATATTGCTTAAGTTTTGCTCAAATCTGTAATGGAAACCCAGCTACTGCTACTGCAATGTGAACAACAACAGTTTTGCAACAGCAAAGTAAGAGTTTTAGTGGAGCAAAATGTTTCAGCACATTTTACCTACAAGGAAGTGGCGAGGCATGAGAGCTGATGGTGTTTCAGCCTCTGTAATATCTGCAGACTGTCACTTTAATCACTGTTATATAAAGAGAGATGAGCATCAGTTATTGTGTATGACAGGAAATGATAGAGCTGACATAATGTTGAAAAAGTGAGTGAATCTATTGTAAATATAATTAAATAACAGGCTATAAAGAATTAACACATGGGAATACAGGCAGTTTGTCTGATGATCACAGTGCTCTGTGACATTTCGGTTTAGTTTTAAATTTAGGATGGGAAATGTTCAGTGTCTTGTTTCTTTTTCCCCCTCCGTCATTTGTCCTTTTGTGCTACGTCTCTCTCAATAATTCACCCTTTTCGTTTCTTTTCCCAGCTCGTTCCTACTTGCTGTAATCAATTGCTTATTGCGGTTGTTCAGCCAGCCCATTCCCCACACTTTTGTGTAATACTTTAGGGACTTCACCTCAATTTTCTTGTTGAAATCAAAGTCTGAAAACACTGCAGTCAAGAGCTTCTAGGAAAAAATTATTTGGCTGCTGAAGTAGTATCCCAGTGCACCACACACACAATACTACATTTAGGTAAAACTTTAATAAAAGAAAAACTAGTTTTTTTTTAACTTAATATCACAGACCAAGAAGAAAAGAATTGCCTTTTGTCCCGTAGACCCCATTAAAAAACTGTTCATTTCTAAATCTCACTAAATACATTTTTTGGGAAATGGGCTGTGGAAAGTCAGTGTGAGGCTCATTGCTTTCTCCATTGAGAACAAACACACCCCGAGGCCCTGTCTCTGAGAGACAGATAATAACGAGACAGACTCTAGTAATGTGACGGAGCAGAGTATTACCACAACCACTCACTTCTCATTGTTACTATGCTGTAATGACTCAGTTTGTACTTAAAAAACCTTTATGTTAAAAACGCTGTGTTTTTAAACTCTGTTTATTCTGTATGATGGTGAACAGCTTGTTTTATGTCCCGCCCCTCATTGTAAAGGCGGTTTAATGAAACCTGAGGAGGTTTGGAAATGTCTGGCGATTTTTTCCTTAATTTGTTTATTTCACTTTAATGTAACACCTCTTTATAACTCATCTTTAATGTTATGACCGTAATATATAGGCTTTAATAGGGTTATCAGCTTTATAGGCTAGAAGGCTCCTGCTAAACCAACGAGAATAACGTTATCAACTTATTAAGTGGCGATTGGCGAACTTTACATTTCTTTATCTCTCAACAACACTGCAGTTAACATGTAGGCACAAAAATAAATTGGTTATAGGTAGGATAATATCATGCACAAAAGCTGCTGGAAACGGTGACTGTTCGCTAGAAACACTCACATTTGGGGACACAAATGCTGCTAAAAAAGCAGTGACTGTTTGCTAAAAACGCCCACATTTGGGGACACGAATGCTGCTAGAAATGCTGCAATATGCCGCTAAAAAAACACCTACGTGTGGTGATACAATCACTACTAGAATCACCTCAATGTGTTGCTAAAAACAGACAAGTTTGGGGACACAAACACCACTGGAAACATTGTGATGTGTTGCTAAAAAAAATACTTTTGGTGGCACAATTGCCTCTGGAAATGTTGCAATGTGTTGCTAAAAAAAACACCCATGATTGGGGTCACAAACACCACTGGAAAACTGCGATGTGTCACTAAAAACACCCACATTTGGCAGCACAATATCATCACCAGTTTTTTTTTGGCGACACTTGGTGGCGTTTGTGGCACCAAACCTGTGTGTTTTTGTTGGTGTTTCTCCAGCAGATTTTGAGCCACCAAACCTGAGTGTGTATCACCCACCTGTCCCTTATCTGCGCTTTTTAAACCACCAAACTTGGATGTTTTAAACCAAAATGTGATCTTTTCTTAACCATAATCAAGTGTTTTGTGCCTAAATCTAAATAAACTTTACTAGAGCCTTGTTGAGAAAGTTTCAATGCTACAAAATAATGTACAAATGTAACATAACCCCAGTTCGCATAAACCTTTATGCAGATATTTTGGAGACAAACAGTTTGCTTTTGGGCAGGTAGCACACAGCAGTTTTTATTCTGCATCTGAAAAGTGGGTTGTTGAGAGTTTTTGTGGGAAAAACAAAACAAAACAATGAGCTGTGAGTTTATGTGTATGTTGTCTAGACAGTAATTATGATCAGTCAAGTGGGAAAAATGGTCCCCTTCAGCCTCCTAGTTGTATATCCAACTCATTGTTGTAAATTTCCAACAGCTATGATATTTCCCAGTTGGCAAAGAGAACAACAGAAGTGTCAACAAACCTGTGGCAAAATGGCTGCAAAGCCATCTGTTGTGGTCTAGAGGAAACCTAGACATAACATGCTGTGCGACTCCCCACTCTTCCCAAGAAAAGCCAGTTTCACAGTATGTATCAAAATTCAAAGAAAACAGTTTCAAACTTCAGAGCTGTGCAATGCCCACAACAACAAACAGAAGCTCAGGAGCTAAAACCGTAAACTTCCTGAACAAAAAACAGCATCTGAAGTCTCTAACCTGAGATCGTACCCAAGAACAAGAGAAAAATGTTGAACAGCAAAAACAAAAAAGGCTTCTCACTCCTACCAAACTGCTGTTAGGCACTCCATATTTACAGTGTACAAATTAACAGATCATTAACAAAAATACTAAAATGAATATAACACATCTTAACAAAGTTGCTAAATTCTAAACACAATATCAAACAAATTTGCCGAACATCTTGCTAAGTCTCTAATATCAATACAAAGAACGAGATGCTGGCTTATTGTTGGAATTGGTAGAGGTGAAGGAAGGAAGGTTGCTGTATTTCTGCTGTCAAGTTAGGCAATTTTGGGGTCTTTTAAGACTGACTGGCTAATGGAGCCAGCCTCAAGTGGCTGTTAGAGGAACTGCAGTTTTTGGCACTTACCATTAGCTTCATTTTATATATATATATATAAATGCTTGTTGTGGATTGCCATTTAATACCTTTAAAGAGCTTAGGTCAACTGAAAAATAATTTTGGCGTTAAACCCAAGTTATTTGGTTTCATTAAGGAACCAATATAACCATTTAACTATAAGTCTGTGTTTACATTTCCTGTATATGGATGAGCACCCTTTTTCTCAGCTTCTTCTTCTTGGCCTTTTTTTCTGGTCTGCCCGGATACAGCGAGGCTGTGGAGGAAGGTAGAATGTGTCACCATGAACCAAATACAAGACTTCATGCATTATGGATCGTCAGTCGTAGGGGAAGCATCTTACATAAGAAGCCTCTGCTTATATAATTAGACGAGGACTTGGGAATGATTAGTGTGGGTGATTTGTGACTGGATGCATCTGAGTAGGTTTATATGTTTTTTTTGTTCTTTTTGTGTGCTTTTGAAATGTAAGTAGCCTAAGAATCAATGTTTGTGTGATGTGTTTGCATATGCATGTGTGTGTGTGTGTGTGTTTTCTCTCCGCCCGTCCTGTGAAACGTGCCGCTGGAGATAAAGGGCTTCAAAGGAAGAGCTCTGCTAATGAGTGTAAACTGCTGTGACAGCCAAGGAGGGTTACCCCCTCTGTCTCTCCTCTCGCTCTCTCTCCTCAATCAGCTACACTTCCTCTTCCTGCTCCTTTCCACACGCTCTGTTTCCATGGCTATTTACACCCTCCCAAATCCCTCTAACTATCTTTGGCGATCAATCCTTCCTCATCTCTCTTTTACGCTCTTGTTTTCCATTTTGGCCCTCTCCATCACCCTGACTCCCATCTCTGTCTACATTTTCTTAAAGCCAATTAACTCCTCTGAGAAGGGCAGAAAGACAAGCCAGAAATTATCCTTCCATCTGTCTATATTAAATTACGTTAAATCGTTATCTAAGCTGACCAAGTTATAATTTAAAAATACTCCCCTAACCATTTTCTAATTTACAATAAAAATAAAGTGGTTAACACTGGGAATTGTGATTGTACTTAGTGTACATAAGGTGTCAAAGCACATAATACAGCATCAAAATAGAGCTTGTTTGTCAAAAAAAGTGTCAGTGGAGGATCCCCTGCACCCTAAGCCTCCAATGTCCTAAAATCCTTGAAATGTTATAAAAACCCAGAAAAATCCTAAAACCCTAGAAACGTTCTTAAGTCTGACAAGTGTCCAAAAATTCAAGAAACTTCCCTAAAATACTAGAAACGTCCTGAAATCTGAGAAATGTCCCCAAAAATCCTAGAAACATTCTAAGATCTGAGAAACATCCTAAAATCCTAGATACGTCCTAAAATCCTGTAAATGTCCCAAAATCCTGGAAACCTCAAATCCAAAGAAAATCCTGTAAATGTCTCAAAAATCCCCGAAACACCCTAAAAAGCTAGAAATGTCCTTAAATCCTAGATATCTCCTAAAATCCTGGAAACATCCTAAAATCCAAGAAATATCCCCAAATCTTAGATGTCCTGATACAGGAAAAAAATCTTAAAACGTGCCCAATATCCCTGAAACGTCCCAAAATTCTGAGAAATGTCCTAACGTTCTAGAAACTTCCCAAAATTCCAGAAAGGTCCTAAAATCTGAAATATGTTCTAAAATCCTGAAAATGTCCTAAAATGTTTATCAAAAAAGTACCCTGCAGGCCCGACAGAGGTCCAAGTTAAGCCCCTGATGTCTTAAAATCTAAGAAATGTCCTAAAATCCTGGAAATATCCGAAAGTCAGAGAAATGTTCTTAAATCCAAGAAATGGCCTAAATTTTAGAAATATCTTAAAATCCTACAAACATCCTAAAATCCTAGAAACATCCTACAATCCGAGAAAGGTCCTAAGAGCCTTGAAACATCCTTAAATCCCAGAAACATGCGACTGGCCCCTGGCCCTCTGTCATTTTGCAAAAGTGGCCCCTGAGCAAAGCAAGTAGAGTGCTGCTGCTCTTCACCTTCTTCTGCTCCTCTAAACGCTACATCCTCCTCAGCATGAATCTGTGACCTCTGCATTTATCTGTGCAGCGTGAAAACTCCAAATTTGTGGATGTCTGCAGACACAGAGCGCCATGCCGCAACAGCTGCATTATTTCTAGCTGCAGCTCAGCTACTGTTTATAGTGATGTCTCTCTATTCTGAAAAATTAATTACCTGGACACATGTGGCCCCGCTCTGGCCCGCTGCAAGAAACCAGGCTCTGCAGTCTCGGGCTGTATGGGGTGAAAAAAAAGGGACATAAATTATTTGTTTCTGCCTTACTGTGTGTCTTTTTTGCTGTTCTTATCGTCTCTGGCACATTGCGGAGAAAGAAGAGGATTTAAGCTTCAAAAGTCTTAAAGTCAGTATAAATACTGCATGTAAGGAAAGGGATACCCAACTGAATAAGACACTGAAAAAGCCTGAGCAGAGTGTTAGCAGTAATGGGTGTTTAGGTGGAGGGAATATGCTGGATTTGAGGTTTCTACGAAGATATGTCATTCTGTATTTGTCAGGGAAGCAGACGGTCGCTGTTTTTTTTACCTGCCTTATCTTGGGGGGGGAAAAAAGTTGACTTGAGGAGCAGAGGAGACAGAAAATAACCTGTTCTGCTCCGTCTTTTCCTGTTTCGCTCTCTCCTCTTTCTGTTTTGTTCTGCCAGGGGCTCTCCGTCTCTCCTCGGGGAGTCTGAAGCTCTACAGTTTCAACCGCTTCTGTACACCAATTGGCAATGCATGTGTGTGTTTAAGGTTTTTTTTTCCATCATCAAAGAAACCATTAGTGTTTATATTCAGAGCTGGATTTACAAAAAAGGTCAAACCGAGGTAAATAAACCCTCAATTTAATGAGGTGAGCTTTACTGTACAGCTGTGAAAATGTATATCTACATTCAAAAAGACTTTTCTCATCTGGGGGCGGCGGGAAGCGCACACAACAGAGCATGAATGCACATTGTAAATTAACATAAAGTACCGTATCCAATAAAGCCTATTGCCATCTGGAGTGATCCTATGTGCCGCCATGACTGTGACACTGAGGGCTTTCTTTCCAAATGGGCCCACTCATGCAAAACACCCATGCCTCTGCAAAATGCTTGGTATGAAAGCATCCAGAAAAAGGTGTTCATTATAATTCAGGGTCACTGGTTATTTCTTCATGTAGTGCACAGACACACATACACTGAAGACACGGTCTAGATCAAAGCCGAGCAGCACTATTTACCAGGAGGGGTTTATTACTTGACCTTTGTTATTACAAAAACCACATCAATAATACAACACCACACATAGTTTAGCTTTATGATAGTCACTTGTTCTCAGTACTGGTGCACTGACCATAAACACTTTTTATTAAAAAGGGAATTTTGCAATATATTTTTATTCTTTAATAAAACACTCAGCGGAAAGATACTGCAGGCAAATGTCTCAGCTCTCTTAGTGTCAGTGACTCTTTCAAAGTTCACAGACTTAAACTTTATTAATCTATAATGACAGTAATCTTAGTAGTAATTGTATTATTACCCTGAAAAGACAAAATATTATTGATTTGTATTTAACAACAGATAAAATACCTGCTTTTGGTGGCTTAATCCCAGCAGGAAACATAGTGATGTCTAAGTAAAAATCCATTGCTTTTTGTTGCACTGTCCCAGCTGGAAATACAGGGATGTTTCTGTAAAAAGCAATAGCTTTAGGTGGCACAAAGCCAGAAGAAAACATAGTGATGTGTGTTTTTTGGGCTTTTTTTTAGTAAAATGAAAATCACCTGCTTTTTGTGGTACTATCATGGCAGGAAATATCTTGGTAAAACGCAAACACTTTTGGTGGCACTGTTTGGCGGGAAACACGGCCATGTCTCTGTAAATACAGCTAATTTTGGTGACGCAATTCCATGAAGTAACATAGAAATGTCTCAGTAAAAAAAAAAACAGCCATTTTTTTCGTGGCATTATCTCAGCAGGAGCTGCCGTTATGTTGAAATGATGTGAAACAACCACATTTAGCGGCACAATTCCAGAAATGGCATGATGTCTTGGCACAAATCCGCCACATCTGTCACGATGTTTTGGCAAAAAACAATCTCTCATTGTGAGACTATCCTGACAGAAATTAGAGCAATGTTTTTGTTAACGACAGACACTTTTTGTGGCACTAACCAGACAAAAAACAGCCATGTCTATGTATACACAGCCGCTTTTGGTGGCACAATTCCATCAAGTAACATAATGATAACAATCACTTTTTGGTGGCATTATCCCGGCAGGAACTGCAGTAATGTGTCTTTATAAAACAACCGCATTTGGCTGCACAATACCAGCAGGAAATGGAGGAAATGGTGCGTTGTTTTGGTAAAAATTCACTGCTTTTCATGGCATTGTCTGGGCAGAAATTGCATCAATGTTTTTGTAAATGACAGCCACTTTTCATGGTTCTAGCCTGGCAGGAAATGTAATGATGTCTCGGTAAAAAACGGCTGCTATTCACAGCACTATGCAGGCAGTAAACACAGCAATGACTGGCCAAAAAAATAACTGGTGAAATTAATATCTGAAATATTTCATCAATTTAGCTCATCAAAACTAGTCATGGATAAAAGTGCACAGCCAGGAAAAAAAGTTGTAAAATGTCCTTTTTGTCTGGAGGTACTTTTCAATGTCTTATTTTCAAAGTTTTATGACATTACCGGAGCTATTTTCACTTAGACTTGCAGTCTCACATTTTCCAAAGAAAACCTGGGTCACAAACTCTCGGCATGAAGTCTGAAAGAGATGGCAGAGAAGGGTGACCAGTCAAGTTGTATTTTTTAGACATAAAGCCACAATGAGCTCCATCCATTGTTCAGTATCTCTGGCAACACATTGTAACAGTTCTGCACCAGGTCATTTTTGATCGTCGAGGTTTTCTTCTGCCTCGAGTCCTTTCAGTGAACACTTTGAGATGCAATCTGTCTCCTTTCAAAGCACAAGGCTGAGCCATCACAGTCACCTCTGCCTTATTTCTGAGAGGAGGTTCTTTTTTTTGTTTAGCTCTAAGGTTGTGGTCTTGTTAAATCAGAGGATACTACTGATACACTTTTCAGGAATTCATTGTGGAATGTTTCAATCCTTTTCACATCAGCTTTGGTTTCTGCATTCAGAACCAAACAACAGGGTGGACATGACATTACTGTTAAACAGTTAGATGGTTGAAGTTGTGGGCAATATATTTAATATATTTGATGAATCATGTTCTACCTGAGATATATAAAATGTTCGTTCTCTAAGCCACCGGCATGAGACTGGCTACAGCGTTTCTGTTCTCCCTCTCTTTTACTGCTCTCTGCCTCTCACTGATACACACAAAAAGCGGTGCTTTTGCAGAGCTCCAGACATTGACTATTTCGTTGCATTTTGCAACCATGGTTGCATCAGCAACTATGACTTGCAGATACAATTAATATATGAACTAAAGGTCTGTTTTTTGCAGCTTACAGTAAATACATCCTCACATTTAGCAGTGCCGAGGTAACAGTTTAACTCTGCTAACACTAACATCCATCTGTTGATCAGAAGCATCCAGTCCAAAACAAAAACATCAACACTTCCCGCCTAAGACAAACCAGGTACTTCAAATTAAATGGGTTCTGCTTTGATTTATTAAATTATTACAATACTACTCCATACCCAGGGATATGCGCCACAACCTTATGCAGACCACAGACCTATATGTTGTTGCAGACTTTACCAAATCTGCTTTGTATTGTATGTTTTTAACCACTGTGAAAGAACGAAAAAATAGCGCTTTATTTCTGTAATTCAAGCTGCAATTTCACCTTTGATCACAATTTGTTTTATTTTTATGAAGTATTTTTATACAAAATGGGCATTGGCATTGGGTAAATGAGAGAAAGTGCTTTGGCAGTCATTACCTATGGCAATTCTTAATGCTTATGTGCAATTTTCAGATTGATTTGGTAACCCATTGTGGAGAGAAATGGATGCTGATAGACAGATGGACGGACAGACTTTTCTTATTTTATAGTAGGATTTCATTTAACTTCATTGCAACAGTGCTTTATTTAACCTAATTATTTGGCAACAGCTGCTTTAATGAACTTTATTGCACCTGTTTATGTAATAGTTTTGTATTTGAATAGTCTACATTAGTTTAAAAGAGATTTCAAAATATTAAGATATATATTGTGATTTGTTATATAACCTAAAAGTATTGTGATATCTTTTTAAAGGCATATTGCTGAGCCCTGGATGGTTGTTCTCAGGGTGTATTGCATCGTCCAGATGTTTGGGGAAACAAAATTCTCGCTAAAAATTCTTCCTAAATGAGTGACATTCTTTAAACTTGACTCTTGTAGGTCCCCAAAATGTCAAGTTACAAGGAAATGTGCAAATATAGCCAACAGAAGTGCTGTAGAGGCCCGTAAATTCCTGCTTTCTGGAAAATTCTTTACACTTATTTAACTGTAACAATTTACCATTATAAATATTATCAATGTAAAAATTATATAAAGTAGACAATACTCAGACTGCTTTTTATCAAACGGCAGGTAGTGCATATGCGTTGCAGTATTTTCTGGCAAATCCAGCATATTTCTCCTTTGATCTTTAATTAGGCTGATGATGCATTGTAGCATGAAGTGAGGGAGGCGAGCGGAAGGACAAGGATGCATATAGGATGCAGAGCAGGACAAAGACGGGGAGGGAGGGATGAGGAGTGACAGCGGAGAGGGACAGTCGTTGGGGAGGATTCATCCTCCACAGAAAAACACCATTCACTCTCTAATCTGTTGCCTGCAGCTCAGCGGCTGCCGCGGCCAAATGTAAGAGCCTGTCAAGTCAGCGGCAGCAGTTGGATCTTAATTGAGTGCGGCCTCCCAGTCGAGTCCATGCAGGGAGCTGGGGACCACCCACCCTCATGTCTGTGAGGGAAAACTGAGGGCTCATCTCATCTCTCAAGTCCTAAAATGCCAAGTGAGACGTGCTTTTCACTTATGACATATTTCCCAACACTGTACAGCCAATCAGTGGTAACGTTTTGAACAGTTTTCGCCCTCAGCTAACTGTTATATAAATCACAGCCCTAAATTACTGAATTTACAATCCTATCACCTGCATTTCTTTCAGCTCCCAGTTGAGGAGAAGTCTATAATCACAATACCAGAGTAGTTTACCTGAGCTTTTATAGACGCAAAACCATGATGGGTAAGGTTTCTTTTATCTATGCTGGTGCTGCGGAGCGAAACAAAATGCCTCTTGCGATAAAGGAGATGCAGGACTCCAAAGCCTTTAAGAAAAGGGTCAAACAGAGGCTGCTAGAGAGCATATCCAAATATGATCATGGTCTTTTTGCACATTGAAATCAGGTTTCTTTAAAAATGGATGTATATATATATATATATGTGTGTGTGTGTGTGTGTGTATTGGGTTTTTTTTACTGGTATGTATATCCGTGGGTGGGTTGCTGTGTTTGGATGTGGCATGTTGTGGTCGAGAATTTTCCTCTTGCTGCTTCTTGTGAATATCTTACGTCTCCTTAGACTCAACGATGAGCTGATTGGATTTTGGTGGTCAAAGGTCAAACAGTTAATGTCACTGTGACCTCTCATTCTCGTCAATATGATATCTCAAGAACACGGGGGATTTTCTAAAAATTCTGCGCAAACGTTCACAATAAACTGATTAGATTTTAGTGGTCAAAGGTCAAGGTCACCTGACCTTGCGTCCATCTCATTCTCGTGAATGAATATTTCAAGAAGACCGCGAGTAGGACTGGCCAATGTGCTTTAAAATAATATCACAATATTTTTAGGCTATAGCGCGATACGCAATATATATCTCGATATTTTGAAATCTCCTCCACACTACTGCAAAATATTAAAATACAAAATTAGAAAATGAACAGTTAAAAATTAAGTAGCAACTGCCATAGAATAAAGTTGCATAAACAACTGTCACAATAAAATTTAATAAAATACTGTTAAACAAAGTATAATGTTATATGAAGTACTGTGAACTAAAGTTAAATAATGTATTGTTATAATTAGATAAATCAAAGTGGAACCTATGGAGCTTTGATTTCGGCACAAACATCCATCTGAACTTAAGAATTAACTGAGAACTTGTTTAGATGTGTTTGAAGCATCCGTGTCTCAAGTCTTTACAGACAATTGAAAACTTTAAGTGCAACTTGTGTGGTTCACAGGGCACACAACTGCAAGGTGGTGATTCTAAATTACTGCTGGATTTAACTTCTTGTAAAATAAACTAAGCTAACTGGAAAATTAGGGTTGAGCCAAATACTCGGATGAAATGAGTGTCATAAGTGTGATAATTTACTTCTATCATTCAAATAATGTTTTTATATCAATACTGGCTGATGAAGGAAAATCCTTATGTGGGTTCTGGTGTAAATCCCGCTTTTTACAAGTACAGACAGAGATACATATAATTTAGTTGGTTAATCAGATACAGATACAGAAAAAAAGCTAACGTCCTTTAGGGATGCAGGGAGCCCAGCAGCTGCAGACAGCTCAGCCCTCTCCAGTCACAACCCTGTAACCGCGACAAGCCACCAATCAATAAGCAGCTATATAATCGCAGTTTTTGCCTCTTAAATTGATGGAGAAATTCCAGACAGGCGCAAGTCCAAGGTCTCCTCTCCTCAGACATCCGCTGTTTCAGTGGTTGGTCGTCTTGTGAAACAGCAGCAGGCAGATTCCACACCCAGGGGACAGAGTGATTGTAATGCTTTTAGGGTTTAATGCTTTCAGTGTATTTATAGATCTCTGAGGGACGCAGAGTGCTAGCTCTCTCTCCTTCCCTCCCTCCCTCCTTTTTCCTCCTCTTGCCAACTCCCATCTTGGTGTCGTGTTCGCAGCTTTTTATCAAATTGTACGACGAGAAACCTAAAACAGGTACCACAGGCTGCAGTCCAAACATGAGGGGCCTCGACGTGAAAGTTTCAGATAATTCATTTTTAGGTTTCAGTCTGCGGAACAAGTTGTAATCACTCGCATGTGAAGTATGTTTTTGCACTTTGCGCGATGGTATCAAGAGATATTGTTATGTGGTGCTCTGCTGGGAGCTCTGTGGTTTTCTACTTGTTTGACTGATTAGCAGTTGCTCGCTGGTTTTTATAGGGCTGTTGTTTTAACATTTTACTATTTGTATCATTGAAGATTAATTCCCAAATTTTTTCAAGGGAAAGTCGTTCTTAAAGACTATCTTTAACCCTTTGAAATCTGATAGATTGGCTTTATGTCTTTTAAAAACATTGGAAGGCATAGGGCAAGATTTGACCCCAAAAATAACAAAGACAAAAATAGTTTTAAAAAAAAGTAAAAAAACAAACAAATCAACAAGGAAATGACCTGGAAAAAGTGCTTAAAAATGATAATTTTCTGTAATGCAATTTAAAATATGTTATTATGGTAATTCTAAATAATTATAGTGATTTTCCCTAATTTGTTTTTATTTTTGTATTTTTCTAAATCTACTACTCTTCTTGCATTTGTGGAACATTTCTTACCAAGTTGCTCATCACCTATCTTTCTCATGTTTTTGCAAGTATTTGAACCATTTCCCTAGGTTTTTAAGGTTAAATACTTTTGAAAGGCATCTGAAAGCAGCACAAAAATTATGGCGATCCACATTTCAGAGACACTGTAAATATTTCCACCATAATAAACTTTATTTGAAGAATAATTGGAAGGTATGCCGTATAGTTTGGATATAAGTGTCTCCTTTGGATTCAAAGAGCAGCAGGATCTTTCCAGACTCATCATTTTATAGACATTCATTTATTATAGAAAGAGAAGTCCATCCCAGAAAAGCGAGAATTGACAGTGATTTCTTAAGACCATAATGCAATGCAGCAACTAGACTTTTTAGGTACTGTGCTAATGCGTTAATGCAGTTTTAACCCAAGTGGGTCCACACTTTTGAATCACTTAAACTTTTCAGATTTTTTTTCCACAGTTTGAAAAAAAACATGGTGGTCTGGAAGGTGTAGTTTGGAGTTTTTCAAGTGTGGATGTTTGAGACACTTATCCATAGTCAGTGTATTACATCCAATAGATGGCGGTCAGCACGTCAGTCGAGTAATGCCACAGAAGCTAAGCAACGTGCTGCTGTGGATGCAGGAAGCAGCAAAAATGTACACTGCTAAATTAAGACACACTTAAATATCTCTGTATAACACCAAGTCTTTATAAAATCTGCGATATCTATCTGTCCCGTTAGGAAGTGGAAGCGATTGTGAAATAATTTCATCTGCTTTGGTACAAAGGTGAGAAACAACAGGTAGACAGGAGAGGCAACAAGACAAGACAACTCACAAAAAAGAAATGGGTTTTGCAAAGTTATCAAAGGTCCGTTCAAAACTTTTACAGTTTTCCCTTGACGCAGCGTAACATTTTGATGTCTCGCCATAAAACAGGAAATTGTTGTAACTTCAGTGTACATTGTCCAATTTGCTTGAAACTTCATATGTTTGATAAGAGTCCCACTCTGAACACATCTGTATGACAGTATTCACTAGTCATAATAGCGCCACCTACTGGCAAGAGCAAGTAAGCCCTGAGAGATGATTATCGTTGGATTTGATTTTCATGGTTTGGTCTAATAATTATGTACACCAAGATGACATGGAATTTGTGTCCCCTCCTCTGCCACCGTAATTGCCGCTTGAAGTACTACACCATGTGAAATAGCTCACTCCAGGGTCCAAGCTCGCTGCATGCATTGTCCAACTTTCAAAGTCATGAACGGCCGCTTTAGCCGGTGTCCCATCAGTACCCCGACATACGTGGGGGTGCGAGGGCCCTTTCATCGCTGCTTGGAGCTTTAATTTGATATGAATCTTTTTAACAACCTCTACTGCACTGTTAAATGTTGCCAAATGGCAAGAGCAAAACAACACCACCACCGACAACAACAAAAACCCTGACAACAAAAATTGACTAACAGACTCAACATCAGGCTAACTGATGAAAAATTAAATGGCAATTTAGTCTGTTTTTTCCTTTATGTGTGTGCTTTCATTAAGCTTTCAGGAAAATTGAGCACCTGTGTGGTTTTTTAATGCCTAGACTTTGCTTAATATAATAAGACCAGAGCATATGCATAAACCATCTCAAACTGTTTACATTTGCAACCACATTGTTAAAGTATACCAGGGTATCTTTCACCCCCAGAATTAGCACTTTAATGATATCGTGCCTTTTAAGCAAACAAGGTCTGAGAAAATGCAAAGATCAGGTCTTGGCTCTATAATCAAACATCCTCTGCTCGGGCTGCCCAGCTGAAAAGATAAGTCTTCAGCGCTCTTTGTGATTGACAATGCAACCTTGAGCCCCGTCAGCCGAGTGTTAGAATAAAACGTGAAATTAAAAAGCCCCCACTGCATCCAAAGTAAGGTGCAATTATAAAATACTTTCTCACTTTCAGCCAGCGGTCTGATGAAGGTGATCCATCAAACGGAGACACGTCAAACGAGCGTTTCATAGCCCTTTCATAGTGGCTGAGGGAAAGCGAGGCTGGCCTTGGCACCGCTAAACCCCCTGCCTTTAGATGTGTGTGTGTGTGTGTTGCTGCGTGAGTGTGTGTTTTTTGCTGGAGAAAGCAGCACTGGTGATGGACGACATATGGAGCGGCGTGCAAGTGAGGCAGTTCGGGGGTATTGGGTGACATTAATCTGGTTTTGATGGTCCTTGTCGATCTGCTGTGTGGCGTGCGTGTTTCCTGTATTATACTCGTGGGATCTGCACTTAAACTAGTTCTGAGAGACGAATGAGCTCGAGTAATGTGCTCATGTCAGAAAAGATAACGGGTCTCATTCATAAAACGTGAGCAGAACTAATTCGTGTTTAACATGTTCGCTGAAAGAAATGTACGTGTATTTTAACAAGGAGTCAACCGATATTGTTTTTTAGGGCCGATACTGATACCAATTATTAGTAGTTAATGAGACCGATAACCAGTATTTGGAACCGATTTGCATTTATAATAAAACTGATTTTTTTTTCTGTGTTCAGTGAAAAGTTAGATAAAAAATGAATAAATAAAATAGCTCCCTGAAGTTTTACAAAGTAAAAGGTCCTCTCATGCTTTCTTTGCATGTATTGCAAACTGCCGTCCCTGCTGTTGGCTGAGGGAAATACACACACTTTTTTAGAAATTAATTTTTATAGGCAATCATTAAGATAAAATGCAGACACGTACTGGCTCTGATAATCATCCAGGCCGATAATCTGTTGACCCCTTGTTAATATACGCAATAAATAAACCCTAAAAACAAGACAATTGAAAGACCAGCTAAGACACACCCTGACATTGGCATGCAGAAGATGACATACAAAAGTCCTGCAAGAGTGCTTTGAAACAGCTTAAAGCTTAACTTAAAGCTGCACTCTTTGGTTCCTCGCGGCTGTCAAAGCCTCGAGGAACCAAAGAGTGCAGCTTTAAGTCTTTCTGCAGGAAATTCCACTTATACGCAGCTGTATACATGAAGGCTCGTTTTCCAAACTCCATACGAACCCGAGGTATCGACAGTGAGAACACGCTCTGTGAATGTAGTGCTTGTTATTATTCGGGGTGTTCAAGTCGTGTGCACTTATTTACTTCACACTCTTATTTGCTGTACTTTAAAATGCACCTGGGAAGCGAAAACTGCTTTTGCTGTGATAACGCGGACAGGTTTAATAAATGCAGTGATTGGGATGCACAGAGCCCAATAACGGTGTGAAACAGGCATCATATTTCATCCTTGCCCACCTCAGTGGTCCTGGGTGAGTCTCATCTTAATGAGTCTCAGCTTCCTTTGGACCGAGCCGAAAATACGTTCATAACAAACACCGCTGCTGCGTGTTTATGTCTGTATCAGCCCAGACACTTCATCGACTATCTATCTATCCATCGATCTATCTATCTGTCTGTCTGTCTCACTGTCTGTCTGTCTCACTGTCTTACTGTCTGTCTGTCTTACTGTCTGTCTGTCTCACTGTCTGTCTGTCTCACTGTCTGTCTGTCTTACTGTCTTACTGTCTGTCTGTCTTACTGTCTGTCTCACTGTCTGTCTGTCTCACTGTCTGTCTGTCTTACTGTCTGTCTGTCTGTCTGTCTCACTGTCTGTCTGTCTTACTGTCTGTCTGTCTTACTGTCTGTCTGTCTTACTGTCTGTCTCACTGTCTGTCTGTCTGTCTTACTGTCTGTCTGTCTTACTGTCTGTCTTACTGTCTGTCTGTCTTACTGTCTGTCTGTCTTTCTGTCTGTCTGTCTTACTGTCTGTCTGTCTTACTGTCTGTCTTACTGTCAGTCTGTCTTACTGTCTGTCTTACTGTCTGTCTCACTGTCTGTCTCACTGTCTGTCTGTCTGTCTTACTGTCTGTCTCACTGTCTGTCTGTCTCACTGTCTGTCTGTGTATCTAACTGTCTGTCTGTCTATCATCTATCTATCTGTCTATATGTATATCTATCTGTCTATTTATCTATCTATGTCTGTCGTTCTATCATTCTATCTATATATCTGTCTATCTATCTATCGTTCTATCTATCTATCTCTGTCTATCTGCCTGACTGTCTATCTAACCTTCTATCTACCTGTCTATCTATCTATTGTGCTATTGTTCTATCTATCTATCTGTCTATTGTTCAGTTGTTCTGTCATTCTGTCGTTCTATCAGTCTATCTATTGTTCTATCTATCCAGATGTCTGTCTATTCTTCAATTGCTCTATTTATCTATCTATCTATTGTTCTATCACTCTATTGCTTAGTCTATCTATCTATCATTCTGTCAATCGTTCTGTCTGTCTCATTGTCTATCTATCTATCGTGCTATCGTTCTATCTATCTATCTGCCTACTTTTCTATCCGTCCATCTCATCTCTGGCTCTCAGCAGATGTTGGTAGTTTCAGAGTTGGGCTCAGAGTGTTTTCGGGGCTCTCTGGGAGGCTGAGTTGTCGGCTCACCACCTGCTCCTCCACTCAGAGAGGTGGAAACATCCTGGCCCAGACCCAGACTCATCCTCGTTTGAAGGGATAAAAAAAAAATGATCAGGCTGTAGCTGGAATCGGTGCCCTTCTCCTGTGTTTTGTAGACTTTAATTTCACAGGTATGCTTATCTCCTGAGACAGAATACACACAGATAATACACACACACGCAGATGCACAGGTTTGCTTCAGCCGTGGATGAGCTGCAGCTTGCTGTTTCTGTTTGCTGGGTTCCAGTTCATGTTTTTATGCAAAATGTGGTTTAACAAATGAGAAGGCTTGCATGAAAATTACATATTTTGCTGTGGCATCATCACATATATGCTGTAAATGCAACCCAATCGACAGAAAAAAAAAGAAAAAGGCTATCCACAGCAGTTTAAATGTATTTATTTTATTATATTTTTGCTGTCAAATGATTTATTATAGGATTATAATTATAAATATAGTTTTAAGGACACTTTTAACGATTTCTAAAAATAATTTTCTTATAATCCTTTCCCTTTCCCTTCCCTGACTTAGGGCTACAGTTGAAATTGCGCTAATTCCGGTATATTTACATTGATGCTTACTGCAGATGTGTTGATTATTGTGCACTGTCCTAACTCAATAAACTGAATAAATTAGATTAAATAATCCTTCCATTTTTGAAAACAGTTTTTTTAGGTAATTTTCTTGTCACATTTTACTGATTTCTTGCCATTTGTGTGACTTTTCTTGCCAAGTTGCTTGGTTACTTTTTTACCCCGATGTTAGGGAAAGAAATCAAACCAGTTAATTCAGGTTTCAAAGGGTCAAATAGCTCATGAAAGGTGTCTGAACACAGCACAAGACAGTTTCAAAGGGTTAAAGTCAGTGGGCAAATAAGACTATATGCTAGAGTGCTGATTGGTTTGTATGAGGTGCTTTTGTCGTGGAAATGCAAGAAATATTTCAAAACCCCAATCTGATATGCTCTCACATGTGTTCTCTTGCTTTGTGGTTGATTATGGTATAAATACACAAACTTTACAGTAACTTCACAATGGCTGTAAATGTAATCACAACCCTGATTATCAGCTGTCTTTTTTTTTTACAGTAAACGAGGGTACAAATAAAAGAGGCAGAAAAGTTCAAAATGAATTTATATCTGTTGATACAAAACAGATGAAGCACATAAACAAACGTGACTGCTATTTTTAACACTGTACAAACATTACATTTGTATATTTTCTCCTGCATTTTTTTGTTTTTACCCAAAATAACTTTTACTATCTCCATCCAACACAGATCACATTTCACAAACCTCATAGGAAAAATGCAAAATAAAAAAGTTGAAGTCTCCAAGCTGTTACACTAACATTCCTTCTTCCAAAAAATGGAAACATGCATCATAACTCCCAGGCCTGCCTGTCTTCACTGGTGCAATACTGGAGCAATGATTTACCGCCTCTGTTTATTCTGTCAGCCATTTGCACTTCAGTTCAGACACTTAAACCCTCTTCAGCTCATCCCTCCTGCTGCTGCTTCCCAGTTTAGAGATTTGGGGCTGTTTGTCAGCTTTGAAAAACAACTGATCTGTGCAGAAGTTCAGCGGGAAGCTTTAGTATGAAGTCTTCCACTTGAGAAAAATAAAGACATAAAAATAAATCGTATCAAAAGTGACATGGAGTTAAAGGAGAGCACCACTGAAATGCCAAACTCAGATGTGTTGTACGTTGGATTTATGTTTTTTTTTTCTTAAATGTTTACAGCTTCTGTTGCTTTTAAATGTCACACTAAAGCTCTGCGGGAAAATATCAATATTTATTATATATTTTATATATTATGCTGCAGCAGAAGTGGTGGGTCTGCTATGTTGGGGATATTTTATGGTCAAAATCCGTTTGGTCGGATAAAAGGATTATGTGAGACACCAACCACAACTTCTGTAGTTGGAGTCCGACTGGGGACCTTTTTCGCCTCTCTCTCTGTCATTTCTTGCCATCACTTTAGTGGCGATAAAGGAATAAAAAACTCCCGAATATAAAAATGATATTTTAAATAAATCCTCTTGGTAACATTTTTCATTAGCAGCAGGCTTTTTCTACAAATCTGCACATTCCAGTTGATTGCACCCCCCCCCCAAAAAGCAATCTCATTCTGCTTTTTAAAGAATGTGTTTGACATTTTGAGAACTGCGGTTATTCGCTCTCTTGCCGAGAGTCGGATGAGAAGATAAATATCACTCTCATGTCTGCATGCTAATGCCACATGCATGTCATGTCGTTCGGATGTAATTATGAGCAGCCAAGCTGGACAGCGCGTACAGTGATGGTATCTCACACGGGGTAAAAATGACCACATTAGTATCCACAAATCAGTGCAAAGCCACTATCGCCAGCAGTTACATCAGCACCTATTATGCTCATTTTCAGGTTCATATTTGTAATTTGGGTTTCTGCTAGAACATTAAGGCTATACTACATGCTTTAATAATCTCTAAAACCTGTATTCAACCTCTATCTAAAGCTGCTTTCACATAGAAATAGGCAGACGATAGACAGAAAACGGCATCATTTTAATGGACAAGAGCAGGACGGTATAATTAGATGAGGCCGGCAGTCTTCAAAAGTGAAAATATTTTATTTTTTAGCTGTGTTTTGCAACAGAATTTACACCCAAATGTTGTTTAGTTCCTTCCTTAATATATTTTATTCCATTTTTTGGAAACAATAGGACATCACAATCGCAACCTTGTTTTATTTTACCGTCCTGGAATTATGTCCAATTGTTTGTTAGTCCCGGATTGTCCTGAGGTTGTTTTCTGTCTGTCTGATTTCATGTGAAGCAACATAAAGCTGCGTTTTAGCGCCTGTCTCTTTAAGTCCCCATCCAGAAAACGTCCACTGTGCTCTGATCGGTCACCGTTTTCGGGTCCTGTATATCTCGGCATCTTTGCGCTGTCACTGAAGTCAGGGGAAAAAATGTAAAAGAGTCAAGCTGCACATTTTACAGTGAAAATCACCAAAAAATCTCCTGAACCAAACTCTACACAACTAGACATGCTCTGGCAGGAATATGATCCAAAATGGAGAGAAATTATTAACATGGGCAACCAAGATTTTGGGGAATGGCCCTGATAGAGTTAATGACAGCTGGACTTTTTACTTGCTCTTCCCTTTCTGCCAACACTGTGTGTAAATCCAACTTTAGTATAGTTTGTGGTGAACAAAGTATCCAGATCCTTTACTGAAACTAAAATACTACCACACTGTAAAATTATTCTGTTACAAGTTGAAGTCTTGCATTCAAGATTTTACTCAAGTAAAAGTAAGTATTATCAGGAGCATGTACTTAAAATATTAAAAGTAAATGTATCCAGTCCAGAAGAATCTCAAATGAATACATTAAAAAATAAAACATTTATCCAAAAATAAATTAAAATTGACTTGAATTAAAAAAGTTGCTGATGAATTTGCAGTTAATTCGAGTACAGTTTCAAAGGTACAGTACTTGTACTAAGTATTGGATTCTTTAATTATTAACAAAAAAGGTTTTTCTAAACTTTTCTAATGCAAACTAAAACTTTCAGATAAATGTAGTGAAGTAAAAAGTACAATATTTCCCTTAATGAGGTGTTGTAGAGTAAAAGTATAACATTGCATGAAAACAACAGAATTAAATAAAGTTCAAGTAACTGAATTTTTTACCCTAGTATAATATTTGAGAAAATGTACTTAGTTATATTCCACCACTGTGTGCAACAAGAGGGGCCAGTTAGCTTAGCATAAAGACTTGAAGCCATAGGGAAAAATCAGTCAGGTCCATCAAACAAACTTTATTTGAATAGCACTTTTCATACAAAAAGATAAATAAAATAATTTAAAAAAGAATATTTTACCCGACCCCCCAACCCCACAATCCATTAAGGTTAAAAAATGTGTCATAAAGACGGACTCAGTAAAAAAAACAGCTACCGACGAACTGAGGAAAAGGCAGCATAGCCTAAAACTGTCTTTAGTTTGTCTTACACGCTTGCAAACAAACTGTGAAAATGTCAGTGCACACACTTGAGAATGGCATTCATTTTCTCATCTAACTCTCAGTAAGGAAGGAAATAAACTTTTTTCACAAAAAAATGTCAAACTATCTCTTAAACATGAACTCCGCTTTGAATAACAGAAAAATAAAAACATCAGCGAGTATCATATAAGTAAATATAGTCCTGCAGTTCTCCACAGCAACCGTCCCCCGAGGAAATATACTGTTTTTACTGTACGCATGCAACGTAATCCACTATTTATGAATGTTCATGTCAAATTTATTGCAGCTTTATTTTAGTACAGGGATATGTGCATTCACATGAGGGTACAGAATCCACACTGGTGCCTGTGTGTGAGTGTCGCTGAGTGTGTTTTCGCTCCAGATGGCACATAAGCCCGTGTAGCTCCCACAGTTCTCCACGCAAGCTGGAATTATGCAGACGCTCTTAAATTCTGCAAACAACCCTTAATTCTTAATTTAGATATTAATTAGTTTCCCTGTTGCTTGGCAAAGCCCCGTGATTTCCCCTGACACCACGCATGTTTATAACTGGGGCGTCATCTGCTGCACGCTGCAGAAGAGCAGGATGTAGGAGACTCAATAACATGATTGAAACAAGTTCATTAGCTCTGTGATTTCAGTGATACACGGAGAGTAAATCACTTTGTTACATCATTCTCCGCTGGTAAACTGTTGTAATCCCACTGTTGGGTCCCAAGAATCATCCAGATCTTGACAATGTTTTCCTCCAAATGCAAATATTTACTCAAGAGGCATTTTGAAGCGTAATGTAGAGCCAGGAATGTTAAATTATTAATGAATGCGTGAAGAGAACAATCAGCACAATCAGTGTTTATGTCTTTGCAGCTGCTATGATTTCGACCTTGTGTTTACTTGACGTCCATTGTGGTTCGTTTTCATTTGTGGATGATATAATTGGCTGTCTTTATGACTGTAAATCTGCAAATATCAATTTTTTTTTATTAATCTGCAGAGTATTTTCTTGAATTTGGACTGTAAAATTTCAGAAAATAGTGCATATCCAAGAGCCTAATGTGACTTCCTCAGATATTAAATTTGCTATGATAACTAAATCGTAGATTTTTCTTTGTAACAATGGACCTCATGCAAGATACAAACAAAGTACATTTACTCAACTACTATACTAAAGTACAAATTGGAAGTACATTTATTTGAGTATTTTAATGTCATGTCACTTTATGCGTCTACTCCACTGCACTTCAGAGGAAAGTATTATACACCATTACAATGCTTTGATAACTGAAGTAAAATGAAAATAGGTAAAATATACAAGGGCTGTTGAAATGTTTATATGAATTGCCACATTTTCAATTTTACCTCACAAAATGTGAACATGTAGGCTTAGCACACATACAAAAAAGCATTTCAAAATAAAGGCTCTGTGCCTAAAATTTACTGTAATTTAAAATAAAGTGTGTTTTTTACATACTTGACACATTCATGAGTCACTTGTGGCACATTCAGAACAGACCAATGACCCAGTTTTGGACTGTGACCCACCTGTTGGGAACCACTAGTTAGGGAGTGTTGCCTTTGCAAAAATGTAACTTACAATATGGGATTCATCAATCAGCACTCCAGGATAAAAGCAAGTTTGTTTCAGCTCCAGACGAAACATTAAAAATTAAGACAGAATATAAGAAAATTTCAAGAGAATGTTGCTGCACGAGGCCCGTTGTTGCAGACCTTTGTAGCCTAAAACACTTTGTTGTTTCTGTGTCTTGTGATATTTATACCACAAAGGGTTTCATCATTTCACTCCCACTTGCTCTTGGATTCAAGAAGCAAAACAAAGCTGCGTTGTCTGATTCACCCGATCATCCCCCTCCATCCCGTTGTTGCACATTTTACATATAATTTCCTCTTCAGATTCTCACTTTTGCCCCCATGCAGCTAACGCTTGTGATATTCTTGTTGATAACAACCAACTCTGGTTTTTCTGTCTCTGCATTTTGTCTCCTAGTGCACTCCCATCGTCGGCCATGGATTTGTATTGGACAAGTACAAGTGCCAGTGCAGGAGAGGATTCTACCATCCAAGCCGAGTGGCCCTCAATGGCTTTAAAAGTAGGTTACAAGTCCCTCTGTGGTATAAAAATACATATTGCAGTGAGCAGTCAGATCAAAACTTTGAATTTTTCAAAAGCAAGCTTTTGGGATTTCGGAAAGAAAAAAAAACATCTTTTCTTTTTTTTTTAGCTGACAGCCACACATTTTGTTTGAAATACTTGTTATGCCTTTGAATGGGTGTCCTGGGGCCTGCAAGGTTATAAAATTCAAGCTTCAGTCAAAGGATTTTGTGACTGTTCTTATTGTGGAAATACTATATTTCTATTCTGAGCTCTGGTGGGAGCCACAGGTGGCGTCTGAATCACAGACCTGTTGGATCAAAAGGTGGCTGTTCAGACAGCGAACACATGTTGGTGGAAAAAACTTGAATAAAAGATTACTCACCCTTTAATTAAATGTTCACTGAGCCCCGAAACCCTCAGTTCTTGTTGCTACACCTGTCAAGCTTTCAGTCCTCATGGCGCACAAAGGCTGATTTGAAATTCTTGCAAATTATTTTGTCTTCTGAAATGACGTATGTCCCTTGCAGGCTTTGCCAGCTGCAGCTAGCTAGCCTAAGCTAATGCTATGGGCTAAAACCAGGCCTTTGATAACAACATCAGGGCCCTAAAAAATGACTTGTCTAACCATCATGGTTTGATCCATTTGATCCAGGTACATTTCAAAAGTCTGGAAGAGCGGCAAGATTATGTAATTTTATCCCCTTGCAAGTTAGCAGAGCGCTTAACCGGAAGTTAGCCGCTCGATAGCACTCGGCTGCTTTTAATCACGAGTGCCCTTGCTCTGTGGATGTTTGGTTTCATGCGCCACTAAACAGTTTCAGAGGAACTGACAAGGCTGACCAGTCTGATCTCAAACATCAAATCAGGGCTGATCAAGGCATTTTTTGACAGATCAGGATTGTAATTATTTAGCATATAGAGCGACCCGATCCTTTGTTTTGTGTCAGCGGTCACACAGGTGGTTTATTTTCATGCACAGCAGCACAAAGTGCACCATTCGTCCGCTCTCTTCTCTCCGTTTCTCTCCTCTGTTAAAATCCATGTGTATGTAAGAGCAGCTGCTGAGCCCCGACTACAGTGAAACACCATACACCACAAACAAAATAGTAGTATGAGACTTTATATTTACGTTATTTTAAGTTTCGCCTTTTAGCGCATGGTGTTTCTCCACCCGGTTCTGAGAGGAGACAGAAGCAGTGCCGACTTTACTACAACCACACTGACCACTGCAAGTATGTGAGCTCTGCAAACAAAAAGCCAACATGGCTCATTTATTAATGAAACATAATCCACCCAAAAGATATGAGGACAACGAAAATAAATGATCAGTGGAATACAGGTCATTCAGGTAATAAAACACAACAAAATACTCTCTGAAAGGGACAGACAGTCCCCTGAGACAGGCAAAAAAGATTAAAGGAAGGCTTTATCATTTTATAATTTATTTTGTAAAATGATTATAATAATAGTCATAATAATAACAATAATAGGCTAATGGATTGCAGTACTATTCATTTATACGTATTGTCAAGCTCCGGCTATATATTGGACTGATTTAAATAACTTTTAAGAAGCCTCCTCAAAGTGTCCACTATGTAACTGTATTATCTAGAAAAATAGAAGTATCAGATAGGAGCTCGGTATCAGCAGATACTTCAGTGACTCTGATCGGAGGCAGAAAAACGTGAGCGGGACAACCCCACAATTAATGAGACCCAGCCACGAATGCTGCATCCAGGTGTCTTAATACATCCATGGCTAAAACTTTGAAACAGTAATGCATTACTTTACATGATTACTCCCTGTAGAAAGTAATTAGTTGCAATATTTGTTTCATTACTTTTGCTTCTCTGGTGACATCACCTGAGATGCATTGTCACGTAATTGCAAGTTAACAATAATATAACGTTTAACTTTGCATATGCTCTCATATCAGCACAAAACAAGGAGAATAAAGATGAAATTGAACTACATCGATACATCAAACACACATTAATGAAAATATTAATTCCCTCAAAATAATAAACCAATAGGCTTAAATAAAATGATATGAGACGAGCCTTTCTGACACCGTTAGATGGCAACAGACTCGACAGACTCATTTTCCATTATTATTTGTTTTGTATTCAGATGTTCGACACGATGAGGCTAAAAACTTAAAAATCTGTACATGTACGCATATCTTGGCTTTGGACCTTTCCTCCATTGATGTTTCTCCTACCACCCTTGCGATTTTTCAAGCATATCCTTAACTTTACCTTCCTGCTCGTGCTCTGGATTTGAATGCCAGTTTTCTGACACCTTGACTGAAAGCGCTGCAGTGTCCTCGGGCGGAAAGCTTGGCCCTGATGAGCGAGATAATCAAGCAACTGCGGTGGTTTTCATCCCTGACTCCAACAATACAGCACCCCGAGGGGGATGATATGCTAAGCTGGAGCTTTCTTGTAATGCAGCGTGATGAGGCCTGCAGTCAAACGGCTCAGCCTGTGAAGAGACTCATCTTCCAAACCCCCGCGCAGACCCCGTCATTAAAAATCTCTGCGGCTCAGATTGGGTCGCAGTAGCTGGCGACCCTGATTTCCCCCCCTGGAACCCTTGTGTTCCTCCTCCTGTATCCCCGAAAAACAGACCAGACTGGAGACAGATTTTGTATTGTTCCCTAGCAACAGGCCAAAAGGACAGATATCAAAGGGGAGGAAGGATGGAGGGAGAAAAACACAGCATGTAATAACAAATGACTTATTGTGAAATGTGCAGGAGAGCACCATGAAACATGACATTTGATTTGAATGTCACAATCACATCTTAAAACAGTCATCTTGATAGCTGTGGCAACCCATTAACAACATAGATTGAAAGATAGCTTGCTCAAATTGAAATTGCGAATATAAAAGAATTTATTTACAAAAAACTCCCATTTATCGTGAAAATGTTTTTACACTATTTCAGGTGAAACTGAAAAAGCCATATTTCGTAAAACTGTGATGGAAACACTTTTTTCCGCTTCTGTGGTGCTATTTATTTCAAGACATCGGGAAAGACAGTGAGCAACTTAGTGAGAAATGTTTCACAAATTGCAAGAAACTTATATTTGGAAAATTATTTTGTTGTTTTTAGGCAAAGGAAAAATGTCCAGGGAAAAAAAACTATATAATTACCAAAATTACATATTTAAATTTATGTTACAAAATGTTTAGAATTTTGTATTATTGTAATTCTTATTCTTTTTTACTGTCTTTTTCATGTTTTATTTTCAGGTATTTTCAGGTAATCTTCTTTCATTGCTCATTGCATTCTTACTATGGTTTTGAAAGAAATCAAGCCAATTTGCTCAGGTTTAATGTATGTGATGTATATGTTTTCCGTTGCATTTTAACTTAAGTGGCTAAATGAGACTACAGAGCGTCATCACACCGAGCCACACCGAAGGCGGTTTTGGCGAACCTGAATCATGTAGCGGCAGTGTTGTTAATGTATCGCCCAACATTTGCTTTTTACATGAACTTGAGAATGTATTTCAGCTTCAGAAATCCTTGAAGTGGTGTTCATTTCTGAATACTCTCTTGCTAAGTTAAATCTGTAAGCATCATGAACTTGTGTTTGCAACAGACCTTATTGTGTGCCGTGATCCAAAATCCAATTTAAATATCCCACCGGCTTTTTCACCAGGGTGAAGCTAACATCCATGTCGGCCTACAAAAAATGTATCCATTAAACATGAGCTGAATTCAGGTGAAGAAAAACCTTATTTTATATTTAATCATAGATGTGTACAATAACAGGAATGCAGCACAACACTGAAGTAAAAGCAGCTCTTTTTATATAAATATTAAATTGCAATAAAAATATTTTGTCCTCCCACAAAATTAATTATCATGATAAATAATTATGATCTCAATACTGAGCAAAAAAATCAGGGTTGTAACTTTGGGCATAAACATGCAGCTGTAGTAACAGTCTGAGCTGTCTGACCTTAAAACAAGCGTTTCTGTGCAGAGCTATCCTCCAGCTTGCAGCGCTCTGCACCTCATTAAAATCCCGGACTCTGACCAGGTCGCCGGAGCTAATAGCCAACTCTGCATGCTGAGCTAAGCCAGAGGTTTCCTTCTTGGGATAATTATTTTTTCACTTCTGCCTTTGTGATTCTGGCAGTTTACAGTACAAAACCAACTTTCTATGTTGAGCTCCAAGTAAGAAGATCAACCCATAAGGTACACCTGAGGTTTACAAAAGTTGTCCTATAAAATACTTGTTAATACTTACTTTGTGTTGTTCTGCTGTCTCAGGGGTTGGGGTTAATTGAAAGCTAAAGTCAGGCCATACATCCACAGAGTTTTTCCTTTTTTTAGTTTATTTTCACACAGTTATAAACCACATAAAATCCAGATAAATAAAAAACAAAAAAGTGCATCAGGTGAGGCCAAGAACTGACGACATGTTCCAAACAAAAAGCTCCTAAATGATCATTAGGATCATAATCATCAGAACACACAAAGTGTAAAGTAAAAATGAAATATCTATGTACATACATCCAGAAATAATTAAACATCATGAATTAAATGTAATATATATTTCTAAAGATGATGAATTCTCTGTAACGTGTACTTTATCATTTCATATCTGCGATATCTGAGGGAATACTGGTCATGTTTTGTTTTTAAAACGGAAGATGAAGCTGATCAACCTGTCCAGTATAATATGAATGAATCTGTGAATTAAATATAAAGAAATTGCTAAAGTATGATAGTGTAGAAGATGGTAAAAACATGTATTTATATATACATTTACAACTACAGTTAACTATTAGAAGATGTGCAACTACATTTGCGCAGAAAAAAGCATCAGAACAAAACCAAAGCAGCAGCTTAAAAGACTTACAATGACTGGAAACTTGTTTTGCGATTAGAAACTCTTAAAGATCACTCCTGATAGGTAATCTGATGGCGGTGCTGCCTGCACGATGAAACAACTGACCCCAAACAGAGAAGAGAGGAAACACTGTGAACTAGATGTTTGAAACCGAGTAAAGAAATTAAAGAGTCACTGGGTTTCTTTTTCTCTTTCAGTCCTTTTCTTTTTTCCTCTCTCAGTTCATTGAGACAATAATATTGACCATCAGAAGTTGAATTACAGAGCAGTCTGTGTGCTTGGATGTGTGAAAGCACACCAGTTAGCCCCTCTAACACTCACACAGACAGTCCTGAAGTAAACTAATAAACTATTTAGATATGCACAGGTCTGAATAGATTTTTTATGCAACAATATTTGGCTGTTGGCTAAAACTTGATAGTCAATATTCATGCATTTGAGAATCGTCCGTCTCAAAAGTGCATTCAGAATGGGCCAAGGGAGCATTTTAGATGTTTTATCAAGAGATTTTTTATTTAAAGCAATTCTCACATGTTAATTTACTAACCTCCTGATCCCTCAACTATTGATTTCCACCCAGCCAGACCATGCCGTCACACAGCTGAGGGGGTTTTTACATCAGGGACCCGGGCTCTGAGATCTAAGTACACTTGACCACAAAGTCCACTTTAAATTGATTAGTGTGAACACTGTGTGCAACACCCAGACACGATACGTCGCTCCGGGTCCTGGTCTATTTTAAAAGGTACTCCTGAATACAGTTCATGTGTACACGGGGACGTTTTGCATCAGCAGCTGTTGCAAAACACAAAAGTGGACTGCTATTTAATGCCAAGTAGAGTTGAAAAGGAATTTCTCAATGCCGCCGGTGTCCTCCGAAATCTGCATATCCTCTGAACTGCATGGTCATGGCAGATAAAGTAGGAAGGCAGGCGAGAGGGTTCTTCTTGACATTGTCTCCAAAGTGTAAACAACAGTAGGCGTAATCCAAAGGTCGACTCCATTGTTTGGGCTTGATCTTGCTCTTTTCTACTCTGTAGCAACAATAAGCAAATGTCATGTAGATGATGACGTAAGTCCAGTATGTAGTGACATAACTCATGTGAAAGCTGAGAGGCAGGTAGAGTGGAGAGGTGGGCAGTCATACTCAGGCACTGTACGAATCAATCCTCAAAACATCCTCACACTCAGTTTAGTCTTTTATATTTCTATTTTTTTGAGGTGGGGTTTTAATGCAAATCATGTATTATTATTTCATGTATTCAGGTTCATGGTTAAAATATTTTGTCTGCAGCTGAACTTGTAGATAAATGTATTCATAACATATATAGTGCATTACATAGCATGTAACAAAATAAATACTTAAAAAATGAACAAACAAACAAAAAATAAAGTAAATTTTAAAAATCCAAAAAAATTAAAGGAAAAAAATCCACCAAAATTAAAAAGAAAAAAAAAATCCAACAAAATAAAAAAATTTAAAAAAAAGTTTAAATGGCAGCAGAAAAAAATATTGTTGTGGAAAATGAAACAGACCAAACAATCTCTTTACAGTCTCTAGTACAAAACATCTGAATAGGAAATCTATTACAAATACAAACACAGATTTCTTTTTTTTAAATACATAGTAGAATTATATCAAACCCCCCCCCACACACACACACACACACACACACACAAAAAAAAAAAAGATAATGGAGTCTCATACAATGGTTCATGTGATGTTTAACAAGTTTAGTCATTATGAAATGTCATGTCATGTTAGGCACTTAACGTCAAGTTACGTTGCTTTGGAAAAAAAACGTGGGAAAAACATGGTGAGGACGTACCTTAAAATAAAATCTATGAGCATCAGTCTCTGAGGGGCAAAGTCCTGTGTTTGTTTGACCCATTCACCACCCAAACCTGCCTCATTATGCAAACTTTTGCCCTTTACTACTTCCGTATTTACTTCCACCAGAGCATTCATCAGCAGCCTAATTGTGAATGTCAGTGAATAAATACCAGAGAAGATAAACAGCTTCTCTGGTATTTACAGCAGAAAAAAAACACAGGACAGTGAGAGTCTGGATCACATTCATTTGTTTTCACGGTCACCTCCTCCCCTTATTTTCTAAACTCTTAAACACAGAGAGACAAACTGGACAGACAAAACCACTTTGTGTGAATTCTTACATAAGTGAATGCATGACTGCTTGATAAATTGTGTGTAATGTCTGTTATTATGCCTATAAATGTACCAGTCGATTCCTTTTTCACTTGTTTAACCATCACCCCGGTACATTTAGCGCATTCTTCTGCAATCAGGCTCCACTGAAGCACTGTGCAACCTCAGCACTGTGTCTGCATACTGTATGAGCTCTGCAATGGACAGAGGAATTACATGCTGTAAGAAGAGCTGCATGAGTGTGTGTGTTTGTGTGTGGCAGAAATGGAGGATTCGACTCCAGCGGGCATATTGTGGAATGAAAAATTATACAATATGTTTGCATCGCCGGCCTTTTTTTTTTCCTTCATGTTATTGATTCAATTTGGGTTTCTAATGCGCTAAACAGAACACATCCAGTCATGCTAATGTGAACACTGTGAAATTAGATATTAGACAAAGTAATTCAGGGACAGATTTGATGAACCACAAACCTAAGTGTGCCACATGCTGGTATAACAACAATTAACGCAGACCGGAGTGATGAAGAGAGCGGTGTCACACTATTTTATCCTCCCCTCCTTCATTATTCCCTCATCTGCCTAATTAAAGGCTGTGTTCGTGTAATTATCAGCCCCAAGGCTTTGTGATTTATTGGATTGATGATTTCTACTCCTTCAAATTGATTAACTGAGCATTTAATGAGAAGTCAGTGTGTGACAGCTAAACCAAATTAATTACATTGATAATCCTTGAAAACTCTACAGTAAATCAGACGTGTATTCTGAGTTGTGATTAAATTTCATCAGTTAGAAGAGTACAAATACTTGAGCTCTGCAATAACTTACTCTATGTGAACTAAAGTGCTCTCGTGTCCTCAGGTAAGGAGCAGGGCACCGTCAGAGAAGAGACGTCCGACGTGTCCAATAAGTGCCTGCCGTGCCGCGAGGGCTGCCCCTACTGCCGGGACGACACGCCCTGCCTGGTGCAGGAGGACGGCGTCCTGCGGCTCGCTGTGGCCTCCTTCCAGGGTCTGTGCATGGTGCTGGACCTGGCCAGCATGGTGGTGGTCTATCACTTCAGGAGGAAGAAGGTGAGAGGAGCGCACAGAGGTCACTGTGTGCTGGATACAAAGCAAATGCTGATGATTTAAACAGAAGCTGCAGTAATTTTACACATTACCTTAAAGGAATGCCTCACCCACAAAATGATCATTTGTGGCTGAACCTTTGAAACGTGAGCATATTGGTTTGACTTCTGTCAAAAACACTGTAAAAAAAAATTAAATATATCTAAAAGTAGCTTTAAAAAAAGACCAAATCATTAGAAAATGATCAAATAACTAGGGAAAAAAACAAGAAACTTTTATAATTATAATAATATTATAGTTATATTAAGTTTTGGGCCATTTCTTTTTCAGTTACCCATTTCTTTCTTTCTTCTTTGCCGAGTATTTGGTTTAGATAAATGGTCACATATTGTGATTTAGTACCTTTTTTCTCTTGCAAAATAAGGGAAAACTAATAAGATAGAAGTTACGTTTTTTTACTCAGTTTGCCTCACTTAAATAGTTTTTTGCTGCAAAAAGTATCTCGTGGACTGAAAAAGCAAATTATTTTATTGTTCTCATACATTTTATTTGTATTTGCAATATTAATAATTTATACACACACACACACACACACACACACACACACACACACATACACACACACACCTAGTTTCAACGGTGAAAGAAAAATAAAATAAAATAAAATGAAAAAGAAAAACGTTGAACTGAAGTAAAAGAGGGCCACATTTAACAACAGCAGAACTATTTCAAAGCATGACTTTACAAATTGTCACAGAACTCGCGCAATATAATGGTCTCATTTATCCGGTTGTGTGCTCAGTACTTCACAAACGTGCATTTTTTGCTAAAATTTTACTGTTTTAAACACTTTCACATCAGCAGTCTCACACACAGAGGAGTAACATGCACTCAAGTGTTGAGAAGGTTTCAGCAAAAATGCATTTTGCAGTAGTTGATATAATTTTAGTTTGGACTGGAAGATCTTATGACCCAAATTCATCAACAATAATCTCCATTTAATAGATTTTTATTTTATTGTGGAGGCATGCAAACAAAATAAAAGTTTTCTTCACAAATTCAGCGTGACACAGAGTGAGTAATCGATAAAGGTATTGTCATTTTGTGGGTGAAGTATTCCCTTAAGGTTTACTAATCATAAGTTGTACCGCTGAGCCTGTAAAAATGGTGATATAATGTCTTGTCTAATGGCTGTGGAAGGAGATTTAAGACAGTTTTGTGACAAAAAGTATACAATTGAAATTTGGGAATGTGGATTTTGCAGTATGGGACATCTACCAGGTAAAAAGTCACATGGCATTACAAATTTAAACATGCATCTCCTGTAGTGGTGCGAGCTCCTGTGTGGCTCTTGTGGATTCGTAGTTCACCTATGACCTTGTGTAGGTGAACATTCAGTCCATAGAAACACTTACTGGCTGTTTGGAATCGTAAAGGCCATTATTCACTCACAATAGTTCAATATTACATCACAGTTTGCAATCACTCTACTCAAATTTTAATTTTTGACCCACATTATAACCATGATATCACATCTTTAGTACAAGAATGGGAAACTAATCTGACCATACCCTAACAAAGAGCCAATAATGAGATGCATTATGGGAACCGTAGGACCCAAAGTTTTCAGAGCTTGACCCATACAAAGCAATAAAAGTCATAATATCTCACCCTATGCTGCTTTGATTATTTGAGCTTTTTTTTCCCCTGTAATTCTCGAATCCCCAAACTTTATACCAATGCATTACTAAATCCAAAGAGCACTTTTAAATACCAACAGTAGCTGGAAAAAACCTCTCTCACTGTAAAATATGTGTTGCCATTAACCTGGAAGAAGGCGGAGGGTCATAGGTGAAAGCTGAGATTAATGACAGTGACAGCCATTGTGCGGCGGCTCACCCACACTCCCTGCTCCTCCGCCGCTGCTTGAACGGTGCCAGAAGCATTACAGACAATCCAACATTAAACCAGACTTAATTACAGATGAAAGGCAAACAATCCCTCCATGCACCGGCTCACGCAGTAAATGGTGGTAAAATTAGACAAGTTTCAGCAGTTCTATTTCACACAGGGTTGCACTCCAACAAAAGGCTTCGTGGATTTAACACTCTTACTGGCTTTCAGTGTGTTAGAGAAGCAAGCTGGATACATGCACGTTAATTCTCTGTATATCTGTGTTAGAAAATTTATATTATTTAATATCAAGCTTTTTACAAGGGCTACTGTTAATATTTTAAAGGGACAGTTCACCCCTAAATCAAAATACATATTTTTCCTCTTACTTGTAGTTTAGTTTGTGTTAATTTATTTGCACACAATTAAAAACTGCATTAAATCCAGATGAATAAAAATTTATAAAATGCATCAGTAGAGGTCAGGAAGCTAAAGGTTTGTGCTACATTCCTGCTAATTAGGAAATCTTTGCAATGACAGTGCAGAGAGGTCAAGATTATTTTAACGCAGCCAGTGGGGACTGTAATGGAGCATAGCTTCACTTTCTGCCATAAAAAAAAACAATAACAGCTTTGAAACCAAAATACTTTCAGAAATATGATTTAAAATCTGGGAGAAATTTACAACACTGGCAACCAAGTTCACATGCTTCCCTGCAGCTTCATGAAGCCGTGTGGGCTACGAAGTGTTAACACTTGCAGACATAAAAAAGACATAAAATAATTCATAATAATTCATCTGAATTCAGAGCATCCTCTATGGATACATCTTCACCGCTGTATAATTTTTCTACAGCAGTCACGGTACAGTGACACTCTTGGGTCTCGTATGTATGAGTTGAAGTTGCCTAAGAACGGAGATTCACTGAGGTGACGTTTGTGATATTATTCTTCAAGGCCTTCGTGCATTCATCGTTTTGCAGTTTGCAGGTTAATTGTGTTGTTTTGTGGCGCACACACAAGTCTGATGCACTGCTTTGCATATGATTTGTTCTCTCCAAAACCTGAAAAACTTTAAAACAACCAATGATTAATGCTGCCTTCACATGCTTTTCAGAAATAGTCGTAATTACAACATGCACGCATTCAGGTGCTCTAGTCATAACAAAGGAACAAAGATGGACGCTAGAAGTAAAACGGTTGTTTTTTTCGTGATTGTTTTACTTCAGAACGAATCACATAGAATGCACATCAGGTAGATGTAGATGACGTTTTAATTCATTTATAAGCATAAATAACATTAAAATGAGCTAATATTTGCTTAACTAGTTACCTTTATGTCCCTTTTGTCTCAGCTAGCTACTAGGCAGATTGATTGATTGATTTCTTGTATTTTCGTGTCATGCACACAAAGTGCCCAAACATCATAGGTTCGTAAGACACCAAAATTACAGTTGTAGTAGTCAAATAATTCATTGCATTTCATTTCATTACAAAGATTACAGATTACTTTACAACAAAAAAGGTTCCCTTCTTGAAGCAACTCCAGTTTTTCATATTCATCTAACCAAGTGAAATCAGCAGAATCTAAAACAAAGCAAAAAATGAACATCATTCTCAGTATCACCCAAGTCATACAACAAAATAATGAAATTTATTCCTTATTTTTTCCTAATTTTCCCTTCTCCTACTTACAACTTTGGAGGGCCGTTCATGGGCTCCTAACTTGTAAATCTGATATTTCCGAGGAGGATGTGAGTGCATTATGTGATTGAACACATGATTTTGCATTTTGCTCGTCTGTACTTCAGGAACATTAAGTAAGTTTTTCACAGTCGGCTGCTGCAGGGTGCACATGTAACGGACAGCTCCCCCCAAAGTGGAGGCTGGAGGGAGCGCTGAATTTGATATGCAGCATATTAAAATGTCAATATCGCAGCCTATCATGGTCATTTGATTGTGGGAAGCCAAAAAAGCCATTGTGATTAAAAATTGATTAATTATGCAGCCCTACATGAAGCTCCACTACTTTGAAGGCGGACATCTCTACGGTCGATATCTCCAACACTCAGCACACCAAAACAATCTAGATTGATAAATAGCACTACAGGTAAGAAACGAAATATGTATTTTTAATTTTGGGGTGAACTATCCCTTTAAGACCAATTAAAGCCAATCCATCTCATCCTTTGTAGTACTTTCCTTAATGAACATTGAGATAATCAACCCACAATTGCACCTGAGCCCTCGATATGAATCCTCACAGATTTGCAGCAAAGTGGTTGGATAATTTCCACTCAGCTAATAGAATAAAGTGAAATAAATATGAGATCCTTGCTGTGTAGGATAATTACAACCCCTCCTCAGGCAAAGTTCAGTCGAATCTTTCCCGGTGTGCTATTTATAGACATCGTGTTGTTGCCTCAAAATCTCCTACATCTCTTCAGTTCACAAGAAATGTCCCCGGAGCCCTTTGAATTTACATAAAAAACATAGAAAATCCTCCAGGAGGTAATGCGGGTAATTAAATCCAACCCAGAAAAGGTGCTGCCGTCACTTATATTCTTGTTTTGGGGGAAGGTAAAACATTAGTGCGTATATTTATATATATTCAGCTCCTCTTTGTGTTTGTTTGCTTTGAAAGGAGCACTGATTTATTGTTTGCGTTTGTTTTCTCCTCACAGTTTTCAGTTTAAACAAACTGTGATGTCGGATTTACAGCAGCAGCATTTGATGCATTATTTTTGACACAATGCCAAAGATGAGAAACGACTTTTAACCGGTGGTACAGACCATCATTTTTCAACTGTCCTCGATACACAAACACATACATCACTTTATTCTTGTTGCTGATTGATTGATTGATTGATTGATGTTTCTCTCTCATCAACAGAGCATCCGCACATCTGGTCTCGTTCTGCTGGAAGCCATCTTGATTGGGGCGTTACTGCTCTACTTTCCGGTAAGTCTGCCGTCTAATCTTAAACGACACCAACAATTTGCTCATTTAGTCTTTTACTTCTTCAGTTTCTGCTTTCTTCACGTTAAAGTTATAATCTTTTAACCCTTTAATTCCAAGTAAATTGGCTTAATTTCTTTCAAAAACGTAGAAAAAAAGGCAAGGAGCAAAACAACAAGAAATTACCTCCAAAATAGCAAGAAATTAGTGAAAAATTAAAAGAAATGTATCTGAAATTATCAAAAAATAAATAAATAAAAATAATACAATTCATATAATAATAATAATAATAATAATAATAATAATAATAATATGGAAACTAATAATATAATTATTATTATTATTATGAAATGACCTGAAAAAGTGCTAAAATAATAAAGATAATAAATAAATATATGGAATATATCGATTTTAAATGCCTTGTAGGTAAAACTTTTACGTTGTAAACTAGAACCTCCTAATGTCGATTTAAACGACTCTTTCTCAGGTGAGGAGAACGCAAAGATTCTTATTTTCAGGTGATTATACAAGAAAGAAAACAGACTTATTATATTGTATTTCATTTCTGCAAATATTTCTCCCTAAATCCTACACACTGGAACTTTAAGGATTGTACGTTAAAACAATGGGGGGGGATTAATTCAATTCTAAATTTTACAGAGAAACTGATGTCTTAACTTCTTGTTAAAAAGAGATTCCAGCTCCCTTTGTCCATTATAAAACACATTAGCATGTAAATAAGGCAGTAAACTGTGTCTCCTGATTCCTTCAGTTGCAGTTAGATGCTGTTATAGTACTGTACTTCTGATCATTGTCTGCACAAAAACAAAGAGCTCGACTTCACAGTCAGCGTGCATGTACAGTGCGAGTGTGTCTTATTGTGCGAGTGCGTTTGGCAGCCTCTCCGCCGTCTGTGCGTGTGAGCGAGTCCAGGTGGGAAAGTGCCAGCGTGCATTGTATAGGTGTGTATTTACACTTGCGCACGCGGCCCACAGTGCACCTGGGGTGCTGCGTCAGAATCCCATCTTTAGCAGGGAAACAGATGGAAGAAACCGGAGCACCATATAACAGGGAGATCAGATGTAACCGGGGAATTCGCTCCCTTCAAATACTTGCACAGACTGCCAACCGCGAGCCACTGCTCTGCTCAAACACAAGGCCTGATGGCTGGATGTTGGCCATTTTTAAGGAAGGGAAAAAAAAACAATCTGTTGAGGAGAAAAAGCATCAGAGCGTTCGGCTGACTTCTCAGGATAAAGGTTTTTGTTCTTATTCTGAAGTTACTGGAGTGTTACTGTGAGAAATACATTTGCATTAGAATAGAAAGGCTCGGTGGTTTTGGTGCAGCTGATAAAGGGCTGCAGGTGTCGTAGGTTTGTCCTTATGTGACCACACTTTGCATATATTTCTGCTGTGATGCTCAAAAATGGATTTTGCATCCACCCTCTTCCCCCATTCACCCCAAGGATAACTCAAGCACCAAAAATAGCTCCCCAAAAATATCCTGCCACTCTCTTATGTGCACAAGAGAGGGTCTCCTCCTCCCTTTGCTCTGCTGTATCTCCATCTTTCTGTTGCTGCATCTCTCAGCACCTCGCCCGCCTGCCCCCCCCCTCCTCTGTGTTTTCCTTTCATTACCCCCTCTGCGTGTTTTCTCGCCGTCTCACCTTTGTGTCTGCCTCCTCTCCCGCATTCTTAACGTTTGTTGGCGCTGCCGTTTTCGTTGTTGCTGCCACCACAAGCCTCCTCAGCTAAGCTTGGCGCAGCTGCTCCGCTCTGGTGCTCGATGCATTTTTAAACAGTCCATCAAGTTCTAGCACAACTTGTTTTAAAAATACATCTGCTGATTAATTGATGGAGGAGGCATGGGAGGTTGGACGCAAACCAGGAGGGCCACCTTCTCTTCTGGGCGATATAAAAATGTGACTTTTATTGTGCAGTCCCCGCTGACTTTGTAGTCCACATGGGTAGCACTGCAGAAAGGGTGTGTTTGTGTCTGCTTGTCTTCTCTGTGTATGTTTCAGAGTGTTTAAAGGCAGCATGGAGTGGTTTTAAATCCTCGCATTTTCCTGCGACTGTGGTGCATGTGCATTTGTGCATGGATTTGCATTCATGTATGTGGGTGTAGGAAACAGAGTGGCCTACTTTTACCTCTTGTTTGTGGAGGTGATTTATTGTTTTGGTCCGTCATGAGGACCAGAGAGCTGTAAAGCGAGATGTTTGCTCACGAGGAAAAGAGATGAAAGTGCCAGGGAGGACGTTAATCCTAAACACAGGTCAACATGAGAGTGAGACATGCATTTCTCCTTATTCCTCTTTAGTTTGTAAGAAGCAAATATTGCAAAACTTGAAAAATACAGGTGCATCTAAAAAAACATATCGTGAAAAAGTTAATTTTTCTTCATAATTCAATTCAAAAGGTAAACTTTCACATATTTTATATTCATTACATGTACATGACAAAAAGATAAAAAGACAGAGAATGAAAGTGTTGGGCGAATTTATTGAAACGTTTGGCCACATTTGGTCTTTCTCTTGTTCTCTTTATCTGTTCAAATCACTTTTTTTCTTTGTGTATTCGTCTGCTCCATTGTGCTCTTTTCCCACCAAAATTTGGGCCAATACAGATGTTTTTTTGGTTTTTTTTGGTCATTTATTCCCCTTTTGTGCTAGGTAGGAACACAAAGAAATCTTTATTTTTTAAAAATATCCCAAAGATTTAAAGTCATTCAGCCATTTATTAGACTAGCTGTGTTAGAAACCGTTACCTATCACGGAAATAGTGCACTATATAGTGTGTTCGCCATTTTTTAGTAGTGTTTGAATTGTCAGCGTTTAATTTTATCCACTTTTTAGTGCACTATGAAATACCCACAATGCATGGCAAATTTAAGTGTACATATGATGTACCCCATATTTTACTCCCGTATACCTCAATGCAATGCGATAACCGAAATGTCGGTTATTCCCTGTTTAGTTCCCTATTTAATACACACCAGAGTGAGTGAGTGAGGGAAAATTATGACTACCTCTTTTTTAGGTCTGTTTTCTCTTCAGTCTCTTTTTCAAACGTCAGTGCTGATTATGGCTGTAACGATGCATCTCAAAGCAGTTAAAAATCAATAAAAACTATGTGAGATTCAAATCGGTGAAATGAAAAATGAACCGCGATACTCTTTTTGAACAGCAGAGAGCGTAATCCACTCATGCCTTTTGCTTGTTCAGTGTCCTACATCCTGTCCGAGACCTCGCCAACGTGAGTAAGACGAAGCAAAGGCCCCGCGACAGGCGATATTGGAACAGAAGATGCATCCTTCAGTTTCAAATCGAAAGTGTGTCGGCATTTGAGTGTCCTTAAGTCAGAAAGAAATAGAGGTGAGAAGACAACACAGAACTTTAACACGATTCGTACAGCTAACATGATGCAGCATCAGGGGCTGAGGTCCCGCCCCGCCTACGTACGTTACTCCTGAACGACGACTACATGACAAGCGCATTTACAACCCTGCTCGCCCAAACAAGTACAAGAGCCAAAGAGAGAGCCCAGCTTAGCGCCCACGAGTGGGACATGGCCAACTTAGTTCTTCAAACTCGGCCTCCCTGCTTTCCCCTCTAAAGCAAACCTTTCCACATCAGACACCTCTGTCTCAAGTGAAGTTTGTTTTTTTTTAATAGCAGGGGACATTGTAGATGTCCAGAAATGCATTCATTGAATAGTTTGTATTTTGCATTTATACTGTACCTCAGAAATAATAAAGGATTCTTTAATTTGATATGGAAAAGAAGAGAAAACGCAGCTTTCAGTGTAATTTTTGTTTGAAATAATTAACAGAATATTTTTCAGTCCTAATTTTTCTGTAATCTCATTTTGTATTTAAAAAAAAACTTGAGAAAATCGTATCGTGAGCCCAGTATCGTGAGTCGAGTGAATCGTTAAGAATAATCTGAGCGCTGCTGGGACGGAGACAAACTTTGTGGCCGAGTTGACGAGGACAAGTTAACAACGATGTTTGTTGTGTTTCCATCAGTGCCAATTGACAGCTGAGCCGATTATAACCTGCTGCGGAGTCATTTGTCCCTGGAGAGGACATCCCTCCCCTCCCAATAAATGGGAGGTTGGCTCATACGGTATCTGGTGTGTTTGGAAACACTGACGTGTAAAAATTGCTGGAGGGAGATGCACACAGATACACACTATTGGTATTAAAGCTGTGAGTCAGACTGCCTCCCACAAAATCCCTTTAATTTAGAAAATGTGACTTCGTCTGGATTCATTCTGGGTAGCAATTTCTTTCCAAAATTGATACATAAAAAGAAAGTCTCTCTTATAATACCATATACCAACTAATTTATCAGATCCTCCTGAGCTGCATCAGTGGCTCTCAGTTGGCGGCGGAGCATTAAAGAGGAACAGCTATAATTCCTGTTCTCGGGTATAAAATGGACTCGGCTGCCCGCTCTCTCATGACCAGCATACCAATGACGGACTTTGGCAGCGCGAGGTTTTGATGAGGATTGTGGATGGAAGAAAACTGTTGCTTCACCTTTGTGTGACACATTTCTTAATCAGGAGGAGCGAGAGACGGACAGACGGCTGGAAACGGGAACGTTGTGACAGTTTAATTGCACACTGAGCCACGTTTTGACAGGATGGGTGAAAATGATCCTGTCAGTGTTAGATTACACAAACAAACACGGAAAATTAGGATCATTAAAGCAGGAGACAGATTTTATATTGCTGTCATAATGTCTTTTGACTATTTACCCTGCGCTTCTGGAGGTCGCGCAGAGTGTAAACTGTTACACACTAGTTTCTCTTTTCTTTTTAGGCAGACTGTTGGAGCCGCAGGGTTGGCTGGTTTCTTGGGTTTTCTGCAGATGTTTTGCTTCTTTTCTGGGGAAAAGAGGTTACAGGTTCTGTTGTTGCTTAAGCTTAATTACTCCGGATAGCTGCTGTCTCTTGAACGCATGGTAAGAGTGAATCACTGTGCTGTTCTCCTCTGGGATGCGTTTACGCTGCGTCTATAATGATACACAATACTCTGAGGACATGTGGTTAACTGTAACCTCCACTAGATGGATTTTTGTAAAGCAAACATTCAACAATATAAAATCCCACTATAATAGAGTGGTGAAGGGATGTCGTATTTTTGTAGGCCAACGAGGAAGTTAGCACTTGTTCCCGCATCAAAAACCTTATGGGATTTTTTAATGGGATGTCCGATTATCACCAAAAATAAGCTCTGTGACGAACACACTTTTATGACGCTTACACATTTTGTTCAGCGTGATAATCTTCACAGATTGTTACGACAATCGGCTCAAATGCAGCAACATAGGAGGAGGATGCAAAAAGAAAACATTTATTTACAAAAAGGTCAAATAAAAATGATAATACCAAACACAACAAAAAGATGTCCTGGAGAGAGTGAGCAGGTCATGCAGCCACTGATATAAACTCTGTTCACAGCTGCTCTCGATCAGTGCAGTTAGGCACTGATCACTAATGATCTGCACCTGAAACACAGAGGGAGGCACACACGCGCGCGCACACACACGCTCACAGGTGAGGCATGTCAGGACAATAATACATTAATAAACAATGCAAAACACAATGGCATGTAACCCCCCCCCCATCGGCCACAACATTGTCACGCCCCTTTTTTGCGACGGATGTTTTGCGCATCAGCTGTTGCGCCACTTTTGTGCGTTTTGAAGCGTAAATGAAATCGCTAGAAGCAAAAAGCTGTTGTTAGGCTACACACGGACTACATCGTGGTCGCACAACTTAAGTCAGCACCCAAATCCTTCAACTTGTGATTTGATTTACACAATCAACAAATACTATAAACAGATAAATCTACACAGTTTCTGTGGCCGCTTTGATGGTGTCTAACGTCCCTTTTTCATGGTAAAACTAAAGGCAAATTTCCACATTTGTGCGACATCCGGTTTTTGTAAAAAATTAAATAAAATGATATAGGAAGTAGAAACAGAAACAGACTAAAATGTATAAATAAATAGCCAATATATAAATAAAATTCAAATAAAACCAAACTGAAAATGTAGATGTTGAGTTTGCTTTTAAGAATATAAAGTAGCATCAGTATTATGTTTGTTCATGAGATGACTTCCATGTGGAAAAATGGTCTGAGGTTTTCAGCAGCCTGTGATCATCAAGGTTAAAAGTCCCCGTGTATGTTTTGTGTGAACTGAAGCGGAGCACATTTTAAACTCAGGAAGGAGTCGTCCTTTAACATCCTGGATGGTGTGTATCCAGCAGGTGAGTGAGGGAGCAGCTTCTCTTTGCTCCGGTGGAAACGAGCGCAGTCACTGCACCGGATCTCCAGCTCCACTCGGGTCGCTGGAGATTTGACATGTGGCGCCGTGCCAGTGTGCAAATGAAAGCTGTGATCTTTACAGCGAGGGATGTGAGACCCCGTCCTCTGTCGCAGCCTCGTTTTTAATGGTAATAGGTGCGAATAAGCACACCAAGGCTGACATTTTATATGCCAAATATTCTGTTTTATTCCAAACACGACAACCTGGGCTGCAAACGCAAACGCCGCGCGCTGTAAATACAAATTACCATAATCATACTGGGGATGTTTGCTAAATACCACCATGAGAACTCGCTCTTCAAACTCACAAATCTAATGTGTTCAGGCAGCTGACATGTGAACAACATACAGTCAGGAGAAGTCGGCGGGAGCTCTGGAGGCGGAGGATATCTGCGAGGCCAAATCTGCCTCCAGCTCTGCTCCTCACATGTTCGTGTCTGATTCCTCCTGTGTGTGCATGTGAGAGGCGTGTGACACCAGAGGGATATTTATATTTATATATATAATCAGTGTGTGTCGGTGTGAAGGCTAACGCCGCTGCTCCGCTCCACAGGTGATGATCCTGTACTTCCATCCCAGCGTGTTTCGCTGTGTCCTCCTGAGGTGGGTCCGCCTGCTGGGTTTCGCCGTCATGTACGGCACCGTCATCCTCAAGCTGTACAGGTACTGTCACACCACAAAAACCGGAGTCACAACCGTCATGTGATACTCCTCTCATGTTGTGTTCACGCCCTAGTAACCCTTTGGACTCCGTTTAATGTTACACACACTCTTATAGCTCTGCACATAAAATGCATTTTTCACAATCAGGCTTTAAAAATATTATACATTAATATGATTTTCTTCTTTCAGTGACTTAATTTTCTAACCAACATCAGTCCTAATCATAAATATCAAATATTCATTAATTTTCAGAATTTTAACCCATTAAATGCAAAGTTTTGCCTTGATGCTACTATCGTTTTAGGTGAAAAAAAATGCAAAAAAATGCAAAAAAAATCAATTATTTTCAATATACTACATGCAAAGTAGATTTTTTTTAAATACCACAGCCTAGGATATGTCTGAGATTAGCAGCAACATTGATTTTTAGACCTCTCCTCTCCTTTTCCTCTCCTCGTCTCTTCTCTAATCTCCTCCTCTCCTCCCCTCCTCCTCTCCTCTCCTCGTCTTGTCTCTTCTCTCCCCTCCTCTCCTCTTCCTGTCCTCCTCCTCTCCTCGTCTCTTCTCTAATCTTCCTCTCCTCTCCTCTGTTCTCTTCTCTGATTTCCTCACCTCCTACCTTCCCTCCTTTCCTTTCTTTCTATCTCCTCTCCTCTCCTATCCTCTTCCTGCTCCTCTCCTCTGCTCTTCTCTCCTCCTCTCCTCTCCTCTCCTCTCCTCTCCTCTCCTCTCCTCTCTTCTTCTCTCCTCTCCTACCCTCTTCCTCTCCTCTCCCTTTCCTCTCCTCTCCTCTTCCTCTTCCTCTCCCTCTCCTCTCCTCTCCTCTCCTTGCTGATTTCCTCACCTCCTACCTGCCCTCCTTTCCTTTCTTTCTGTCTCCTCTCCTCTCCTCTCCTCTCCTCTCTCCTCTCCTTTGAGTTAGTCTTTCTCAGTTTCAATAATTCAGCTCCCTCTCAGTCTGCGCTCACACACATGTACACAGCCAATAAGCACATTTGAATTTCACATCAGGTTTCAGTCTATCTGCTCTCGCCTGCCCGAAGTATCTATTCACACGCACTCTCACTTCCTGCTCTTCAGCTCCGAGCGAGTGTTGCCGATACGGTAGAAGCGGGTCAAAGGCCGGCCAGAGTGTTCCCTTGGCAAAATTACCAATTAGATTTTTTCCCGCACTCGCTGGGTGTGAAGTGTGCCCAAGGGCCAAGCTCTTACAGCCCGGTCTCGCTGAATATATCAGAGATAAGATAGATTTGTCACAGTCTGGTCGGAGAAGAGCAGATGAGCACAGAGCAGAGACGTAAGCAAACAGAGAGGAAGTCTGCATTGGTAATTTTTATATACAGGGTTTATACAGTCCTGAAAAACCTGGAAAAGTCATGAATTTTGTAAATAGCAGTTAAATGCACCCTGAAAGTTTTGGAAAAGTCACAGAATTTTGTTTCACAATCCTGTGTTATAACACATGATGTGTTCAAAGACCATCAAAAATGTGAAAATCCAACAATAATTTCTGTTTTTACAGTCTCTGGCTGTGATGAATGGTGTTATTTTTGGTGATTTTCAAGGGAAATATCCCTTCCAAAGCTGCCGCCCTGCGGGTTTGGAAGTTTTGGCATGCTTTCTTTAAAACTCACCAAATATTTTTAAAGAGGAAAAAGAATCATCAAGTTTTTAATGAAAATTTAAAAAAATAATGATAACAATTTTCTTTAAAAATCCTCAATCCTTAAAGAAATGTTTAAAAAAAATATCAATAATTATAACTGGAAAAAAATCACCAAATTTGTTTTTATTTAAAAGTCACCAAAAAATGTTCATGAAAAAAACAAAAATGAAAATGTTTTTCTTTAAAAATTGCTTAAACTTTTTAAGAAAAAAAAAAGAAAATGTGCCTTCCAATCCAGTGAACCCGAGGGGTTTAGAGGGCATTTTTCTTTAAAAATCAGCCATAAAATAACTATAAAATACAGCCATTTAAAGTTTTATGTCCTTCCCCTACTGCCAAAATAAAAAACATAATTCCCCCCAGTGCTTCAAAAATTCAACTTTTTGCACCACCCTACTTTATAAATAACAAACAGTCCTTACATAATGTTTAAATAATTACTTCTAATACTGTCTTGCATTCATTGTTTTTTAAGATCAGTTATACTTATACTTAAAAACTATTATATATTAATGATAAAGAAGTGGTAAGGAGTATCGATGGTCGTTTCAGAGAATTTCAAATTTGCCTCACAGTCATGGAAAAGTTGGTAATGATGTTGGTAATGTATGATTTCTGTCTGTAACAGCTTTCTCTGTCCACACGCAGCTCTCCTCACCCAGCATCAGATCGCTCTAAAACTATTCTGGCTGATGTGTTGCATTTTTAATTCCCTTTACAGAGGCGGTATTGTCTTGTGTGCACGCAGCGAAGATACTGTACTGTGCAGCTTATAAATAAACTGCCTCTGCATGCATTCAGTCCTATTCATTGGACTGAATCCAAACTGAAAAACTAAAAAACTGACACCCATAAAAAACTCTTGAGTTGTTAAAATGTCAAAAGCAGAATAACCTTGTTCTCCTCTCAGACGGGTTCCTGCCCCTCGTTTATTTCCTCTCTCAGCACAGGAGACATTACCACATGAATTCAACCAACATGAATGATTGAAACAACAGAGCCTTTTCCTCTCTGATCCTCTTAATTCAAGTGAGCATGTTAGTGAGAGCAGCAGCCGGGGGCGTGAGCTGCCAATCGCAGCGGGAGCATCTCTCACTCACCTGCGCTGCTCATCATGATCTCACCCAGCTGTCTCGAGCGCTCAGCCTCCTGCTGTCCTCTCTCTGCTCCCTCTCTCAGGGTGTTAAAGGTGTTCCTGTCCCGCACGGCCCAGAGGACGCCTTACATGACCAGCTGGCGGGTGCTGCGGCTGCTGGTGGTGATCCTGCTGGTGGTGCTGTGGTTCCTGGTGGCCTGGACGTCCGCCGTGTGCCAGAACCCCGAGCTGAGCCGCGCCCTGATAGCCGCGGGCCTCACCCCGGAGGGGCTGCAGTTCAGCATGTGCCTGCTGGATCGATGGGACTACATGATGGCTGTCGGTAAGTGTGTGTGTGTGTGTGTGTGTGTGTGTGTGTGTGTGTGTGTGTGTGTGTGTGTGTGTGTGTGTGTGTGTGTTCTCTGTGTTTACAGAATAAGAAACAAGTGTTTTGATTCTAGTTTCTACTTAAAGGGATAGTTCACCACAAAATCAACACATTTTTCCTCTTACCTGTAGTGCTGTTTATCACACTTGCCTTTTCTCCAATATAATTGAAAATAGATGGCACTAGAGTTTGCACTTTGACCTGATGAAGATCTAAGAAGGATCAACATGTCTTGAAAAAAATAGTGTGGCATGAATTAAGTGTGCAGTTGTTATTTTTTTCCCCTAATGTACACTGGTTTTTTTTTTATAGCCTTGCATCTACGTGATGTATGTACAACTACCCTCCTTCAAAAAACAATCGATTTTCACCTGAATTTTTAGATATACATTTAAGACTCTAAATTACATACTAGCTTGGCTAGTTTTTGGTGGTTTGGGTTCCCAGAGGCTTTAACGTCTTGAGGCTCTAGTGAAAGTGTGGTCACAGTAGGTGGGTTTCCACGACAGATTTGCAGATATTTTCGAGATGTCGATAAAACAAAATTGCGAGATGACTGCAGTTCCCCTGACTGAGGTTATGCAACTTCTCCTCTTGCAATAAAATTCCAAGTATGGCGATGGATGCTTAAAACATTAGCAGGTTTATTTCTGTTGCAGCCGCCACACCAGCCGTCATTATTTCCAATCGAGTGCGACTTAAGCTCCTTTTATGTGGGAGCCGCCACGTATGAGGGATTGCTGGGAGGTGATAGTTCACGATTTCACAGAGGCATTGTGGATTCAAAACTTCTGGATGATCCACTCAGCTTTTGAAGAGTTATGTGATGCAATAACACGTCTTGTAGCTCCTGCTGCGTCATGCCTGAGGGAGCCAGCTCCTGCAGACGAGCGTATAGCCATAGCATCCTGTGATGTATAAAAGCCAAAAAAGTGTTTCCATTGCAGTTTTGAAAAATATGGCTTTTTCAGATTGCCTGAAATACCACCTCATGGGAGCATAAAAACTTTTTGTGAGTTTTTTCGAAATTGACATGTTTCCATTAGGTGTATTTTATTGTCGCAATTTCAATCTGTGCAGTTCGAGGGTTAATGGGAACCAGCTGACGGATACAGGATGGCAAAAAGAAATCACAGAACTGAGTTTTCAACAGCTGCACCATATCTGACTCATTTGTTTTTGACAGTGCAGACCTTTCCGATGCTTGATAGAAGCTGATGGCATTGACAGCAAATAGATTGCACATAAATAAAAGGGACTGTTTGAAGTCTTTAAACTGCATCTTGAAATTTGCAGCGAGTCTTAAGCACAATGCGTCCATTGTAGTTGAAGTGACAAATCATGTCAGACAGAAATAAATAGGTACGGGCCGGTGAATCTCGTATAAATGTGATAAACTCCTCTTCTTTGACGGGTTTCGTGTTGAAGATAAATAGAGCCACCGCTTTAAGGGAGGCATAAAACCCTCCACAACACTCCGCCCGCTCAGCAGAAGACATTATTGTGCCGTAATAGTCCTGTTTATTCAGTGGCCTGCCCTCCAAGCAGCACTTTTAAGAACCCCTGCTCTGAACTGGAGGTTAAATGGATGCAGTTGTGAATTTTGATGATAGCGTCCATTGTTTGATTCACCTCTCTCTCCCTGATGGGGTTTGCTCACACAGTTTAATGGATGGTGCTGGGCATAAAAGTAACAATGGGATGCTCTGATAAACAAGATGGAGTACTCTGCTCGTACAGTGTGTTGGGCTGCCACCAGCATTAAAGCAGAACACCTCCAGAGGGCAGGAGGTGCCACCAAGTCTCTGAGTTATTTCTACAGCGCTTCACCTCAAGTGTTGTCCTTAAGGACTCTCCAAAGGACAACCTCATCTAGTTTAACTGGACGATAATCTATCACAGAATAAAATAAGAATAATAGAGAAGGCGGTGACTTGCCACAATCTGTAGGCTTTATTAAACTCAAGTGAAACAAATTGCTTCACTAAATAACTTTTAATGTAAATTTGTTGCATTTTTTCCTACTGCAACTTTACCCCACCTTTCTTTTGATTCCCTGCTGCAGGAATTTAAACCTGCAATCCCCTTTTCTGGCAAAAACACTGTTGACACGTGCACTTGTTCATATGTTATAGTTCGCCATAGTTGATTTAATAAAGCAAAACCACCTGCACAGTGTTTTATTTTGAAAATTGACAGGATTCGCTGCCATTGTGTCTGTGACTTCCTGCGAGCCTCTCCCTCGCTGCGGCTTCAGTGTATGATTTTCGCGCTAAAATGGTTGATAAATTGTTTTGAGCATCACACAATCGAGGCAAAATGACTCAATTAACCATCAGGGTTTAATCCAGGCACTTTGGAAAATCTCGAAAAACGATTATTTTTTAAACCTAACCAGTTGATAACTTTTACTGTTTCAGTTCCCTGACCGTAGTCAGCGAGCACAGCGGAGATTTGTTTACCTCCAGAGCTGAAGTAACTTCGGGGTTAACTTCCTTTACTTAAACCAGCAGCAACACGTTTGCTCCACTTGATCTTGAGAAGCAGCAGCATTTATTGACCGTAACTTGTGATTTAAACCGCACATTTGCTGCTAGGCAAAGACGCGTTTTTCTGCTCTGCTCCGTATACTCTGATGCATTCACTGATAATCAAGCACTCTAATGCTTTTGCTCAAGAACTCACACATAAACACACTGCCCTGTCTCTAAAAGCTCATTCGCACTGCACAAAAAACCTGCTAACATCTGGATTGTTAATGCAATCAGAAGGCATGTGATCGGCATTCACACCCCAGTCAAAAAAATCTGCAGTCGAGCTCCAGTCGGCATTTATGGGAACACAATTCCCGGGTAAACACGGTCATTTTAGCTCCCCGGCCAGTGAGATGCAATAACGTGCCGTCAATAATTACTGTCCGTGTCCACCTAAACAGCTAAAACACAGATCCAAATACATCTGCAGTTTGAAAGAGAGACTGAATAAGTAAGAGATATATAAAGAAAATAAACCGCTGAAAAGTTTTCAAAGACCTCTGTTCCTGCTGCTCTTCACCTGTTCTCCTGCCTGTCTGTCATGTCGCATGGATACACCAAAAATACAACCCACACACACACACACACACACACACACACACACACACACACACACACACACACACACACACACACACACTTACCGACAGCTGACAGAAAGACAGACTGGTGTGGTGTTAACTGGCAGTGTGAATGCAGTCTTTAAGGAGTTTATCCATGTTTGAAAGCTAATTTTGGTGAGAAAGCTGACGAAGGCACAGAGTACTAGCCAATCAGAGGCAGAGTAGGGTGGGTCATGATTTCTGCCTCCTAAGGGGAAAAAATACAGGGTACTGTGGCGTCCTACGCAAACCTCGCAAATGTTTTGGCCCTGTGGTGCACATTGTAGGGAAAACACTGCCCCTGGTACGGGCCGTAGCTGCTGCAGTAGTGAGCCAGTCATATGAAAGCATTAAACTTTTTTTTTTTTTACCATATTTATCAGCTATTGTTTGACAGGAGAAGTTATGATACTACTTAGTTTTGAGTCATCTCAGTTGATAGGTATTGAGTAGCAACACCCAGCTCCTCTGTCACGCTAACAGGCATTAACTGTGGTTGTTTTGGTGCGAAGTTTTAGGTTTTGTCCCTCATGTGTCTGGTGAGAACCCAGAGGGCCGTGTGTGTGTGTGTGTGTGTGTGTGTGTGTGTGTGTGTGTGTGTGTGTGTGTGTGTGTGTGTGTGTGTGTGTGTGTGTGCGTGCGAGTGTGTGTGTGTGTGTGTGTGTGTGTGTGTGTGTGTGTGTGTGTGTGTGTGTGTGTGTGTGTGTGTGTGTGTGTTACAGTAGCTTCCTAATGACAGACTCTTGAAGCAGGAGGCAGTGATGGGCACCTCACTGAAGCCAGTCTGACAGCAGGGGAGACTAATCCTGTTTGGAAAGAGGCAAAGGATGGCTCCCTAAGAGAAGCTCGGTCTGCCTCTGAAAACTGACGGACAGGCAGACACAGAGAGAGAGAGAGAGAGAGAGAGACAGAAGTGGCAGTGAAAAAAGAAGAGTGCAGCCTGTGAAGTATGAAGCTCGGAGGGATGTGGGAAACGATGCAGAGAGAGTTTTCCACCAGCTGGGGAGGGAGGGAGGACTTGAGAGGAAGAGAAGAAGAAGAAGAAGAAGAGGGAGGACAGCTAAGGACACTCTGGAGAGGCGACAGAGGAGCGCTGCATCTTCAGAGGAAGTGACGGCATGTTTGTGCCGTGACAGCTTCCCACAAACGCAGTAAATGGGATGAAACACGTAGAACACAGCAGTCCCTGAGTTTTGAGTTTTTTACATCCGTGCGTGTCGGTGTGGATTTGTGTGTGCGCTCAAGACGAAATAGAAAACGAGGGATCCCCGCTGTTCGCTGTGACAGCCAGTGAGAACACGTTGGTGTGTCGAGGCTACACTGAAGGACAGGAAGCTCCCTGCGAAGCTGCCGAGGAGGATTTCAACAGAGCATGTCATGCTTGTGAAAATTAATCTAATTGCTTTTTTTGTGTGTTTTTGCTTGTTTTGTTATAATGCTGACAAAGGAACACATGTTGGTCTGAAAAAAAAGAAATAAATCATCCCATTTTGTCTGGAAACACAAAACAAAGCAGAGTTGAACCAAAACAGTATTGACAATGTCAACAATAAGCATTTCATTTGAATCCGCAATTAATCTGCGTTAGTGGGAATTGTTATCCTTTCCCTCTTGCAAGCAGCTCTCCATGCATCCTGATTCAAGGGCTAAGTACCAAGTAATTAGTGATGATTTATAGACGAGGCCCATTCATGAATATTAATGGACTGTAATCACCGTAAAGACTTTATGGGCTCATATGCCAACACAGTCCTTGGCAGGGTTCTTGGAGCTCTTTGCTGTCTGCAAACATAACAACAAGCTCATATAGCTCGATTTGACTTGGAGATGCTCATTTGGAATTTTTATACGCAGTGTTGTAACAACTGAAAGGATTTTTAATCTGAAAACATGAAACTTTTTTCCAGTAAAAGAGGCATCATCTCTTTGTTCAAAGAGGGGCTCCCAAAGGGTTCTTCCTGAAGGGCTGAGGTTCAGCCCAAAACCAGTTGCTATTTTTGAACATTTTTTTAACTGTTCTTTGTAAAACTAAAAGTTCCATTAAAGAAGTGTTTCATTGCTGGAAAGATGGTTATCTCATGAAATTAGGCTGTCTCTCAATATAAAGACACAGATACTTTTAAAATTGGTGATACATGACCAGAGAAAACAGAGAAAAGGCGATGTTTTTGCCCAAAATGTAGAAAACCTTCAACTACCAGAGTGTACTGCATCGAACCGGACCAATAAACTCTCCCTCTGACGGGTGACATAAGGACCCATCAGTCACCCGCTAGTTTTTAACTAGCTGAGAGCTTCTGTAAGATTCTTGTCACTTATCAATCATTATAAGTCACATTTATAATGGTTTATGACCATCATAAATGATATAGTGCATCATTATGTGTGTTTATGAATGTAGTCATAAAGTATTATGAGTGCATTATAATTCACTATGAATGCTGTCCATGTGCAATAGCTATATATATTTGTTTGTACATATTTTTCTTTTCTTTTTTTTCTAGTTTTATATTTTTCTCGACTGTTGAGTTGTTGCACCTTGTAATTTTATGTGCTATTTTTGCACCTTGTTTTTTTACTATTCAATATTTTTATATTTGTAATTATTTTTTAAAGTACCTCATAGTATCTTATCTTATCTTACAATGCATTATAGATGTGTTCTTCATAGAAAGTGTTAACAAAGATTTTAATAAGCACCTTTATTTATAAGAGTGTACACCAAATTTAAATTCAATTAGATTTGCTTCAAGACATAATTTCACACCTCCAAAATGCAGTGACCCTAAAGGAATCCTCTTCATAACAGCCAAGATAATTAATATTGATTTTTTTTTGCAGTTCTTTAAAATGTCATTATACCGGTGAGATGATAATGAGCTCTCTGTGCACATATATTGCACAGTATATGAACAAAATACATCTTCCCTGTGAACAGCAGGCGGGCCGTGTGACCTTGGTGCGATTAGACGATAGCAGGAGAGGTGTCATCTCACTGTTGGGGAAGCAGCTGCCTCACTCTGGGAAAACACCACAAACACAAGGAACTGTTGCTAAATTTGGAGCTGCTTAATTTGAATCTACATTATTGCCGTGAGCGCTACCAGCAGCCGGCGTCAAAGCGGGGTCAAAGATGGAGGAACAACTTCTTCCAACTTCTTGTTTGTGTTGATTAACTGCGTACTTCCTCAGTGACTCTGCATCTCAGTTTTGCAGATTTTCAGTATGAGTCAGAGCAACAGTGCTGCTCTCATTTAGCATGTAAATAAAACAGAGACGAATTCAATGCTCAGAGGAATAGCTCAACATTTGGGGGGATAGATATCTTTCTGAGACTGAGATGAGGAGATTGATGCCACTTTGATGTCTGTGCGAAGCTGGAGCCTGGAGGTGATTAGCTTAGCATAAAGACTGTAAACATGTGGGAACGACTAGCCTGGCTCCATCCAGAGGTCAAACTGCCTACCAGCACCATTAAAGCTCACTTTTTAAAGTCGAAATAAACTTATAACTAAGTGTTGATTACACAATTTAGTGGCTGTAGAACAATCAGTGTGTAGTTTGGTTCCCTATAAGCCTCGTTTCACTATTCGGTTCTGTCTGACAGTGGTGGGACCAAGTCATTGATTTTCAAGTCACAAGAAAGTCTCAAGTCTTTTAGTGCTTAGGTCCTGAGTCAAGACAGACAAGTTCCAAGTCAAGTCCCAAGGTCTAAACTCTGAGTTTCAAGTCTAAAACATGTCATAACGCGCTCGTCACCAAATATAATGCTATTTTAACATGAAAAAAATGTGTATTTATTTGTTCAAAAAAAGCTTAATTTTGATTGATTGATTTTTGGTCTCAAGAGAGACCTGAGTACACGATAAAAAACATAAAACAATCAGAATACATCAGAATACCAGTAAAGAAAATAATATATATATTTTTAAAAAATCATAAATTATCATAAAGCAATGTAAAACAACAACAAGTCAATTAAAACAAGTTAAAAACCAGAAAGTCTAAACTTTCGGCACAAAAGATGTCAACCATTGCTGAGCCAACACAGGAAGAGGATAGGGCTTTTGTTTTCCAGGTAGCTATCAGTTATCAGTTTCCAAAGAATATCAGTGTCATTCTTTGCTATTGTCACTATAACCAGCAGTAACAGCAGATGTGGGAACAACCAAGGTAACAGTGAAAAACACAGTGCAGTGTGTCCTGTCTTGTTGATAGTTGCTACGCTTGGAGGGAAAATGGACTCAAAAATTGACTTTAACGTCTGTCTCATTTGTTAAATCCATACAGAAAGTTATAATAAACAATTAAAAGCAAAGTTCAGAGCCTTCTTGTCACAGTCTGGTACCATCGTCGTGCCTGTACAGAGCCCTGCAGTAAACTAAGTGCCTACCAACTGCTTTTTTGTTTGCTGGGCAGATATTTTCATTTGTACATTGCCATTGTGTATGAATTAAACAAAGGAGATACAGATTTTTAATTATTGAGCTTTAATGGTGCTAGTGGGTGTTTTTTGTAAGTTTGGAGAGAGCCAGGCTAGCTGTGTCCCCCAGCTTCCCGTCTTTATGCAACGCTAAACAAATCGCCTCCCAGCTCACTCAGAGACACGATAGTGTTATCGATCCTCTCATCTCACCCTCAGAAAGAAAACAAATTAGTGCGTTTTCTTAAAAAGTTTAATGTTAAAACTTTAGATTGAGTTTGAAAAAAGACACAAGTTTACAGCCTCAGTGGAGGCATTTTATACTACAAAAAAAAATACTACTTTATGGATTTTATAGGCTTGTCCCAGCTTGAGGGGTATACAGAGACTTATTTAAAGACCTAATTATTAAAATTAAATTAAACACAAGAAAGACTTTAAATCAGTCCTCTCGTTGTGATCTTTTTTTCTTTCTTTTGTTTAGCGGAGTTCCTGTTCCTGCTGTGGGGGGTGTACCTCTGCTACGCTGTCCGCACCGTGCCCTCGGCCTTCCACGAGCCACGTTACATGGCGGTGGCCATCTACAATGAGCTCCTCATATCGGCCATCTTCCACATCATCAGGTGGGTGAGGAAAACGAGGTGAAACAGAGTCGAGAGGGTGTGAAAGGTAAAAGATGTGTGGTCAGAAGTGATTCGGCTAAATTGTATTGTATGCTGACTGAGAGAGGGGACAGGAAAAGACATAATAGAGACCTGAGACGGAGCTAAGACTGTGAAACGATGAAATCCTCTCTGTGACAGTAATGAGGAAGTAGTGTGAACGGTGGCACGGGGCTCAGACGACTTCTCCGCTTCTTGCTGCACGAGCTGTTGTTTAATCAAAATCATAGGAATATTTGCGTGTTAGTGCGGGGCTTTACAAGAGCTGAACATGTCAGATGAAAGGCAGCGAGTTCACCCGCCTCCTTCATCAGGGAAATGAACAGTGTCAGCAGAGCGCCTGGGTGAGCCAGTGCAAAGGAGGTTAATAAAAAATGTCTTCCCTGGCAGAAACGCAGCACAGATTTACTGTGCCGGATCCCCAAAATAAACTCCTGTAACTGACTGTATGCCTTTCTGTCACAGGTGGTGAATAACGTTTCGTACTCAGACAACCTTTCAGTGTGTTTTTGTTTGTGTAGTCGTCATAGCTTGTGAGGATAGTGGAGCATTTAGCAGCTAAACAGCCACTTAATATTTAGCCTAGGAGTTGGTGGAGACCAAAAATAGAGCTAAAAGGAGACTAAATATCAGCCTTAACGTTAATTTGACAATCAAGTATTTTCAGCCCGTTCTCAATCTGAACTCTTCAAATATGTTTGCTCTGTCAGTGCTTTTTGGCGTACGAGTGTGATGCCAAAAGCCACTTTTCACATCCAACGGGAACACCGCCATACATCGTTATATGAGAACATACTCAGACAGAACCGGTAGTGCCGTTATTGTAGGCCGCAGACAGCCGGACAGCACAGGGTGCGTCCACATGCAACTGGCATGGGTGATGTCACTTGACAGAACCGGTCACATGGGCATAAAACCCTAAAGCACAGCGTCAGATAATAATGCTGCCGTAATGACATAATATAAGGACTGCGAGTGTGCTTACAGGGCAGGTAGGTGTGGATGGGTCTCACAAACAACTGATTTTCATGTGGGAGTCTGAAGTTCACTTCCCGTTTCGATGTGTGTTTTTTGTGTGCCTTGTTTGCCTAAACCTAACCATATTGTCAGTCTGCATTAGTATGAGGGATTTTTGGGAGGTGATAGTCCACAATTTCACGGAGGAATTGTTAATTGAAAACTTGCAGATGATCCACTCAACTTTTTAAGTAAGGAGTTATGTGGTGCAACAACAGCTCCTGTAGCTCCTGCTGCATTTTTAATTTAATTTAATGCGATTATTTGCTCTTACAATGCAACATATCATGATTATTATAGATAGGTTATATTACAACATGCATTGCAGTTTTTTAGAAAAGCTGATGTCAGAGTAGGAATTTTTGGCCGCAATAATCACAAAAACAAGCCCGAGAATTCCTGGAGGGACTGACTGGTGGGTAGAAATATGATTCAAAATGAAAGATAATGGTCCCACATTTCTGCAAGATGTATAATTAGGCAACTGTTTGCCAATACTTTTTCCATGACAAAAATGAAATGTGATAAAAACCCAATTTTGTGTTTTGAGCTTTTTTAGCCCAAAAAGATTATATTCATCTGCTGCCATTGTTTTCCATCATGTGTCATGTCTTACACAAAACAATGCAGCAACAGCCTGGGCTACAAAGTTTTACAAGTTTAGTTTGTCTCAAGATTAAGCTCATTGTCTTAAACATTTTTTGGATGCACTCGTTTTATCACACATCTGAAAACTTTTGTCAGATGCTTTGCAAAGGAGACCTGAGGCTGCTTTGATGAATGTGATTTTTCTACCTTCAGGCAGCTTTTTCATGTTTGTGCTGCAAGAAAATCAGCTTGCAGAGACTTGAAACATGATTGAAATGCACAATACATCCTTTCATGTGTCTTACAGTACATGTAAATCTTATAGTCATGTTTGGTAGTAACACAGATGAGGTGTTTGGAAAAAGAAAAACTTAATTGTTTAGCATTAAATGCATGTGGGAGATTTGGAAGAATGCATTACTGCCTCACCTGTGAATGATATTGTAAACGATTGAATCATGGTGTTGAACTGTAAAATCCGATTCGACTCTGAATTCTGAAAACTCTGCTTTCCTATGTGCCTGGAAGGAGCTTATTTACAGTTAAAGCTGTTTTTTAATGTGCCCATGTCTGAATGTGGGTTTTGACTGAGTTGAAAAAACACAAACTGGCGGTAGTACAAATTTTTAAAAGACTCCTAAAGCAACGAATACTTTGTCAGTCCTGTTGCAGCGGGAATAAAACCGGTCAGGTGTTTTTTTAAGTCCGCCCGCAGGCGCCTGGGGCAAAAAATTCCATTTGTCACACTTTCGCCGATAAAACTGTTGGTGATTGAATATTCTTTCATTTTGGCAGTGGCCTATTGTGCTCAGTTGGATAAAAAGAAAAAGATCACATTCTTTTAATCTGTTGAGAAACTGAAAAGTCCGATGGGTACACCTTCATCAGTGCTGCGAAACTGTTATAAATCAAGCTGTTCTCGCTTGCTGAGGGAAAAAAAAGAGAGGCATTTCTTTGGTGAGCTGACAGAGTCGGTCTGCCGCTGCGGCCCAGAGATAAGGCTGGACTTGTGTGTGTGTGTGTGTGTGTGTGTGTGTGTGTGCACTCGCGCATATATATAACAGGGAACATACTCATCGTTACACAGTCACCAACAGGGAACGGCAAAACTAACAGGGGACATTTTTTAAGTCCCCACTTGGACATGCTCTAAATCATCATAAAATCATGTGTTATGGCCACTGGTGAAATTTTTCAGATTTTGCCAAGAGGGGACCAAAGTGTGTGTGAGTGTTTATATCCATATTCAGAGCTCTCCCTCCTGGTTGGAGCTGGTATTTGAACGACCCATTCACACATCGCCGCTTTTAACACTCCTTCTCCCCAGCATCCTTTCAGACTGCAGATGTGCCGTTAAACAGGCTTTAGTAATGTTAATGTGGGTGACATGAAGGCCACAGAATGTAATGTATCAAATATGATACAAATAGCATGATAGGGTTAATAAAGACACCAGTCTCCTGAAACGTGATTTGTTATTAGTCTTTGCATTAAAATTCAAGGCTTGGCTTTAGGTGATTTCATAAGTTTTAAGCTCTATACTGTAATAAAATAAAGGGCTACCCAGAAGGCCGGAGAGAAATCAGTATTTTAGAGCCTTAAAAAAAGCAAGAAAACTATAATCCAAGCAGAATAAACCTTTACATAAAATGATCAGCAGTAAGATTTTTTCTTTTTAGGTTTAATTATGTAAAATGATGTAACATCAGACCTTGACTAGACCTTTTAAAGTTGTTCAGTCCTGACGATACTGACCTGACCAGTTTTCACGCAGCACTGAATGTCAATCAGTTTTTCAATATACTTCAATATACACTCTCAGTCTGTACTCATAGAAATGTAATTTGTTTGTGGGTGCACATTATAGAAAACATGTCCAAACATAGGATAATGCAACATGAGTCCACTGTTGGCTGGTACATAATGACAATTAGTTCCCTCTTGGATAGCATGGAGACGTTCACACTCCACCATGTAAAAGAATAAATAAAATGAGATAGATAAGACTTACACAAAAGAAAGAATCTCACCTAAATAATTCAAAATTATTCCTCAACTATGATTACAATGACTGTGATTATTATAATTATAACTAATATTTTATAACAAACTATAAAGGCTCAGTTTAGTGGATGGCTTAACCATCTAGCTTGACACTGTTTTACACGGCTTCCCAGAGGGCAAGGAAATATTTTAAAATCCAAAGAAAGGAGAAACAACAATAACAATAACAATAATAATAATAATAATAATAATAATAATAATAATAATAATAATAATAATGGTAGGGAAGAAAATGTGGAGAGAAAATACAGCAAGATCTTTACTAATTTTAATGAATTGCTTAAATTAGTTTATTATCAGAATTTAACTTAACCTTGAGATTAGCTCAATCCTCCAAAACTCCCTTTGAGTTTTTAGATGCACTAGAAGCACTAGATTTCTGTCAATCTTACAATGTACATATGTTTTTTTTCTCTATAATCACAGGAATGCATTTTATTTGCTGATCTACTCTACAGGCAAAAGAGGTCCACACTTGTGTAGTATAAAGCAACAGAGGTCCATAGTTGGCTGGTACATAATGACACAAGTTACTTGTAAATATATCTAAACTAAATCATGTAATTTTTTTTGCTTCTAAAAGGATCTGTAAGTATGTATTTTTGTAACTGAATATAAAGGCTCAGCCGTTGTGGATGTCTTTACCATTTTATAGCTTGACACTGTGTTTAAAAAGGGGGCTACCCCAGTCCATTCTCATTGTTAACTTTTCAAATACATTCCCTCTGTCAGTGCTTTTGGCATACCTGCATCAATCTGGATCATGGCAGGATGATGTGAGATGAGAACATAGCCGGACAGAGCCAGCGGCATTGTTATTATACGTCAGTAGACAGCCAGACAGCACGAGGCACATCTGCATACATCTTGCGTGGCTAGCATCACTTGAGAATATGGATGGACGTACTCAAAACTTCCATTTAACAGTTTTTACAAGCAAAAAAAATGCCATGCAAGTTTTAGGTTTTATTTTTGAGGATTTAAAGTTTTTTTTTCTATTGGGAAAAGAATATTAAAACAAAAATGTTATTTTTTTTTTTAAAAAAGGAATAAAGTTTCATCATCATTGAATGATGCCTTTTCAGAGCCAATATTTGCATAAAATGAAGCAAATAATTTAAAATAGCTTTGCTGGTCCAAAGTCTTCTTTGTAAAACATCAGAGCCACTCAGAAATACTTAGAGGGCAACTGAGGAACTGAGTGGATTAGTTGTGGGCAGACATACAGTGAAAATCAGATTTTAACCGGTTTAAATAGTTAAGAATTCTGTATAGTTGCAGTGATTTGACAAAATTGCAGGGTCTCCAGAATTCACAGGAATCAGCTGAATTTGGCATTTATTGTTATGGTTGAAATCCAATGTATGTGTGCCCATCTATAGAATCCATTTTATTTGTCGCTCCATATTACAAAAAAGAGGTCCACACTTGAGTTGTATAAAGTGACATGAGTCCACTGTTGGCTGGTATATAATGACACAAGTTCCATCTTAGATATATAGTATAGAGTGACATTCCCATTTCAACATGGATAAATGACAAGAATAGGAATAGGAAAAAAGAAGTTAGATGCATTATTGTTCAAAAGAAATAATCTTACAAAATGTAATAATAAAATTATTTATTTTTTTAGGAAATTGGAGATAGAAATATCATTTTAGTTTTTTCAGCATATTGCTTTTTGAATCGTGCACATGAATAAGTTTTTGAGTTGCTGTTTAAGAGTGTGCTCCTTTTACCTTGTGTTGAAAAACACATTGACAACCCATCATGATATAAATGACTAGAGCAATCTTTTAATGGTATTTATAATATGGGAGGTTTTGTGAGCAATCAGTTTGTCTCAGTTACAGGGATAAGCAGTTAGAGGAATGATTAACCTCTGAAACCCTCTGTTCAACTGCTGAGATGAACTATATATCAAAATTCTATAGGTTTTTGGCTGTACTTTTGGCTGTACTTTAACTTTAAATTCTAAAAAAAGGAAAGTCAGTCCACACTTTGTCCTCCCTCTGGCCTGTACAAAATGACACTTCTTGTTTTGTTTTGTTTTGTTTTTATATTTTCTCCAATGTTTTAAATTAATCTTAAATCTGCATTAGACAGACAAAATTGTATATACACATTACTAGATCTCAAGAAAAACCAAAACAACTACAACTACTAAAACAACTAAAGAAAATATAAACAGCCAACAATACAAAAACTGCAGAACTAGGATCAAAATAGGATTCACTTTCAAGTAAAAAATAAAAAAAATAACGCTGAGAGATTTGGATTGGATTGTCTGCTGTGTACGACCTTTAAAGTCTTCTGCTGTAGGAGAGGGAACTGAGAGTTTTTAAATGGGTGTACTGGCATGCAAAATTACCAGCACATTTATGGATTGTGTCTTTAACAGAGGCTGACTACTCATTTTGTATTGGATTAAATGATTTGCCATCTCTCTGTGTGCATGCTGCAGTGACCAGAGGGACTTATTATTATTCAACACAGTTTTGGTTTATAAGGAAGAATTTCAAATTCCTTAAAGGGTTTTTAGTTTATGATGTAAGCATTAAACAATCCTCCACATTGACTGAGTGGAGTGTCCAGCACCCATGTGCCTTTTAAGGTTGCCTCTGAGAAATGAGTGACTTGGAGAGGGTGAGGGGTCAGCGTGTGCAGCTCTGTGCCAGGCCTTGATTCTCTGCAGTGTGGGGGTTGGTTTCTTTGTTGTTGACGATGGTCAATAGGCCATTCCACATTAAGCTTCAGAGATGCTAATTTATATTAGCTAGAATGTTACATCCAACTCTGACTGCCTGAGACATGGGTCTGTCCCTGTCCTGGGTTAAGCAAGTGGCACACAGTGCTTATTTTAGCTGGTACAACATCTCTGGATTATTGGGAAGAACATCCTAAAAGTTTTACAGATTGGGCATATAATTCTCCACTCAAATTCCCACTAGCTTGAATACCGATACAAAAGTTGTACTTTTTTTTACTGGATAGTTAAATATTTGAACATATTTAATCACCTAATAATTACATGAATTTCATGGCAAACCATTGTGATGTTACATAGTTTATTGTGCCAAGTTAACATTTAATTGTTCTAATCATAATAAAAGGTTTGGTTTCAACTATAGGAGTAAAACAAAACTAAAGAGTAAGAGTGATCGCCTGATCATCATGTTAAACATATTCAGGAAACAGAAATAAAATGTCAGAATGCAACATTGAGCCAAAGAGAAAAACATGGTGGATTATTGTAGTTTTGTAACATAGGTTTTGTTATTGATCTGTAAATGTTGAATTTATGTAGTCCATTTTTCACCTCCTGAACCCTTTTCATTTGAGCTGCAGTGATATAAATTTAAAAGGTTTGGTCATAAATCAGTTTGAACTTATATATGAAAATAAATAGTTTTCTAACCTATAAAACATTTAATGGGGGCAAACGGTATGCATGCTTAACACAGCGCTGAGAAACAAAGCATTTTTAAGTGACTGTAAGATTTAAAACAGCAAATGCAACTTTAAAATGGCCTCCCAAATAATATGTCAAGATCCACTACATGGTATTTTTTAACAGTTTAACAATATACCATCAGTAGTGTATCAGTGTATCAGCGTACCATCAGTAGTTGCAATTTATTTATTAGTTATCAAGTAGTATTGACAAAAGTATAATTAACAGTCAGTTAACAGCCAGCTTAGGAAAGATGACACTGACATGTAAAATTACCAGCACATTTATGGAGCGAAATGCATCCCTAAAGGAGGTTAAATATTCATTTGTTTGTGAAAAAATTGTTGTTCATCTCTAAGATGTTAAACATTTGATTCAGTGGTGCTCTGCATTATTAAGTAAGCAATCACATGGTGTTATAGATATATTGTTAGATTTATGAGCCTTCAGTTGATGAAGCTGACAAAAATATGTAATTTCTCTACACTGAAGAGGTGGAGTGACCAGCACCCATATGATTCTCAGATCCTAACTTTGAATGTTGAACAGTGGAGACTGCTGCCACTGAGAAGTGAGTGACCTGCAGTGAGTGAGGGGTTTGACTCTGTGCAAGTGAGTCTGTGAAAATCTGTCAGGCCTTGATTCCCTGCAGTGGGGGATGGTTTCTTCTAGTTGATGTGGTCGCGCATGACACATTGAGCTATGGGTTGCTAACTTCTCATATCCAAGATGCTGTATCTGATTTAGACTGACTGAAACGTGGCTTATTCCCCATCCTGGAGTTTAACAAGTAGCACACACTGCTTATCTTGGTTAGTACAACATCCCTGGATTATTGGGAAGAACACCCTGAAATTGTACGGAGTAGGCATACAATTCTCCACTTTAATTCCCATTTTAAATACTGTTTTTTTTTTTCAAAACTTGTACTATTATGGATATTTAAGTAGTTGAACATATTCAGTTACCTAATGATTACATCTGTTATTTCATGACATACCATTTGATGTTGCACAGGTTATTGCCTCAAGTTTACATTTCATTATTCTAATTATAATAAAAGGTTCTGTTTTAACTAAAGAGGTAAACAATACTACAGAATTAGATACTCTGTAAAGCATCTACAAACATTATTTAGATAGTTAAAATGTTGTCAATGGTTATTGATTGTGGAGTAAAACTAATTTGGCCCTTTTAAATGTTTTATAGGTGAGCTACATAAAGAGTACATGTTTGTGTCCTGATTGTGGATTATCATTTTAAACACATATATGAACAGAAAGTCAATGTTGACATGCAACTTTGAGCCAAAGATAAATGTAGTGGGTTATTGTTGTAACCTATTAAAATTTAATGAAGGGCAAACGTGTATGTATACTTTACAAAGTGCTTAGAAAAGACATTATTTATTAAGTGACTCAAAAGATTGAAATAGCAACTGCAACTTTATAATGGTCTTCCAAATAGTATTTCAAGATCTGCTACATGGTATTTGTTAACAGTTTAACAGTTTATTACCATTAGCAGTTGCAACTTTATAGAAACCATCCAAACAATGTTTATAAACAGTTTTCAAAAACCAACTATTAATAGTTAACAAAGTGTTATAAATATTTGGTCTATCTATCCAAGAGATATTTATATTGTATAATTTACTTTTTTGTTTTACAAAGGTTTACAAATTAGTTGGAAACCGTTAATACTTAGTTTATGTATTTATACAAGACTGTATAAGTCTTGGTATTTGACTAATAAAATAACAATCTATAACATTACTTATAATGGGTAAAGTTAATTAGTTATCATTTCTTCATTGGTTATCAAGGAGTATTGACAAAAGTATAATTAACAGTCAGTTAACAAATTATTAATGATGCCTATAATACAGTATTGCCAGCTTCAGAAAGATGATACCGACACGTAAAATTACCACATTTATGGAGTAAGAAGCATCCCTAAAGGCGAGTATTCATATGTGTGAAAAAATGTTATTCATCTCTGTATGATCTATGTACATTTGATTCAGTGGCTTTTGTGCATTCTTTTAGAAAGCAATCTGTCTTTATTACATTCACACACAGTTTTATAGATATATTTTATATTTACTTGGCCTTCAGTTGATGAAGTGGACAAAATATGTAATTTCTTCTACACTGAAGAGGTGGAGTGACCAGCACCCATATGATTCTCAGATCCTAACTTTGAGTGTTGAACAGTGGAGACTGCTGCCACTGAGAAGTGAGTGACCTGCAGTGGGTGAGGGGTTTGATTCTCTGCAAGTCAGCCTGTGAAAATCTGTCAGGCCTTGATTCCCTGCAGTGGGGATGGTTTCTTCTAGCTGACGATGGTCATGGGTCGTGGAGGACATTACACATTGGGCTTCAGGGTTGCTTACTTCTCATATCCTAGATGTTGTATCTGACTGAAACATGGCTTTTTCCTCTTCCTGTGTTAAACAAGTGGATGTTGGGTAAGATAATGTTAAACTGTAAAGAGTAGAAATACAAGCAGAATTCCACATTTGTCGTCAATTGCACAATTGACTACAAGCTATTCAATAAAAGGAGTTAAACATGTGAAGAAACATCTGCTGGGAAGTGACATAATAACCACATGTATGTAATATCACTGAAATAATTGAAAGGTAATTATTTATTAAGTGGCCCTCTAAAGCAGTAGGGCATCTTGGCTCAGTGGCTCTGTTTGTCTGAATTTTTAACGAATGTATCAGAAACACATTAACATTTGTTAAACTTTAAGTGCTAAAGAGTTGTTTCAGTTGACAACACTGGAATGTAAAGACCTGTAAAAGCTGAGTGTCAATGTAAACTTATTTTAGCAATCTCACATGCCTTCATGCACACTCTCTGTGTCAGCCGCAGTGACAATGCTTGCATACCAGCCCTGTATTTGCCAACTAATTTACAACTCTATGTGTTACCAACTATAGTTATCAAAACAACCAAAAATAGATATAACAATAATAAAACTTAGTTCTGGTTGCAATAAAGCCTCTTTGAATGGGGTCAACAGAAGATAACTAGTGAAGGCCCATTCATAGATGTGTATCCTGCTGTGATGATTTTGAGATGAGGTGTTGGTGGCTCATCACCATTTCAATGCCCATCAAAAACACTAACATACCAGTTAAACTTTAAGTGCTAAAGAAAGGTTTTAGTTCACAATACTGGAATTTAAAGTCCTGTAAAGCTGAGTGTCATTGTGAACTTATCGTATTATTATATTATTTATTATGTGCCTTTCACTTCATGCACACTCTTTGTGCACTGTGACAATGCTGCATGCCAGTGTGTGTAGTATATGTTATAGACTGTAGTTTAAAAAACAAACATCTTTGAATGGGGTCTAGATTAGATAATGCTAAAATACACTTACAAACACAGGTGTTTCATCCATCACTAAAAAACTATTCATTTTGAACACAATGGAACACATTACAAAACAAGATATTTGGTGTTCAAATCCATTACCTATCATAATAGCATGAAAAGATTCAGAGAACCTTGAGAAATACATAAAAGAGACAAGGCTAAAAACCAAAAATGAATGGCCATGACCTTTGAACCATAAAGCTGCACTGCATTAAATACCAACATGACTGAAGGATATCACAAATGAGCTCGGGGGACACTAAAACCACTGACAGTGGACACAGTTTATCACTGTATCTATAAATGCAAATTAAGACTTAACTATGCAAAGTGAAAGCCAGATATCAACAAAATCCAGAAACACTGCCAACTTCCCGGACCTGAGCTCATCTGTCACGCCACAGTGAATATTAAGACAAGTTATAATTGTGTTCACATTATAGCCTTTATTTTAAAAAGCTACAATGGCAACATTTCTGGTGCCAATTTACTAAACAATGAGAAGCTTTACTGAATAGATACATTAGATATTTTTCTCTTTACAAAATGCACCTTTCTATTTCTTTTTCATTAATCTATGGTGGAGTGTGAATATCACTCTGTCCTATCCAAAAGGGAACTTGTGTCATTATGTACCAGCCAACTTGGGACCACCGTCAGCTATTCTATATGTGTGGCCCTTTTTTCTGTAATGTTGATCAACAAAGAAAATGCATTCTTATGCATATAAATTGAAAGCACGCACATACATTGTAAAAGAGATCCTGTGCTTGTAATAACTCTTAATGGGAATTTCCAGTAAAAGTCTGATAATAAATCTATTTTTATGATTAATCAGCAAATACTGTTGCTGACCTTTATATCGCTTTTGGTCCTTTCTGGGAAACCCTTCATTGTAAAGGTGAACATCTAAAGTAGGAATTCCAGTATGTTTTTTCCATGGCCAAGGGATCAGCCAGTATGTGTGATATCTCTGATCTAGACACTAGAGAAAGAAGTCTCAGACTTGTAATGTCATGAAGTAAAAGTCTGAGCTGCTCCTTCTGCTCATCGAGAGCCTAATTTTGGGGACCAACAGAATGTTTGTTATCCCTTAAACCCAAATGAACTTTATTATATTGGTGTTGTCAGTTCTGTAACAGAAAATGTTCCCATATACTTATAACATTGTTCTGGCTGTTCTCAGTGTCATCTAGAAAATCTTTCACAATTTCATATCAATGGAGCAACTCTACACTTTATATCACATGACATCACAAGCACTCCAGTTTTTGGATATGGGAGCGAGTTGCCCATGTTTACTAATGCTTTTTAGACTGCCTTAGATCATAGAAATAATATGTATGTATTTTAGAAATGGGCATAATTTCCCATTAATACAGTATCAAGCCATAAAAGGTTAAGCCAGCCACTAAAGTTGAGCCTTTATATTCTGTTACACAAACATACTAACAAATCATATTTGAAGAAGAAATGTAACATTATTCAGATGAGATTTTTTTCACAAGTATTATTAAATATTTTTGTATGTGCTTTACATGGTTGAGTGTGAACGCGTCCTCCGTGCTATCTAAGAAGGAACTTGGACATTATGTACCAGCCAACAGTGGACTCATGTCATTATATCCTACTCAAGGTGGACCTTCTTCTGAAATGTGCACCAACAAACAAGTTGCATTTCTTTAAGTACAGACTGAGAACACAAGTATATTGAAACAGCTTGATTGACATTCACTACTTGTGAAAACTGGTCAGGTAAGTATTTGGAAATTGAACAATTTTAAAGGTCAAGTCAAAGTTTGATGTTACATAATTTTAATTTAAAACTCCTTTTTAGTTTTCTTACAAAAGGAAATGGAGTGTGGACATTTTTTTTCTTTTTTAGAGTGCAAAGTTCAAAGAGTACAAACAGAAGTCGACTTATGAAGGCCCATTCATAGATGTGTATCCTGTTGTGATGGTTTTGAGATGAGTTGTTGGTGGCTCCGTCACCATTTCAATGCCCATCAAAAACACTAACATACCAGTTAAACTTTATGCTAAAGAAAAGTTTCAGTTTACAATACTGGAATGTAAAGTCCTGTAAAGCTGAGTGTCATTGTGAACTTATCGTAACATTTATTATGTGCCTTTTCACTTCACGCACACTCTCTGTGCACTGTGACAATGCTGCATGCCAGTGTGTGTGTAGTATGTGTTACAGACTGTATTCATTAAAAAAACAAACATCGTGGAATGGGGTCTAGATTAGATAATGCTAAAATACACTAACAAACACAGGTGTTTCATCCATCACTGAAAAACTATTGTGAACACAAAGGAATACATTACAAAAACAAGATATTTGCTGTTCAAATCCATTAACTATCTGCCATAATAGCATGAAAAGATTTAGAGAACCTTGAGAAATCTCTGCATAAAAGGGACAAGGCTAAAAACCAAAATGAATGGCCATGACCTTTTGACCCATAAAGCTGCACTGCATTAAATACCAACATGATATCACAAAATGAGCTTGGGGACACTGAAAACCACTGACAGTGAACACAGTTCATCACTGCATCTATAAATGCAATTTAAGACTCTATTATGCTAAGTGAAAGCTAGATTCAACAAAATCCAGAAGCGCCACTGACTTCTCTGGACCTGAGCTCATCTGTCATGTCACAGTTTGATTTCTTTCTTTTGGAAGCAAACAGCTTTTAAGGTCTAGTCACAGACTTGTGTTAAATCATTTTATAGTGATTAATTAATTAAAATAAATATATTATTTATTAAAATAAGTAATTATATTGTTGATCATTTTATGTATAATGTTACTCGCTTATAGATTTATTTTTCTGAATTTTTGGTGATACATTGTTTGTTTTAATTGGTCTGGTCTAAATATACATTTATATATATATTTATATATATATTCATATATAAAAAACAAAGACAACAATAAAGTTATTAACAGTAAATAGTAAGATAAAACTGAATTCACAGGATTATGGGAGCCTTCTTTAAAAGATATACTTTGCTTTGGCAAGTATTATTTCTGTAATATTTATTATCACAAAAAATGTTGATATATTGCAAGCAATAAAGTTTACATACCCATTTTTAAAGATACAAATGAAGTTTTAGTGAAAAAGAAGCACTCTATAGGTGAGAGAACCAGGATAAACCAGTTTGACTGCAGTATATGGATGTCCCCCCTTTGATAGGCAGACGTCGCTCAAGGCTTCAGGTCCCCTCTTGGCAATTTCTTTTAAAAATTGTAAAAATCACATTTGCAGTAATATTGTGAAAGAAGACCTCAAAAGTAAATTTTCAATTCTAGTTTTGTATTTTTAAAATGACTGCTAATAAAGGTTCCCTCTTGGATAGTACACTTAGATAGTCCCCTATTATTCATGTTCGCATGTATGTGTGTGTGTGTGTGTGTGTGTGTGTGTGTGTGTGTGTGTGTGTGTGTATGTGTCGTAGGGTTGATGAAAACACGCACACACACTGTGATTTTGGATATCCAATGTGAATTATGAATGTGAATGTGATTAGTGGGAGTGATGACAAAGGACCAACAACCTCTCAGCCACCTTGGTGGATCTTTGACAAACAATGAGAAAACATCTCTCACACAGACATCCTTGTGCTTCTGTCTTTGTGGGGACCTTCATTGATATAAAGCATCCCGTAGCCCCTTACTCTAACCTTAACCTAAAGAGACCAAAGTGACATCAAACAATTAGTGGCAACAAAGGCCGACTGTTGCATTGCCTCGTGTCGCCTGTCTCCCAGCCAAAAAGTGGCCTCTGAACACACTGCAAACACTACAGCCAAAAGCCAGCGAGCATGTACGTTTTGCATATGCATGAGCATATGTAACGCTCTATACCAGCAGGCAGTAGTAGTCTGTATCCATCATGAAAAAGAAATATTAAAACTGAAAGATCAACAGAACAAATCCAAGATGCTACTTAACCGTTTAGCACGAGCAAATAATAAGACAGTTACAAACTGTTTTAGCTAAAGAGCTCAATAGCTAAAAAAGAGTAAATTAAAAAAACAACTTATAACTAGTTTAATAACTTTTTTATTTTTTTTTTTATCTCACACACTCTTGACTTTAGCCACTTGTTGTCTTTTCTTTAGGGCTGTACCCGAATTACAGAATTATATCAGTCAAATTGAATTTGGCTGTTTATTATGAATATTTGGCTATGTGTTCCTTTTTTTCTAACATATAGAGTTTAAAAGTATGATCAATGCTCAATGGGACAATCAGTAAGACATTGAAATTAATGTGACATAGTAGCCAAGCCAACCATCCTAATGATGAGCGACAACATTTTTTTGCAGACACTAGATATCAAACAAAAGCCAGAGACTGTGTCATATTTAGTTGCTGTGAGCTATAAATTCATTACTTCTCAGCAGGAGGCAGAAGATCTTGTTAACTTGGAGCCTGACCACCGAATCTTCTCTTTTTACAGGCAGCTGCCTTCATGACCGCTGCTGTTTGTAGCAAAGAGCAGCGTGAAAGCTGCTCACTCTGCAAATAAATTTGCAGGCCAGAATGTTCCCAGAAGTACACTACAAACAACCAAAAACAAAAAAAAGTCTCCTCAACTTGAAGCGATCTCAGCCAACTGAGGGGACTCTGACTTATGATTTGAACCTCAGACTTTCAGGGACCCTACTTTCCTCTCTCATGTTTCTCTTCTCGTGCACTGAGCTGAACTTGAACATGAGGATAACTAATGTCGTGTGTGGGACACACCATCAAAACACCAAGGCGCCAGACACTCATCAACAGCCCGATATTAACCAAGTGCCAACCCCAGGCTTGGTGTTTCAGGGTCCTAATTCTAACCTGAACCTCAAAACCTAATCTTAACCCTCAAACAGCCCTATGAAGAAGTGAGGACTGACCAAAATGTCCCCACTTGAGTAAAAAATGTGTTGTGGTCCTCACTATGTGGCAAACACAAGTACTCACACACAGAGATTCACACATATACACTGGAGCATTTTGGCACAGAGGAATCTTTTCACTGATTTTGCACAATATAACCCTCAGCTTGTTACTTCCTAATGATTGCATTGATTTATCTGTCATGGTGTCTGGATTTTGCCAAAATGCAGCCGCTCATCAAAGCCCACTTAGGCTTTTGTGTACTTTTTTGTGTACACGTTCTGCAGCAATAATTGGAGCGATTATTACCTGTGCTGCTGTTCCTGAATACAATACAAACTGTGATTCAAAAGTGCTACAATAATGGGAATGATGACAAATGTTTAAAAGAAACCAGCAGCTACTAAAGTTGCTGCTGTGAGCTTTGACATAGATTCTGCTCATGTCTGGATTGACTCAGTGGTGACAGAAATGGGACACGATTCCTTTGTGCAAAATTATTTGATTTGGTGTTTTGCTGATGTTCGCAGAAAACAACATCTTTGCTTGGGTCTTTAAACTTTTTTCTTTAATATGCGGCACTCTTTTTTTAAACGATGTGACAAATTGCTATGAAATTAAAAAATATCAGCAACAGATGGTTTAAATGAAATGAAATAATGAATAAGGTGAAGCAGAAGCAAATGGATGATTAATGATTAAATAATGATTGGAAAAACGCAATAGTTTTTTGTTTTTTTTATGTTTCAAAAGGGGACACATGCTTAATCCTCTGCCTACCAGAGTGTGTCAAGAAGCTTTCAGGCTGATAGACGGTGAACAAACTATAAATCAAACTTTAACATAACAGCAATATAGTTAATTTTAAAGTCATCAGTCAGTGAGGAATGTACAAAATCACACCAGTCTATATTCTACATTAAGTTTCATTATACAATCATCTGGGATAATCTTTTTGGAGGATATGTATACAATATTTTCACTTTAAAGAATCCAGGTATCAAGGGCTATCCACACCAATCACTAATAACCATTACCATAATGATTATGATAACGATGTGAGCATACACAATGATAGACAATAACGTTCTGTAAACAGTGGCGCAGAGAACGCGCTACGCACTCCGCTAAAAATGGATGTTGATGAGCTGCTACTGTTGTATATTTTGAGGAGGTTGAGGAGAAACAGAAAACTAGACAGATATAGATTCACAAAATTTTCCAGACAACAGGAAATGGGAGAATTAAACACTATTACAAGAATAGCCGTTAAAGTCCGTGATTAAGTGATTATACCAAGCTAAAGGTTGTTCCTAAATCCTAACTGACAACAATTAGCTACAATTAAGAAGTCAATATTGTTAGCTCTCCTGAAACTTCATTTTGTAGAAAAATGGCCCTGAAATGTACTGATGACACCCAGATTGAACACTTTAAATTCAGAGGATTTAGATCTAAATTCAAAGTTTGTTATGTAGCTTATAAATCATAATTTTAAGGTGGTGTCTAGGATTTATTTCTTTCATCTTCATCTCCTGATTGCAGTTAACACCACCATCTTCTGGCCAGAGTCTGGTACAGTCAGGAGGACTTATCAATTATTGATAACTAAATTCACAGGGATAAAAAAAATAGTCCCCAGCTTCATACATGTTTTTCAACATGAAAACAGACATTTTGTGGTGCAAATTAGATGTGAGAATCTATGTTAGAAGTGATGTCTAAATAAGATGATGGGCTGTTAGTATTTGTATCGTTCATGAAATTGCTCCCCATTTTGGTTGTTGTTGTAGATGTAGCGTGGACTCCACCGTTTTTGTTTTTTTTAAAGTATGGTTATAGTTTTCGTTCTTGGTGTGGACGGTTCTTAACTCAAGGAAAATTGCCACTATGACGAGGCTGTAAAGCTGTTTTTCGGAGTGATGACGTCCTGTAGTCTGATTTATTTGTTAGCAAATGCCATTTATTAAGCAACATTAAAGCTTAAGAGTTCACAGGGAGGTATTTATTTTCAGCCAAAGACCCCTTTTCATTCAAAAAAACCCATTGACTTTAGAACATGGGAACCAGGATTAATAAAAGGATAACTCATTTCCGGGTTTTAGGACTCTTTCCTGCAACACTTTATACTACACATAATATACATAAAAATACATTTATACATAAAAATAAAACAAAATGACAATAACAAAAAGGATGATAACTTAAACTCAACAAATAGATTCAAATAAGCAACAAGAAATGTTCGAAAAGAAGAAGAAGGAGGTATAAGGTTATTATTTCCTACCACTTCTTAGCTAATCAGTTATTTCTGAACTTCATCTCTAACATATATGCATACACCTGCATATTTACACACACACATTCTCAAATACATACACACACATATCATATACATACATGAACATACACACCGTTTTATCCTACTGAATCTACACATATAGCCTACACATACATTCATATTCATAAATATTAAACATAATATGTGTACATACATACGTGTTTGAACCTGCATACAACCAAACACACAATATACAGCTTTTAAACAGTAAACAGTATTGGCTGTTTGTACTAACAAGGGGAAGGACATTCTTCTAAAAACATGTTTTGTATTCTAAGGTAAATTTTGGCAGCCACCTGTGACTCTACAGTGTGAAGCAGGTCTATTCAAAGTGCATCTTGCCTCAGCACAAAATAACTACATGTCACTCACAACTAAGCGTGGGTGAAGAAATCCTTCACAACCTTTAGATGGAGCAGTGTATTGGTTCCAATAAACTGCTACTTTTATAATTTACCCTTCGTTTTGCCTTTTATGTTTCTGTTTACAGGTTTCGAAGTGGAGAGTGCTTCAGGGTTGTACATTTTGTTCTCGTCCACACAAAGGCTGCTTTTAATGTGCCTGAGCGTATCTCATGAACATACCAAGTGCTCTGTTTACCTGTCTTTCAAATATTAACTTTAATAAAGTGCTGGTAAATGAACAGATGTTTGTCTTCTCTGCAGGTTCTCCTTGGTGCCGGGGCTGCACCCTGACTGGATGCTCATGTTGTTCTTTGCTCACACTCATCTGACTGTGACTGTGACTCTGGGCCTGCTGCTCGTTCCAAAGGTAACACATCATACCTGTGGGTCATGAACCGTGTTGGTCATTAGTTTACTAGACTGTCAATGAGTGGCCTTTTATGTGAACCCTGGAAACCAGTGGAGAAAACTACCAGACTGTGCCGAAGGAGATAATTAAGCCCCATCTTAACGAGCTGCAACACGAAAATGCTACAATGGATGCATAGGTATTATACCTAATTGTGTAATATACAATAATATATCAGTTGCAAGGGTCATATACTGCTTACTTTAAGTATTTATAGTTAATGTTATGAATATATATATTTATTATAACTTTTACACTTTTATCAGTATAATTTGCTGATTATACCTCTGAATTGTTACTAGAAGTAACATTTGAGTAGATTTTGAACGCAGTAAATCTACTTGTAATTGAGTATTTTTAAATTTTGTATGTATACTGAAGAAAAGGATCTGAATACTTTCTTTACTCTTAACAAATAGAGGCAAACAAAGTGGCCAACTGTCACGTTATTTCAGGTGCAACGACTGACACACAGCCCCTCAAAGCTTTGATTAATTGCAAATATTTGTCAATGAAGCTTTGATGCTCCCAAACAGGCATTCAGGATGCAAATTTGCGAATCCTAGGATAGCGAAGGAATGGTCCACCTCGCTCTGCCTTACTAATCTCGTGATTGGCTTACCCTGTTGTTCTTACCCCAACTAATCCCACTCTTCCTGCTGAACCTCGCCAATCCAATGAGTACTATCCGCAAACTGCATATGAAGATGGACAACCACTTACCTCCACTATGCTTAGGTGAAGCTAAAATATCCCGCATACAACCGTTGCCATCTTGCACTGGTGATGTCATTCAGGGCCGGAGTCTGCGCAGTAAGCAGTGGAGGAGTTCCCGCCAAAACACCCGTCCGACCAATCGGTAGCAACCCCATTGAACACGAGCACACGGATTAACTGCCACAGCTGTCAATCATGGTGGAAAATCCCCTTTTTCTGGAATTGAATAACTCATTAAAACCAAAATTATCATAAAAACAAACACATGAACAAACATCAGGGTGATGAGAACTGCCTTCAGTGACAAAAACCATCTTTACGAAGACTTTATTTGGTGTACTTTGAGTTTTTAGTTTGAGCTATGTCCAATTGAACTAATATGGAGGGGCGGGCTTTATGAACTATACTGCAGACAGACACCAGGGGTCAACCAAGAAAAAAAAAGTTACACTTTGGGGAAGCTGTCATGTTGTTCATCTTTATATTCAGTCTTTGGTAGTATTTAGTCATAGGGAGAGTGAGCAAGGTTAGGTCATTCCTGTCATAGGATTTGCAAATTTGCATTCAGGACAGCCCTAGAAAGGTGGTTGTTTTTAACCAAGACATCACTGGATTTTCTGCTGGGATTGTGACACCAAAACCAGATATTTTAGACCAAAACATAATTTTTCTTAAACAACCAAATGTTTCTTTTTGCCTTAAGATGTAAAGAAGCATAACATAACTACTACATAATAATGTGCAAATGTAATGTATGCGTGGTTTGCAGAAATGTGCAATGCCATCATGTATTCTGGTGACTGGGTTAAATGAAGGTTACATTGAGTACAGAGAGTTCTCCATAATGACCACTGCTGTACTGTAGCTTGTGCACACAACAGTCCATTAATCATCTTAAGTTCATTTGATATTAGCAATGTAGAACACACACAGATGCACGCAGCCACATTTGCTACCATTACCTTAAACTCGTTCAAACTGGGTTAGTGCTCTCTGTAATTTAGCTAAGCACTCCCGCGGGTGTCTTTATGTGCAATCTCTCAAGTCTGATGGAAAACATTTAATTCTCCTGCTGTGTAAGAAATGCAGTACACCATCAGCACTCTCCGTTCCTTCATTCTTTCTTAATTAGGCACCTCAGAAGTGCGAGTCAGTCGAGAACACTGGGATAATTAAGCACAATGGGAGGACGTTAATCTCACACAGCGTCTGTTCCTCAATCCGGAATAAATATTTGCTTTCTCTGTGTTTCCAGATTTGTTTTTTAAGCTAAATAATACAGCCATGAAAAGTCAAAATCACTTCTCAGTTTAATGTGTTATTGTAATGACGCAACCTCGTCTCACCTTTTGTTTCTCTCCAAGTAAGGAGGAGATTAGTGCCGGAGAAAACTAAGCTGCATAAATTTGAATTTATTAGATGCAGTTTGTGCAGTTGCATTGAATTTAACAATTTCATGACACCTTTTTCGGAGGGTAACATACACTTGAGTGTATTTACTAGGCTCTTAATTGTGATATCAGATCCTTTTAAGGAAAAAAATGTTTCTACTGCTGGGTTTGACCTTGTTTGCTCTGTTGAAGGTGTACCTGTTGTTTCATGATGCCCATTTTAATAAGACTCTTGGAAAGTCAACAGATGGAGAATTAACAATACTTTGAATTGGAGTTAAACAAATATTTAGTGATAATAATTGAATGCAGCAAATAAGTAATATAGAAAAATATAAATCTCCTAGAGCTCTCATTTTTTCCTATTTTGCAGTACATTTTTATGCCCTTACGCCAGCGACAGCTGTAGACGAAAGCATTATGTTTTTGGGTTGTTCCTCCATCTGTCCATATGTTCGTCTGTTCCATTCTTCCATTCACGGTATTTCAAGAGCTCATTGAGGGAATTTCTTTAATTTGGCACAAACGTCCACTTGGATTCAACAATGAATGATTAAGATTTTGGTGGTAAAGGTCAAGTTATTAGTGTGTTAGTTGTGAGCTGTTTTGTCTCATTCTCATTAATGCAATATCTCATGAACATGTTGAAGGATTGTTTTTCAAATTTAGCACAAACATTCACTCAAACTCAAGAGTAAATGAATTAGATTTTGGTGGTCAAAGGTCAAGGTCACTGTGACTTTGGACCTGTCTCATTCTCATAAATACAATTTCTCAGGAACACCTCGAGGAAATGTTTTCGAATTTGGCACAAACATCCACTTGGACATAATGATGAACTATTTCGATTTCGATGGTTAAAGGTCAAGGTCACTGTAACCTTGCATCCATCTCATTCTCATGAACGCAACATTTTAAGACAGCTTTGAGATAATTTCCTTAAATTTGGCACAAACGTTCTCTTGGACACATGAATGAACTGATTCGAATTTGGTGGTTAAAGGTCACTGTGACCTCAAAAAACATGTTTTTGGCCAAAACTCAAGAATTCCAACGCTAATTATGACAAAATTTCACACAAACATCTGATAGGATATGATGATGACGTGATGACATTTAGTATCAAAACGGTCAACTTCACTGTGACATTATAATCAGACATCAGCAAAAACACTTTTCTGGCCATTATTCAACCTCATATCTCAGGAACAGAACAGAGGAGATATTTGGTCAGATACTGAATTTGTGACACTAATCTTGGGTGCCCATCTTGAGACTTTGCTGATTGTGGAGATCTTCTGTGCTGCTCGGGGGGAGACGTGTGCGAAACATTGGATTTAAACTGTAAGTGAAACTGCACTGGTGCACGGAGGTATCTGTGGTTTTTGGCAGTCATTTGTATAACAAACTCTTTCATGTGCAGGAAAGTAACTTTTCATAAGATCTATATCAGTAAATATTTTGCTGCAAGAAAATGTTTTTCACCTCCAGTGACCCCTTTATCCAAAATATTCATTCTGTCATACAGTAAATCTAATCAGAGGCATCCTGTGAGTCAGAGTAATGTTGTTTGAGAAACTACATTTCCAGTTTTACATCTTTTTCTCACTCTTCCAGCAGACTTGGCGATGCCATTCTTTAACATTTGCTGTCCATCTGTCTCAGTTTCTGTCCAAAGGGACTCAGGCCAGGGACGATATTGCCACCGAGGCCTATGAGGAGGAACTGGACATGGGGAGGTCCGGCTCCTACCTCAACAGCAGCATTACCTCGGCCTGGAGCGAGCACAGCTTGGACCCCGAAGACATACGGGTAAAATAACATTTGACATCATGGCAAGATGAAATTATTCAAGAGCTGCAGTACATTTAAAGTCTTCTTTCATTTTTAGGATGAGTTGAAGAAGTTGTACGCCCAGCTGGAAGTCTACAAATGCAAGAAGATGCTCGCCAACAACCCTCACCTACAGAAGAAGCGCAACTCCAAGAAAGGCCTGGGTCGCTCCCTGATGAAACGGATAACGGAGATCCCAGAGACCATGCACATACACCGGCAGTGCAGTCGTGAGGACGGCAGCGAGCACGGTAGCAACCGCAGCACCCTGAGGAGAAACCCATTTGAGCCAAGTCACCATGGTAACATAACCTATTTAATCTGAGCATGCTGATAACAGCAGCATAGACATGAAGATCATTTCTCTCAGAGTTTCAGAATTTAGCACTGAGTTGTTAGATTAGTTTAGGCCAGCAGGTTTTTCTGTCTAAAATGACCGTTTTTCAAGACTGAGGTTTTATTGTAAAACTCTTTTTTAAACTTTTCTACAAAAATATAGACCAGATCACATATAATAATAATAATAACTTCCGTGTAGATAAACTTTGCATCACGTGAGGCCACATGTAATTTAATAGCAAAGCAGCAAAACAAAGCAAAACAGCTGAGCAAACGAGGACAAGAACAGCTGACATATTGAGAGAAAATGGTTCAATCTTCTCATGTTTGGGTGTACCAGGTCAAAAAAAAAAAAAGAGTGGACCCTTAGCCGACCCTTGAACTCTGACACATGATGACTTAAATGTCATAATCACACCGGCTGTCAACTTTGTCATGACAACAATGTCCAACAGGGAAACAATTAAATTTAAGTCTTAATCTCAGGCCGGGATCACTGAAACAATCTCCAAATAAGATTCTAAAAAACTAACAATTTATTGATAAATATAAAACTTTTTTTTCAAAGTTGGAAAAGTGCACTTGATTACATTTTATTATTGCATTCCTAATATGAGGTGTGGGCTGGGCCCAGATTGACTTGCTGTCCGATCTGGATTTGGACCGGAGTCCGGACTTTAAGAACATCTGACATATATTTTATGAGTCTGGACAGATGTATCTGTAAACTGCAGCTTGGGTTAGTGATGGCATACAACCACAAGGCGGTAATTCTGATTGTTTGAATGTCTCAGGAAAACCTCGAGATGACTCCCTGAAGAACAAAGTCATGGGCTTGAAGAAGTCGCTCAGCTACGATCATGTCTGTGACCAGGAGGAGGAAACTGGGAGCCAAACTGGCTCAACTGCAGGGGACAAAATGACTCCTGTTGGAGGTGGTGGTGAGGGGTCTCTCCTGGGTTCCCTGATTGGTCGGAAACATACAAAGAAGCAGCTGGAACCAGCCGCAACCCCACCGAGACTTGAACCAGCTGAGTCCACCGAGTCTGTCCCACTGTTCTGGAAATCAGCCAGCGCTCACAACTTAACGCACGAGAAGAAACCCGTCCACCTGCGGACCTCCATCATGCAGAAGTCTCTGAGTGTGATTGCGAGCGCCAAGGAGAAGATGCCCGGGCTGACCAACAAGACGCAGAGCGTGGAGGACGCCAGTAAGAAAGGTCTGAAGGGACAGGAGGAGAGGATGCTTTCTGAGGTGGATGAGACGCCTGAGCATTACCCCAAAATGATCATTAGCCAGTCAGTGGAGTACTCCAAGACCCCCATGAAGATGGGCATCATGAAACAACAGGTACGCTTTTAAATATTTACATTTCAACTCCAATGCTGCCTACACATGCTCCTTGGAAATGTCATATTTACCATATTTGCAAGTTACGAGCACATGAGCGGCCCTCCAAAGTTCTAATTACAAGTGGCAAATTGGAAAATTTCGATGATACCCGAGTTGTGACCTTTGCGTGATTATTCAGGGTGGCAGAAATGGCAGTAAGCATGAAAAAGGTGTCAACAGTTGATGGTAAAAAAAATTTCTATTTCATTATTTTGTTCCTAGTAGCTATCATTTACTTTTAGTATTGCACATTTTAGTTTATGCATCTATTAGCTGAAGCAAGCAAACAAACTTAACTATAAAGCATGCCAGGCGAGTACACAAACATTGATAACGTTATTTTATAACACGAGTTGCCGACTACATCTTTCTCCTCCATTGTTGTTGCTTTTAAGCACTTGTACATGTAAGATAGCTGGTCTTTGTGGAATACTGTTCGTACCACGTCTCCCACTCTGTGATTGGTTGGCTGGTTAAAAAGAGACAATGAAGAGCTCAGTGTTTTACCCAAAAAGTTGAAAATTTTTCAATTCTCGGCAACCAAAAAAAAAAAAAAAAACAAAACCTGCAGCAAAAGACTCTGTGTAAATATGCAGCACTCTCTTTGCAAAGAATAAACAAAATACACTGGCTTCAGGAAAAAATGCTTTTATCGTTTCGACAAGTCAAAGTGGAGCTGTCGCTGCAGTTGCACTTGTTGCCATCTTCCATGTGTTATTGTTCTTTCATGCTGGTAAATGCTCGTCTTTCTTTGGCATTAAACTGCAGACTAGACCACTTGTAGGCGTTTATGGTTCCCCATGAGATCCGGAAGAATTGCATCCCTGATACCTACAGTGCTGGAGAAAAAGTAAAAGTAATCCTGTCAGGTTTTACGAATTTTGGCTTCAGCTTGCTACAGTACTGTTGCTTCTCGTGTAGGGATGAAGTGGATACTGGTTTCTTAGGAAAACCGTGGTAATATTCTTGACGATTTGTATTACCATTTAAGACTTTAATTATGATTTAAGCCATGTTTGATTTCCGTCCTTTGTAAATAAAAACTGTCCAGCATAAACCAAAGTTAGTAACAGTCTCCCAGACGCAGGCTCAGCCTGCAGCGTGGGTTTGTTTTGTTATTCCCTTGTTTACAGAGTGGGCGTGCAGCAGTAAAAACACAGACACGAGGAGTTTTAAGACAGGCTATCTTTAATGTTAATTTATGCACATTGATATGGTTGTAATATCTTTACATAAGATATGGGTTATGTTTTCATTTTAATGGTTACCAGTATACATCAAAAAGTGCACAGCTGATTTGATTTTTGGTTTTTAGATTTGATTTGATTTGATGAGATTTCATGAGATTATGAAAAAAAGGGGGGGGAGTGTTTTTTGGGAGTTTAATTAATTTCAGAGTGTGTATCAGAACCTCTTGGACCTTTGTCAGCACATTTAAACAATACTGCCATAACACTGATAACCATGAGAATTTTGGTCACTATAAACAGGATTATGATACCATTTCATCTGTATTCCCTCAACATGCCTCATTAAAAATAAGTCATTTAATTAAAAAATCCCCTTCAGATGTGTGCTTAACTTAAATAGTAGTTTTAAACTCAAACTCTTAACTTGAGCTCCAGTTACCAGCTTCGTCTGGATGGAGGTCCTCCTGTGAAGAGCAACACATCTTATTACTCTGGAGGAGGATAAAGAGACTGATGTGACTGAGGACAAGGGGTGGATAATAATCCCCCACCTGGATTTTAGACCAGGGTGGAAGCTGATAAATCAACGAGGAGTACCATAAGCATCCCATTAGGACTTCCTTAAGCGGCTCGGCTGTTGGAACGTCTGGCCTTCGAGTCTTTAAACCAGCAATTATTGCTGGTGTAAAGACGCAAAGGCCAGACTGAATGGATTTTTTGGGTCACTTAAGGACAGCAAAACAAACTGTAAATACCATAATTACTGCAATGCAGTACTAGAATCGTGATCCATATTTCATCAGCGCTGCCTAGTTTGACAGCGTGACCGCAGTTCACGAGCAGTGATTGACAGAGAGTCGTTGGCTCCGATTGGTTGTTTTTGTGACTCTTTTGGATGCCATTAGGAGCGTAATCAGGAGGCACGGGAGCATAATGGTTTGGATTTAATGTCCTGTTTCTATTTTGAATTCTTGTAGATTTGGTGCCTTTTGAGTTCTTTACATTTATGAATGTAATATTTTCCATCCAAATAAATAGAATCAAAATAAAACACAGCAAGTGACCGACAGATTTGATATTTTCTTGCTTGATTTCAACAGGTGAGCGGCAGCCAGCCATCCATTTGCTCCGAGACCGGCAGGAACCTGTATGACGTGTCCGAGGTTTGTCCTTGGGAGATGGAGGAACCTCAGACTCCCTCTGAAGTGAAGACCCAGAAACATGTTTCCATCGCTCCTGGAGAAACCACCACAGGCCGGCGAGGCAGCAGCAGCTCTGGAATCAGTAAAGGCAGCCGATCCCAGCAGAGGCAGAAAGCGGGACAGTCTCCTTCGAACAGACGTCGCTCCAAAGATAAAGGAGGAGAAAGGGAGGAAGGAAGGGAGGCGCGGAAATCTCGGCCACCCAGGTCACCTCTCCCTCTCAAGCCAGACGTCTGTCCGTGGGAGTTCGACGAGCAGCCCATGCTGGGAGGAGATTCGGATTCAATTTCCCCAGACAGGATCAGGCGTAAGAAAAGCGTCACGCCCACCGATGGAAAACCCAAAGGGCTCCACTCGGACCACTCCAAGTCCACGGGGAGCCTTTTGCAGCCTCCCTCGCTGATGGTGGAGATCTGTCCGTGGGATTACACCAGCCCACCTTCGCCTAAGCAGGAGAAGTCGTGCAACAGCCCCACCGCGCACAAGAAGAAGCGGAAAGGCTCCTGCTCGTCCAACCACAAAGCCGAGAAGGAGAAAGCGCGGGAGAAAAGCAAAGAGAGGCGGAGCTCCTCCAGTAAGCCGGCGTCAGAGAGGAGACGCGTGAGCCAGTCGTCAGAGTGCAGTGGTCCGGTTTCTGAGCGGCGGAGAAGCTCCACCAGAGACCCAGAGCTGATGGAGATGAGGAGGGAGACCGAGTCCTCACACACCAGCTTTGCTCAGACTAAAAAATCACCAGAGAAGAAGAAAGAGAGCTCTCTGAGTACTAGTTACAAACCCGCGGTCATCAGCGCGCCGAAGGTGGCCGATGTTTGCCCCTGGGACTTTCAGGAGCAGGACTCTGGGGGGAGGGCATGATGACTGGTGTGAGGATTTTTTTGTATTCACAGACTGACGGCACAGAAGACGAACGAACGATAAAGATGTAACACTGCATTTGATAAGAATGTTTTTCTCAAGGTGAAAAAAAGATTTTGCAAAGAGAACATTTATCCTGCTGTCCACTGATGCGATCCAAACCGTCGGAGAAATAGAAAACATCTCGTCGTTACATTGCAGAGAACGCAACCTTGAAGTCACTTTAGAGGAATTTTTAGTCTGCACTTTTGCTTGCACATTTGTCAAACTTACATCGTATGTATGTTTTATCACATTGACTACATGAAAGTAATTTAAAAATGAATCATACCTGTATTTACCAGCAGATCAGACAATCATTTGTCACAAACAAGGTCAAGGCTACGAGTGGAGTTGGATCTATGCTGGTTTTGTCGGTCCGGTCTGGTGTTTGAGCTTAAACTGGTTTAATTTTATGCAAACTGTCTGAACCAGCGTTTTTCTTTATGACATTTTCTAACAAATTGAAAAGTAGCCTACATCAGCAACCTGTGCCAATAGTGATAAATCCAGCTCGTGTTGCAATAGTAATAAAAAATATGACAAGGTGATTAACACATTGTCCATTACAAATGGACTAACGGAGCCACTAATGTCTGACAAGCATGTCTTATTTACTGGCCAGTTGAGATAGAATTTCAGTAGAGGTGGGAGTCATGTTTGTTTGCGTAAAAGTTTGAGTTTTTTGAAGTCACAAGATGAGACATGGCAGAGTTAGTCTCTCAAGAAAACAAAAAGTGCCCAAATATGGCAACATTTTGGATTTGCAGTCGACAAGAGAGGTGTCGTAACTGGCTTCAAATGACACTGAGCTGAACTTTTGTCGGTCGTCGATTTTATTTATTCCTGTCGCTTGCTTTGAAAGCGTCACGGTAGACGAGAAATGTCTGAATTGTGAAGTTGAAATGCGGAGTTATCTATGCGATAAGTTTAAGAAAAACACACACATACAGACGTTGAACATTAGATGCTGGAATCGGCACACTAGACTTTGCTTTCATTAATTTTTGATTACATTACCACTAAAGGGACGTTTTGAGCTTCACGCACGTCTGATTTAGAGCGTGGAGCTCCAAACGTCACCCCAGTGGTAATTTTATTAAATATTTATGGGAACATAGTCTAATGTGCAGACTTTAGTTTTTGGTCTCTTGAATTATCTGTACAATAGACACCTTTTTTCACCAAAATGTAAATGAGGCGTCAGCTGGCTGGTAGGAGATCACCAGGGAGCTGCACATTTCTGGTAAATAATGATCGCTAATAATAATCCGCCTGCTGTTGATTACGTTGTATGTCATTTCCAGTAAATATCACAATACATAAAAAGAGCTTTCTGTTTAAAAAAGTAACATTACAAATGAAGGAAGAGAGCAAGTACTCATCCATCTTTTTAAAGGTTACATCTCTCTTCTGATCTCAAGTGCACAGCTGATATTTACTGCTTTGTTTACATGACAAACAATCATGCCTGCAACTGCAAAGTGCATATTTAATTGACTCTGTGTGAATAGCTCCAATGTTACTCGATGCAATGTAATGAATGCTCGCTTGCTGTTAGGACACAGTATGATTATGTTCCATTCAGGAGCTGAATCAAGCTCAACACCTGGTAAAATTCGGTGTACTGATCCAGTCCTGTGTTTGGTTTAGTCCTCTGAAACTGGAGCAAACTGGCTTAATTTCTGTCAAAAACATCGAAAGAAGGCAATGAGCATCTTAATAAGAAATTATCCAGAAATTAGCAAGAAATTAGTAAAAATCTATAAGAAATTTAGCTGAAATTAGCACAGAAAGGAAAAGAAAAGTAAAAGAACAATAACAGGAAATTACCTGAAAAAAACCTGATGAAATTGATTAACAACAACAACAATAATAATAATATTTTTGTCAATAATTTTAAATATATAATCATAACAGTTTTCTTGATATTTTCCCAAGTTATGTACTAATTTAACAAAAGTCATTTATTTAATTTGATTATCTAAATATCAAACATCATATATAAAAACATTTACCTATTTTTAGTTACAATTTTTGATTTTTTTCTCTCCTTCTCTCTCTATCTCTCTTTTAAAAAAACATAATTTTCAGGTTGTGTTATTTTCACGCTTTATCAAAATCTGGCTTGTCGCCTTTTGTTCATGTGTTTGACAGAAATCAAACTGATCTGCTCAGATTTTAAAGGTTTAAATGCTTGTGAAAGACATCTGAATACAGTACCAGAAAAAATGCTGCCAGTTAATATCAAACTGGTTTGGACATTTTTACATCGGCCCAACTCTAGCTTGGAGCTGCTTGAATATTAATGCGTTTCACTGTTACGCTGATGATACTCTGCATTACGCAGTAAGCCAGCAGAGACTAACTGCATCAGATGCTGATGATGAAAACAAGCAGGCGGCAGGGAAAACAGGCTGAAGGGAAAAATAGGATGTGAGCTCTGAGAAGCAGGACCAAAGCCCCAGACACAGATGTGATGCCTTAGCTTTAGGCCAAATGCATAATTCATGGCACAAAAATGATGTGTTTGATTAGTGAAACATGGGAATAACAAACGATTGTAGTACGGCTTCATTTTCCAAATGGGAAAAACGGTATATGTTTCAGTAAAAATACTCTGTATACAGGATGTATTTTTCTAAAACGCCATTGCATGTGGCATCCAAAATGTTCATTGGTTACCTTGTACACAGATATGACAGTGGAACTTTTGATGTTGCTTATGGTATTTGTCTCCTCGTGTACCATGTGATGCTTTTGAAATGATGTGCATTGCCATCAATAATGTACATACACATTTCAAATGGCTTGCAGTACAGTTGCGCAGTACTAAAATATCCATGAGGCTCTCCCTTCTGTTGATATTTATTTACTGTTTACTTGACATTCATGCTCTGGATGTCCCGTCTCAAAAGAGGCTGCAGCGTTTCCACATGTCTAAAAGAAATCTTTCAGGGCCCAAATCGAGCCTGACGAGGGTGGATGATGTGAATAATGCATTTTTTTTCAGTCACTTATTCGCCCATTTTGCATCTGCTTGAATGCACCTTCTTTCAAATTTTTGCACATATTCAATCGCTAAAACCACGACTATGCATGACCAAAGCTTTTTTTTTTCGCTAACAGAAGATGAGTAATTTAGCACGTCAACATCATCTCCAACAACAGTCAGCCTTTCTGTCCTGTGATCAGCCTCCCACCAACGACACCTGATGAAACGCAGTCGCACACGGTAGTCGGTTCAGCTTCATTACGGCTGTGTGTGCATGACAGTGACAATACAGGAGTAATGTTACACTCAAATTCACCAGGAGGCATAAAAAAAGCATTGATGAACTGCTTAAAGGATAACTTTTGTATTTTTTAACCTGGATTCTGTTTTTATATGTTTTGCTGTCTAAATTAATCGCAAAAGGAACAACTTTTGAAATTGGTCCATTATTGAGGAGAAGAAACGGGCTGCGATGTAACCACTCAGGGCAGTTGTGCACCTTCAGTATACGTCCACTAAAAGTGCTTGTTTTGCTGCTGACAGGCTCAGGTTGTTTATTATAGGTGTCTGACTGCTTATGGGAGGATTCCTACAGAGATAGACACCAGGTCTTTTTTGTTTAACCAGAAACGGGCCCAAAATTGTTGACCGATATCTGCAGCGTTAGTTTGCTGTTGGTGCACCGAGGCAGCCGAGTCTGCACACCATTGGACTGTCATTATGGCGACAGATAGGCCTGATCTGGGAGATCTGTCCATTCAGATAATCACTCATTTTATCATCAGAAAACACGCTCCGTTCAAAGTCGACGGAAAAAAATAAAACACGCACAAACCATCTGAGTTGATCTTTCCACTGTTCGAACAATGACATCTCTAGTTGTTTGATGTAAACTCTTAATTCACTCAGTTAGGTGTGAAGATATCCTGGCTCTATACACGAAAAAAAAATACTTTTCATTTATCCCCTGAAACCTGAGTAAAATCAATTTGATTTTTTTTCCAAAAAAAGAGCAATTCAACAATAAATTACCCAAAAATTGCAAAAAATAAATTAACAAACAATAAACAAACACAGAAATGACCTGGTAAATAAAATCATTTCTCTCTCTCTTTCTCCTATTTTTAAATGTGATGTATTTTCAGGCGTTTTTTCATATCACCTTATGCCAATTTCTTGCAATTTACTCATTGCCTTTCCCATGTTTTTGAAGAGATTTAAACCTTTTTGTTCTGGCTCCAAAGTTTTAAATACTTAAAAACAGCATTTGAATGCATCACAAGAAAAACGGATGTCCATACAGGTTTTAAAGGGTTAAAGGTAGATTGGTTTGTGGGAAGTGATTTTCAGGGTTTCTGGTTAAACAAAGAGAATCGTGCTCTTTGATTAAGAGCTCTGTCTCTGTCACTTAAAACAACAACGTAAACCAAAAACACAGAAAAAAGGCACGTACGCTGACGCTGTGAACACGCTCTGAGTGGTTACATCGCAGCCTAGTTTGCAGCTGCTGGCTGCAGCTCTCTCACTCAATATTTTCCCATTATTCACCTTGACATAAAAACATGGGAAAATGGAGTCCAGGTTGAAAAAAACCGTTCATCCTGTGAAGAGAGGACTGAGGAGCATGTGGGATTTTCAAATATAGATGTCAGATGTTTTCATGTATTTATCAAGAACTTCCTGTGGGAAAAAAAAATCTATTTTGCTCATCAAGCATTCATAAAATCTATAAAGTGTTGATGAATAAACATGACCCACCACTCTAACGTTCACACGTTTGTTTTTTCAGATGGTTTTCGGCTGTTTGAATTGGAATGTTGTAACTTGCCCACTAAATGTATTTTATGCTTGTTATACTGTAAAGTGTTGCTCCAAAACGTTACAAAATGCTGTAGCATCCACGCAGGAGTATTTATATTGTACATTCATATTGTGTTGCATGTACATACAGTAAATACCCTGATCTCAGTTCTGGATTAAATCTTTCTATAAAAGCCTAGCACGCTTTTAGGACTGTGTACTTCTTTGTTCTGTTTAACATTTGTTTGTTTGTGGTTTTAAATGCTGAAATTTACAAGAGAAATATAAATAAGCATAAAAGCAAAACATTACAACCTGTTCAAAAATACTCTTAAAATACAAACTTTTATTTTAACCTACTACTATTAAGGTAAAATATCTATTTATTTATCACTATGCAGCATATACTGTATTCTTTTAACCCTAAAATATGTACTTCTTTCTGCAGTATTTTCAGTTCATCTAAATACATTTTAGTTCTCTGTAAATTAGCAGTAATTCTGCCGTCTGTGTAACACTGCCACCATGTGGAGACTGAGACCCTTCATGTTCATTTTAGACATTTTTGGAAGAAAACAAAGTACATTTGCTCAAGTATTGTATCTTAGGTATTTGTACTAGTATTTTATGGTACTTTCTACTTTTACTCCATGGCATTTTTAGAGGGAAATGTTGCAATTTTCAGCTCCACTACTAGTTTAGCTACTTTTTGGATTCAGTAAATAAAAGAAAAATAAAAACATTGAAGTTGCAGAGGACTTTTATTTTTACTTTAAATTGAAGACATTTACAAAAAAAAGGAAAGGTACAAATTGATGCCTAAAAAATCACCAGAATGAAGTCACATGTTTGTCGTAGAAACACCCCCTCTTAGCTTGTTTTCAAACTTTGGCAAATGGGCTTGATTTCTTTCTAAAACACGGGAGCATGGTAATGAGCAACTTAAGAAATGACCCAAAAGTTAACAAGAAATTAGTAGAAAGTACAAGAAAATTACCTGGAAAAACTTGGGAGGAAGGCAGTGAATAATTTAAGAAGAAATGCCAAAAAAAGAAAAACAAAAGCAAGATATTTGTAAAAAATATACCTCAAATTAAATTTTTTTTTTAAAAAAGTAGAAAAAAAAACCAAACAGAGAATAGCCCAAGTAAGTGCTTAAAAATGATAATTACCCTGTAAAGTATTTTTAAATATTTAATAGTGGTACTTATATATATAGTTTTCTGGACATGTTCCCCTAGCTATTTTGAAAAAATATTTCCAAATGTGCTAATTTTGTTTCTTGAAAAGTTGATCAGTGACTTTTTCTTGTGTTTAAAAAATGTGAACGCTTGTGAACTGCGTCTTAATGCACCACAAGAACGGTGATGTTAATCCAGGTTTCAGAGGGTTAATATGTAACAGAAAAAGTACCCAGAGTTAATAAAACAACAGAAGTTAGTCAACAATGCCAAAAAAATGAGTTAAAATAGATTTAATTAAAAGATTTAAGGCAGAAACATGCTTTTAAAGGAAATACAATAGCAAAATAAAGGCAGTAAACATCGAACATTAATAATAATGATAATAATAGGAAGGATCAAGACAGAATTTTAAGAAAATAATTAAAACTTAAAATGAAAAGACTTGAGAATAAATGTAAAGTTGTATGACATGAAAATATTCCAGAAAAGTCATCTAAAAAAAAGCTATAAAAGTAACAATTTAATAAGGTACTGAGTAAATGCACAACAAATAATTCATTCATAATTCAAAAAGCCATTATCAGAATCAGTGTAATGAAATGTTGATGTTTCACACACACACACACACACACACACACACACACACACACACACACACACACACACACACACACACACACACACACACACACACACACACACACACCTAACTCCACCCTGCTAAATGAATCAGCGGCAGTGACGTCAGCCTGCAGCAGCGGACACGGCTGCGTCCTCTCTGTGTCTCTGTGTCTCAGTGTCTCAGTTTGACGCTTCACATCAACTCCAGAGCTGCTCAACATCTCAGCACACCTTCATCTGACACTTCAGAGCCGGACAGACAGCTCGAGGACATCATGGGCAACGTGCAGGTAAGAAAAGCGGAAACTTCTGCAGAAAACAACAACACAGCAACTCCAGCTGCATGTAGTTAAACTGATAAAAGTGCCTGCGAGGGCTGAGAAAGTCACTTTTCAGCCACTTTTTTCAGTCGAGTTTGTAGTTGTGCAGTAAGATAAATGTCAAAAACAGAAGCTGCAGTTAGAAATAAACAGGAAATCGATCATTAAAGTGTCATTTTGTGACACAGGCAGCGTTCAGAGGAGAATAATGGGTTAATTGTTGTGTTAAAGAGGTGAAAACCAGAGTTTTTGTGCGTAAAAGTACTGAGGAGCAAAAAGTTGCGCAGTTAAGTTTGAGCAAAGGGAGTCAGAGGGAGTCAAAGGGAGTCAGAGGGAGTCAGAGGGAGTGAGCCCTGCGAGCAGCAGCGAGGGGGGATTTCAGAGAAATGCTGATCAATAAGGCCGCATTGTGTGAGAGGGAGGGTGGGCGAGGAGAGCAGAGAGACCGCATACTGCTGCTGCTGCTGCTGCTGCTGCAGCCGCTGCCCCATGACTCAGCACACAGCAGGCTGCACCCTTTTCCTGCGGGAGGACACGGCCTGCATCCACAGACGGAAAATAAATCCTCCGCAGCCTCAAAGCTTATTCTGTTTGAGGAAATAGTGATTAAATGTTGTTAAATGTTTATGATGCGGAGAGCATCATAAATGTTATAGATATATATATGTCTGATTCTTATTTCTACTCATGCATATATTGTGTTGTACACTGTAGCACATATATTTTATATTTCTAAACCTATATCATACTTACACAAGTGTGTACATTGTCATGTAGCAAATGGCACAAGCTCAGAATATCATACATAATTTTATTTTATTTTTTTAATGCTGGCGTGAAATGTAAGCATAATTTAAAATTTTAACCATAATGCATTTTAATTATATATTTTTTCTAGTGAATATAAGTTATAGAAGTTTTTATGTATTTTATATTTCTTACTTACTTCTTATTTCTACGTCTATAATTCTTTATTCTTAGTGACTTCTCATGTATATATCGTGTTGTACAATTTATTTTTCCAAAACTATACTGTGCCTGTACTAGTATGTTTATTGTCATATTGCAAAAGGCACATGCTCAGAATAGTATACATCTTTTAAATAAATATATCTTTACAAATGCTGGTGTGAAATTTAAGAATTTAACCATAATGCATTTTAATTTTCTATTTTTTTAATGAACATAAGTTACTTTTTAAATTTATTTTATATTTTTACTTTTTACTTATTTTCATGCTTCTTATTTTATGTCCATTGTTACATTTTTAATAACGCTCATAAGTTGTTTTACTTTATATTTTTATTTTTTTAATTTTTTTTTACTTATTTTTCATTTCATACCTTACATCAGTGCAACAGTCACAAATCACAATATTCTGCTGTATAAAGTATTTCTGATTCTAATTTATACTTTTTTCCCCAAACTTTATTTATATGTTTTTTCAGTAAATATACATTTATGCACACATGCCACACACTCCCCAGACCCCAAAAAGTAATGAAATAATGATAGTAATAATAATAATAATAATAATAATAATGATAATAATAATCATCATCATCATCATCATAATGTATTCAAATATATTAAAAAATTATATCAGTTTTATATTTATTGCTTTCTAAGATTTTGCAGGCTGTTTTGTGTGTACAGTCTTTACATAATTATACAATACCTTATCATAAAAATGTAGATTTTATATGTTTGCTTTAGCTGTATAAATGATTTATATATTTTTAATGATCCTGCACTTTTCTGCAGCCCACCATCGTCCCGTGTGAGGACTTCGATGTCACAGCTGATATTAAAGCCATCAGGAAAGCATGTAAAGGTTTAGGTAAGTGAACAGTATCATTCATCTTCAGGCAAATGTTTACTGTGAGGTTTTCCATCATTTTATTCCATCATACACCCTCCAACCGCATCACTTAAGAAGTTACCCAAAAATCAGCCAAAAAAAAATATATATATACAAGAAAATTACCTGAAAATTTTGAAATAAAACAAAAGAAATGTCAGATGAAAGAAAAAAAACAAATGAAAGAAAAACAAGGAAATTACCCAAAAAGTGTTCAATAATTATAATTATGATAAATATAAATATAGTTATTTGGGACATTTTCCACTAGTTTCTTTGAAAATAATTTTCCAAATCTACTAATTTCATGTAATTTGTGGAACAGTTCTTGCCAAGTTGCTCATCACCTTTTTTATGGTGTTTCAAAAAAAAAAAGTAAACTAATTTGCTCGTATTTTGAAGCTTAAAGTGTCTGAATGCAGCACGAGAAAAGTGATGTCGAACCAGGTTTCAAAGGGTTAATGTCGGATAGGCATTTCTAAGCTTTTGCTTCGGCCTGAGCATTTTCAGTCATTACTCAGACTTTAGATTTTGTTTCTTCTGTTGTGTTCGTTATGCTTATTGTATCGTGTGACTGAATTAAAACACCATCAGTGAAACATTTCTAACATTTAATAAAAGGTGTGTCCAGAGTGGTTTTACCGCGCTTTCGTTAAGTACTGGATTAATTAAGAAATCGTTGTCTCCATTAGTCATTCAAACACAAAAACACGGGAAAATAGAGTCCAGATTGAAAAAAAAAGTTCTTTTTAAGCACTTTTACTGTAATTTGAAGGATGCTGATGCCAGCTCCTGCGTGCATGTGTGTGTCTGTGTGTGTGTGTGTGTGTGTGTGTGTGTGTGTGTGTGTGTGTGTGTGTGTGTGTGTGTGTGTGTGTGTGTGTGCGTGCGTGTGTGTGTGTGTGTCTGTGTGTGTGTGTGTCTCCTTCAGGCACAGATGAGGAGGCCATTATTCAGATCCTGGCCAATCGCTCTGCAGCTCAGCGCGTGGAGATCAAACAGGCCTACTTTGAGAAGTACGATGACGTAGCACGCCCCGCCTGTTTCTCACACACACACGTTCGTGCAGTAAATGTTGTGTTTGTTCAGGAGTTGGAGGAGGTCCTGAAGAAGGAGCTGACGGGTAGTTTTGAGAACGCCGTGATGGCCATGTTGGAGCCTCCTAACGTTTTCTTCGCCAAGGAGCTGAGGAAGGCCATGAAGGGGGCGGGAACGGACGAGGCAGTGCTGGTCGAGATCCTGTGCACCGCCACCAATGAGGTCTGTGGATGTGCAAAAGTACTGCGGTGCAGCACGTTTCTGTTTTCACTCTTTAACTCCATTTTGGGAACAAAGTAACTATGCAAATGTTTTTGAGCTTTTTGATGTGATGAGAGCAGCTTTAAAATCAGCAGCTGACTGACTTTTCTCTCACTTCCAACAGGACATCATAAGCTACAAGAAGACTTATGCCCAGGGTGAGTTTTCCTCCGTTCCTCTGAGTCATGCAGAAACAATCAGATGTTCCCCTCATACTGGAGAGTGAAATTAAACCAGCATGCAAGTTTTATATTAGTCATAATATCATGGGTGTTTCTGTTTTAGGAGTGAATCATGGTGTGATGAGACATGTTTTCCTCACTCGCTGACCACAAATACAGTCCGACTTTATCCCTGTCAGGGTCACGTTTCTGTGGAAGTCATGAGAGGAAAATGAAATCTTGTAATGTGTTTTTTAATTCTGATTTAAATGTTTTTTTCTCCTGCGTTTACGACTTCAGAACGTGTGAAAACAAAGTTTGGCCAGGATCATTTTTTTAAGCTTCTCTGTTAAAAAAAGTTTTGTAGGGTGACTTTTTTTTTAAATTAGGTTAATTTTCTCCTGAATGGGACTAAAAATATTCATATTCAAACATTCAATCCTAGAAACATTCTTAAATCCTAGAAATGTCCTAAAATCTTACAAAACGTCCTTAAATCCTAGAAAGGTCCTGAAATCCTAGGAACTTGCAAAGAGCCTAGAAATGTCCTGAAATTCGAGAAATGTCCTAAAATCTGAGAAATGTCCTGAAATCCTAAAAATGTCCTGAAATCACAGAAACATGCACGGGGCTGCTGTGAAGGGCCCCTGGGGGCCCCCAAACACAGCGGGTTGAGTCTCCGTGGTGTCAGTAATAATGGTGTTTTTGACTCTGACCGTTCAGTGCACGAGCGTGATTTGGAGGCGGACGTTGAGGACGACACCAGCGGAGACGTGAGGAACCTGCTGATGTCTCTGCTGCAGGTGACGTCTCTTTATTCGAACTTTATTTAACTAGCGATACTTAAAAAAGAGTCACCACATCTTCAGGCGCGATTAGACGTTTGGGTGGAAGTCCTGACTCTGGCAGGAAGCCATAAAGAAGCAGAGAAAAGTCTCTTTTTTCTGTCTTTGATGGCGTCTCACAGAATTGTTCTCCATCCTGTGAGGCCTTCGTCACACGTCACATCGTTTGTCGCCAGCGTTTGTCAGCGCTCCCGCCCATTTCTGCTTCCCCTCTTATTTCCTTCCCCTCGGAAAGAAAAGACAAACACGGTGTGACTCACGTTCTGCTGCGACGACCAAACGGGCCCTCTGATATTTCGCCTTGATGTGTAGCAGATGATTGTTATCCCTGTTAAATGCCCCAGATTATTTTCGTTAATTCATCTTTTTGACCTTTCCTCCACTCGCTAAATCTTCCCCCGTCTCCCTCTCTGCATCTCGTCTCCTTCATCCATCCTCCTAACCCTCTCTCCCCCGTATCCCCCTCTTCTCCTTGATCCCTCTCTCCACAGGCGGGCAGAGACGAGGGCTATGAAGTGGACGAGGCTTTAGCCGAACAGGACGCAGCGTCCCTGTTTGAGGTAAATTCTCAGATGCTGCGTAATTCCCTTCAGATTAAAGGGCCTCATTCACAGTTCGCCCTTTTAAATAAAACCAGTGTTTGCTGGGAAATGTGATCCCAGATTTAGATGTCTGAGCACGTGAGCCGGGCCGACTGGCAAATCTCACAGATTTGGTTAAATCGAAGGTTGTTTTTGTGGTGTCGCTGTCCCGGGGTTTTTATTTCAGTGCAGGATTCTGGGATATTTGTGGAAATTCACATTGAAGGCGTGAAGGTTTATATTTAAAGTTTCGCAGTAATACTGTACGGATAAAAGTGTGTGCACAGACAGTAATGTGACAAAATCTGTGAGAATATTTTTTACAATATTATAATGAGGTTTTATAGTCATTGTTATACAATTAGTGCTCATATAAGAATGACCCTCATGTTATTTTTGGGCCCCTCAACTGAGGAGAAAAGACTCATTTAAATCGCCATTAAAACACATTTTTATCGATATGCATTTATGTAATGTTGTTCTCTTATTTATTTTGTTTATTTTACCTATTTTTTTATGTTTTATTTCACTTTATTTATTTTTTATTTATTTTATTTCCTATTATTTGCGATTTTATCACTTTTTTTGCTTTTGTTGTTTGTAATATTTTATATTGACATTTTATGTCCTGCGTCATTATTTTTCCTCGTCATTTCGTGCTCAGTGCAAGTGTTTGGCTTTCTTCTATATAAATAAAGTTATTATTAGTTATTTTTAGCCTCATTAACCCTTTAACACCCGGACCATCATCAGTTTTCTGGTGCTGCGGTCAGACACCTTTTACATCATTAAAACCTCTGAAACCTGAAAAAAAAAACTTTTGAAAAAAAGGCAATGAGCAACTTGGCATAAGGCGACGGGCACACTGTAAGAAATTAGGGGGAAAAAATGACCTGAAAATCTGTTGTTTGTTTGCTTATTTTTTAAAAGGAGAGATGAAAAGTGTATTAAAAATTCGGGAAATTTTTAGAAAATACAATAATAATATTGACATGTTTAAAATCATGTCACTGAAATATGTGCATGTGTTTTTATATTTGCACTTTTTTCAAGTCATTCATTTTTGCTTTATTCTTGTTTTGGGGGTTTTTTGTCTTTTTTGTACTAATTTTTAGGTCTTTTTAATTTATTTTTTTTTATTTTTATGATCATTTTCTCCCAAATGGCAGACAGAACATGTCTCCATGAAAATGAACCAGTATTGTACAAGAATATGTTGAAATCAAAAGTTACAGTATATGTCACATATCATCCAAAAACACCGGTCATAAAAACTCACAATCTAGAAAAAGTAGAAAAATAGTCGAAAAATATGAAAAAAATAAAGAAAGGTAATATATTACTCTCCCAAAAATGCTGTAAAAGTCTTTTCGATGTGCAACCTCCACCACCACACTAGTCTTAATGTTACTGACAGGAACGATGTCAGTGCAGCTGGTTGTAGCAGAATAATCCTTAATATTCAGCAGTGTCGGTGGGGGATTATTTTCTCTGCGTGTTTCAGGCAGGAGAGGGCAGGTTTGGCACCGATGAGTCCACCTTCACCTTCATCCTGACGCACAGGAACTACCTGCAGCTTCAGGCCACCTTTAAGGCCTACGAGTCGGTGAGGACTGCACGCAGAAAGACGGCTGTTTCCATGGTTATTTACTTTTGGCCTCTCATCATTTTTTGACATTCTTCATGCTGACTCATCGTCCTTGTCTTGTAGCTTTCAGGGACAGACATTTTGGACACCATTGACTCTGAAGCAACAGGAACTCTCAAGGACTGCTACGTTACTCTGGGTACGTTTTCCTGCAGCAGCCACGAAATATCAAAGCCAAGATCAAGACCAACGCCTGCTTTCTTAATGTGTGTGTGTGTGTGTGTGTGTGTGTGTTTTATAGTCAGGTGTGCCAAGAACCCGCAGCTGTATTTTGCCCGACGCCTTAATGCCGCCATGAAGGGACTGGGCACTGATGAGGACACGCTCATTCGCATCATCGTAAGCCGCTCTGAGGCAAGTCTCTGGGTCGTAACAGCACAGCCAGATGTCTAACTTCCAGATCAGTGTTAGAAATACTGCTTTTAAATGTGAGCTCGCTGAAATTTAAAGAGACAGTGCACCCCAAAATCTACATCCCCCAAAATAGATATTTTTGTCCCGTTACCTGTGGTGTTTTTTACACGTCTGGATAGTTTTTGGATGAGTCTTGGAGATGGCATCCATCGAGATATCTGCCTTCTTTCCGATATAAATGACTACGAAATGACAAAACAACCACAAATATATATGATTTTAGGGTGAACTGTCCCTTTAAATCCATGTAAATGTTAAATCCAAAGACAAAAAATAATCAGTGAAAGATGGTTATTGTGTTAACAGCGGTGTTGTGTTGCAGATCGACCTGGACACGGTGAAGGACATGTACCTGGAGAAATACGACGTCACCCTGAAAGACGCTCTGGATTCCGAGTGTGGAGGCGACTTCAAACGCCTCCTCATCGAGATCCTGCACTAAAACTTCCCGCCTCCTTCCTGCAGGCCTCATTTAACCAACGTGACACAGTCTCTCTACCCACTCATCCTCCCTTCTCCTTTTTTATTCTCCTTTTAAGTTTCACTCGTTCATTCTGTGGATGTTTGTTTTTTTCAGTTTTCATTGCAGCACGGACCAAAAACCAAATCTTTATTATATTATACAGTGTTTTACACATGATAAACTACTTGGGCTTTAAATACAGTTTTGCCAAAAAAATTACACTCAGTGGAAATACATTTTAGGTACATTGACTGTTTATTATCCTTTTGACAATATTATAACAGCATTTTTAATCTTATATGGAGCTTGTGCAGCTGAGCATCATGTTAACGTGTTTATCCAAAGAAATAGATCCAGTTCTTTATTCACAATCAGCAGCTCTACAATCTTATTGTATTTCAGTTCACTATTTGATTCTCAGATGCTGCTGCTTAACATCAATGATATATATATATATGTACATATGTACATATATATATATGTCACCTGGCTCATTTATCTCGCAATCATCCATAAACTTCGCCACTGTTTGCCTCAAAGATGCCTTTGATAGCGACACTTAAGTGCCGAATTATCACGTTTGATCTCTGATATCTGAATAGTATTAATTATACATGAATTTGATATTGAAAACCTGAACACTTTAAGTATGCAATATTGGGTTTTTGTAGTCACGTCCCCGAAATGCTACGTGGGATTTTTAACTCGGACTATTTTTAGTGTTTTGTCACAGCTAACATGCTGCCTCTCACCGGGCCCGGCGCCAGGACGGGACCTAAGGGGGCTTATAGTCGCCCCCCTCTGTGTAAGTTCTGTGCATATTTAGAAAAATATCAAAAATGACAAAATTATTGACCGAGATACACGTGACCCCCTCAGCTGTAGGTGCAGCGTTTTACATAGTTCTGCAAAGGAATGATTTCCAAACGTTTTCCACAAGGGACCGCGAGTTTATCATTGAGTGAAATGACATATTTAATGAATGTTTTATTAAATTCAATGCACAACAACACCAGCACAGAGCAGCTGACAGACAGAAAAATTATCCCAAATAGTTTGCATTCAAGCTTTTTCTATGAATTTTGAGCAGATCATTTCATGCATATTTTGCATCTGAGATGAGTTTTCCCAATATTTTTAGCAACTTTTTACGTACCATTTTTCTGTCTGCATTGTGTATTGTTTTATACTTTTAACCCTTTGAAACCTGGATTGACGTCAGTTTTCTTGCGCTGCATTGAGATGCCTTTCACAAGCATTTAAATCCTTTAAATCTGAGCAAATTGGTTTAATTTATTTTGCAAATGTAGAAAAAAAGGCAATAAGTGAGTTGCAAGAAATTAGCAAAATGTGACAAGAAAATGAAAAAAATTGCTAAAAAGAAAAAATACAGCGGGAGAGACATAAAATTATGAGGAAAACACTTTTTAAAAAAAAAAGGCCGGGGGGGGGGGCTGTCTAGACAACTATATGTATTATTATTATTGTATTGTTGTTGGGTTTTTTTTTTTTACAGATTTTTTCATTTTTTTTAGCAATTCTTTACTGTCCTTGTTTGTTTCTGTTTTTTTACTTTTATTTTTGTTAATTTTCTGTTATTTTTGTTGCAACTTTTTTAGGGTAATTTCTTGGGTTGTTTCCTGTTCTTGTTGCCTTTTTTCCCTGTTCTTGAAAGACATTAGACCAATTTGCTGAGGTTTCAAAGGGTTAATAATAATAATAATAATAATAATAATAATATAAACTTTCAAAATATTTTATTTAGATTTCTTTACAGAAATCAAGGAAATTATGAGTTATAGGCCCACTGTTTATTTATTATTTTTTTAAAGTGTTCTTACACCCCTTAAAATCAAGGTCTCGCACCCCCTGGTAAAACTCTGGCGACCCATAGTGGGGGCTGGGATCCCTAGGTTGGGAAACAGTGCTGTAAAGGAGCAGAGGAGACAGACAGACAGAAAATGTCACTTAGTTTGGTGACATTTGGTTTTACAAACAGAATAGAAATGACTGGAAATGAAGGGACAGTAAAGAGAGATTCTACGCACCTACTCCTGATTTTGCTGATTTTGACATAAAATAATTAATAAGTTTAAAAAAATAGTGCTCTGCTCTATATCCTCTGAAGATATTGTATGTTAAAATCAATCATTTTTTATTTTTTATTTCATTTAAATTTTTATTTTATTTATTCGTTCATTTTTTTTGCATATAAAAAATTGCCCCCTCAGTCCCTTCATCGTGGCGCCTGGCCCGCCTCTCACATTTACACACTTTATCAGACTGTTGCCTTTTTCCTCTCACTGTTCTCCTTAAATTTACATTTGAATTTACTACAGTTATATTATCCTATATGAAGATGGTGTAAAACTTTGAAATAAATGTGTATTTAAGATCATTAGATGATAATAGTATTTTAAAAAAAAAACCATGTAATCTCTGTAGTACAATCACCGACAATGGACTCTGTCTGCATTCATGTATGGATTTATATATCTACAATAACTTTACTTAACCCAACATCACAGTAATGTATATGACCAAGATATACGGTTATATTGTCATGTAGCAAATAAATACACTAAATTATATGAAGGAAGTCATTGTTAACCTGTTGTAATGGTGTTTGCAGTGATAATAAATTTTAATTGAATCAAAACAATTGTTATTGTCCTTGTATCCTGTAGGGGGCAGGATTGTATCACAAGCAAGCTGGTTCATTTCAGGGTGAAATTAGATGACAGCTGATTAAATCAGTGGTTCCCAACTTTATTTCTCAAAGGACTCATTTTTCTATAATTGAGTAAATGTATGATTACATAAGACAGTTCATGGACACAACAGAAAAAAGTGAATAATTAACCCAAACAGTGACCTAATAAAATAATAATAATAATTCCTGTGACTGTCGCATCAGAGATGTGTTTTTCTAATATTTAGGATTCTCTGTATTTCTGTATTTATATGAGGTGGATGCAGTTTAACCCTTTGAAACCAGGGCAAATTTTCTTAATTTCTCTCAAAATATGGAGAGAAAAAAAGGCAATCTGTAATTTAAAAGGGAATGACTCAGAAATCTGCAACAAATTAGTAAAAATTACAAGAAAATTGCCTGAAATTAGCACAAAATAATAATAATAATAATAATAATAATAATAATAATAATAATAATAATAATAATATAAAAGAACAAAAATAGGAAATGAGGAGGACATTTTTTCCCTGTAACCTTATTTTAAACAGAATTTAATAATTATAATAAATAATTAATATAATAATAATAATAATAATAATAATAATAATAATAATAATAATAATAATAATAATAATAATAATAATAATTTTCCCTAATTATGTGCACATTTTCTAATGATTCTTTCTCTTTTTTTCATGATTTATTTATTTATTTTTTTTTGAATTTGCAGGACATTTCATGGTAAGTTGCTGACTGCTTTCCCCTCCATGTATTTAAAACAAATTCACTAAGCTTTCAAAGGTCTGAATGTGTGTTGAAGGTGCGCGCAGCACAGGACAACTGATGTTAGTTCAGGACTCAGAGGGTTAAAAACTTTAACATCAACCTAACCCCCGAAAAGCTTTGGTGACCTCTAGTGGGGGTGAAGATGACTAGGTTAAATCAGAGTGAGATCAATTATAGAATATACTGTGTAACTATATAACCCATGCACGCTTTAAGACGCAGCATTATAAACATTATGGCATCATATGTAAACAATATTTTGCTCTGATGTTAAACAAGAGGATTTATTAGGTTGCTTTCATAATATTTGTGGTTGTGCTGTGCGATCCAAAGCCATGCAAAAGCTAGTTTTAACAACATCTAGCCCAAAACATTTAGACCGTGGGCCTCCTGCGGGCGACTTCCAGAGGAGGAGAAAAATTCAAAACAAGTGAGAACTGCTTCCAGATGCACCGACACAGGAGCAGCACATTTCTCACTTTCTTTCCCACGGCTTCTCTTTCTCCCGCTCTTCGCTCTGCGTCTTTGTTTCTCCTCTTATTCCTCGACACGATGCTTGTTTCTGTTTCAAGGGCAAAGAGTGGAGAGTTTTCTGCACATTCTTTGGCTACCTGTGCATCCACAGTCGGTCTGTGCGCCATCTGGAGCCCAGTAGCCTCCGCGTCCTCCGCGTGCTGCACGCTGGCACGCTGCCTATCTGAGGCTGAGGAGGCCGTATGCGCCACACATGCCTGTTAATAACAGGCGTGTAAGACGGACGGAGGGGAGTGGAGAATCCACGCAGAGTGTGGACACAAGACTGATGTGTCAGACTCCTTAAAGTGAAACATTTGTCTTCGTATATTGTAGTTTTTGGAGGGAAAATCAAACCTATTGAAACATTTCTTTGATTGAACGCACATGCACACGCAGTTTAACAGAGCACGTACGGCAACACGCACAAATGTTAATGCCAAAAGTGAGCAAACGGTGAAGTAAACAAATGTAAACTAACAGGACAACACTGAAAACTGATAACAAAAGAACATGTGTTTAATTGTAAGTCGTGAAATTAAATGCAATGTTAAAAATTGGTGAGATTTCTTTCAAAAATATGGAATTTGGTAATGATCAGCTTAACAATAAATGGCCCAAACATTTACATGGAGGTAATAAAAAGTTAGAAGAAAATTACCTGAAATCAGCAACAACAACAAAAAAAAAGTTTTAAAAAAAAGACAGGTCTAGAATAAAAAATATAATTATAATATACACTTTCCGTATGTTGCTTTTAAATATATAGTCATATATTTATTATATATATATATTCATATTTCTCTTTTTTTCAAGTTAGATTTCAGCTCTTTTTAAATCACTTTTACTGGTTTATTTCTTTATTTTTTGCCCCCATATTTTCCACAGAAAGCAAGATATTATAGTATATAGAACTATAATAGTAATCATTTACAAAATGAAATCAATAGCTCAATACACAAGGGGAAATATAAATTAAAGTTTTTTGATACAGTGGAAAAATGTTTTTGGAAATCATACAGCTTTGTGCTTTCATTCCTTTTATCAGTTTTCAGCATTTATATAGTTTTAATTAAATTATGGAAAAATGACAAATTTGGGGGATAATTTCAAATTTCTGTTAAATTTTGCTAAATATAGATAACAATAGAGTTCACCATTTTGTTTTGGAACATCATCCCAAATAGAGCGGTGAAGGGATGACGTATTTTTGTAGGTTCCCTCGTCAAAAACCTGATGGGATCTTTTAATGGGATTTTCGATTATCGCCAAAAAATATGCTCTGTGACAAACATGAGTTCATGAGACTTACACATTTTAAGTGTGATAATCTTCACAGACGAACACTTTTGTGTGTTTTGAAATGTAAATAAAATTGCCAGAAGCAAAAAGCTGTTGTTAGGCCACCAACGAACTACATCGTGGTCGCACGTGTCTATGAGTTTTTGAAATGCGCTTTATAAATAAAATGTATTATTATTATTATTATTATTATTATTATTATTATTATTATTATTAAGGTGGACAGGTGGATTTAATGAGTTTCTGTGTCCGGTGTGATGACGTCTAACGTCCCAGACAAACACTGAAGTCCCATTTAGCTTCTTCTTCTCCTTTTTTAAGATGAGTAAAGTTTAAATACGTATTTTAAATGTCTGAATATCTTCAGCCTGTGTTAAACACAGACCTTTTTTAAGGCATTTTAACAAAAACCCATTTTAAAAAAACCCAGAGACTTTAATACAAGGGAACCGGAAGTGCTAACAGGCTAACGGACTTCCGCGTTTTAAGACTCACGACGTCTTTAGATGTAGTCATGAACGTGGATACATCGTTGGTTGTGGTCGCTACAGTATTTTGGCTAAAACGTTAGTGCGCATGGTCGAGCCTCGCGCCTGCGCAGTTTAGAGCGGAAGTATTTTGAATCGTAACGTTTTGGCCGAAATGTTTGTGCACGTGAAACGCCGAGCGTCCGACTGGATCAACGAAATCTGGATTATTCTGCGCGAGCAGCGTGAAAGTTTGTGTTGTGAGACAGTTTTGCGGTTAAACTCGGTCGAAAATGTTCGCCGTGTTTGGATTATCGATCCGTGGAGGAGGTAACGCCGGAAACAGCGTCTTCTCTGCGGTGAGTAATCACGCATACATGCGGTTTTTGGGGTCGGTGGATCCGTTAATGAGGCGCTAATAAGGAACTGTTAAAAATGATTGTTGTGGTGAGGGCGGGTCAGTTTCAGTTTTTACCCAAAACAAGACTCAGCTGCACTTTAGGCACGTTTTATTCGCTATTATTATTATTATTATTATTATTATTATTATTATTGTTATTATTATTAATTTATAATTTCGGGTGTGTTCATACACACAGAAATTGTGCATTTTTGTTGAATCTTGGAATTTCCAGCTCAGCTCCTACAGTAAGTTTTAAAATACACAGTGTTAACAAAAAATGTTGGCTCCATTCACACTGTCAGGTGCCATTGAAACTCATTCAAACTGCATTTTTATTCCCATAGCTATCAAAGTATAAAATGTTCGTGTATCATACGTTCATTCAATATTCACTTCCATCTCGAAAACTAAAAAACAAAAAAAAAAACAAGTGAGAATTTCGTTTATTTATTTTTCTGTACAAACTAAATCTTGAAAAAAGGCGTTTTTATTTACTCATCATTTGCTTAAAAGTCAAAATCAAATAAGCAATAAAACAAAAACAAAATAACAAGTCAAATTAACGTCGTTATTAATTTTTATTTTTTAATTTATTTTGTTCTGATGGTTGTCGCTTCACGCATGCGCCGTCAGAAGAGTGACGCTCAGAGTTTAGGACATGATTTCAAAAATATGTCCGCTCATACAGTCATCAGAGCCGAGTGAACAAACTGGACGTGCACCTGCTGAACAGTCCGAGTCCAGCTCAGAGTCAGGACCAGCTTCACGTTTTCACTGTAGCTCCAGTTAGACTGAAGACTTGCGCGTGTTGCGCTGAGCTGAAACTTTTATGCACTGTATGGAGCAGAAAGTGAAACAGGTAACCATGGTAACGAAAGCAGCACACAACCAAAAAAGTGAAAAGAGGAGCGCAGCGGGTCTTGTATATATCTTAGTAAATGGATAGATGTGGATTTTGGAAGTGGGGCTGTATGAGATAATGGTGTCAGACTGTGTGAGGAGGCCGGTGCGCACGGCTCCATATTACCATGCAGAGGTTGATAGCGGCGGATGAGAAAAGTAGTGCCAAAGGAAAAAGGGCTGTCTGACGGTGGGGTAAAGTGGAGAGGATACCCTAATTAATACTCTATTGATTTTTTAGATATGCCTTTTTTTTAAAGTGCTTAAAACACGTTTTAAAATACCCCCTGTGGGGTGCGCGCACCGTCTGTTTCTGCAAACCGGGAGCGCGCCGACCACCAGCTGTATAGACTGTACATAAATATCTCATACAGCCCCACTTCCAAAATCCACAACTATTCTTTTTATGATGCTCAAGACGCGCTGCCATCCTCTTCACTTTTTTGGTTGTGTGCTGCTTTTGTTACCATGGTTACTTGTTTCACTTTCCAGCTTTGGGCTGCATTAGTGCACTAGAATAAAGGGCTCTCCACTGCACCAAACTGTGCGCAAAAGTGACACTTACAGGCGTACGCAAAGTTGGTGACCTCGGCTCTGGTAATACCGTAAATATATATAAATATTTTTGAGATCATCATCATCATGTTCTTAATTCTGAGCGCCAATCTTCTGTGTACACCACCAAACGCGATGAAAATTATTTCATCGCGCCTCAAATGAAATCGCGTCGCGCCGGACGCTCCAGTTTTGACGCTCGTACAAAAACCCCAAAATGGGAAATCGCGCCGCGCGTCGAGCCCGCCCAAACAACAACATTTCTTCCGCCATTTCATTCTCTCGTTGACCATGCCTGAGATAACCACGATCGCTGCATTAGATTTTGATCTAATGCATCTGATTAGATTTTGCAAGGGAACACCAGGACGTCCATACGTCAGCACGTCGATGACGATCTCAACGCTGATAGGCTGTCGCGGCGCGTCTTCACGCGACGACGCCGCAAAAGTTCAATTATTTCAACTCGAGCGTTGGACGCGACGCGACGCGAATTTCGCGTCCAACGCGCCGCGCAATCGCGTCCATCGCGTCGCCCGGCAAAATGACGCGTCAAATCGCGTCTTTGCATTGACTTTGTATGTAATCTTGAGGCGCGATCATTTTTCATCGTGTTTGGTGGGTACACGCCGTAACCGCGCAGCCGCTGCAGAATGACACAATCGAGGAAATTGATGGAAAATAAAGGAAAATGTTAATTTGACTTGTTATTGTGTTTTTGTTTCCTAGTTTATTTGATTTAACTTTTATTCAGATAATGAGAAAACAAACGTATTTTTTCAATATTTTGTTTTTTTCAGAAAAACAAATAAACGAAAATCTCACTCATTTTTTGTGTTTTAGTTTTCCAGAAGGAACTGAATAATGAATGAACGGATCGTACCCGGACCATAAAAACATGCATTGTATTATATCTGGGTGTCATTCTGGGCTTTTGCTTCGGAAGTTGTCATTTTTACTATTTTCCACCTGATGACGTCATTTTTACTATATTTGGCATATGGAGTAAATACATGCTATTTCCAGGTGCATAAAAATCAGTGTAGCTGCTCATCATGTGTTGTTTTATATCTAAAAACATACTTACATCATGACAAAAACCTGTCATTTACAGGTATAAAATTCTGAAAGTTGATGAATATTTTATATCGATGATTAGGACTGATGTTGGTTTAAAAAAATTAAGTCAATGAAAGTAGAATGTATCCTAAAATCTGAGAAATATCCTAAAATCCTAGAAACCTTGCAAAATCCTGGAAAAATGGTAAAATCTGAAAAGTGTCCTAAAATCTATGAAAAGTCTTAAAATACGAGAAATGTCTCAAAATCCTAAAAAATGTCTCAAAATCCTAAAAAATGTCCTAAAATTCGTGATATGTCCTAAAATCCTACAAACATGTATGGAGCGGTTGCGACTGGCCCCTGGCCTTTTGCCATTTTGCAAAAGTGGCCCCCAAACAAAGCAAGCTGAGTATTTAGTCCTTATTCCCCAAATAAGTTTTGTTCATTCCCCAAATTAACGTGATGCAAAACATCACCAATCAGTGCGTTTAACTGACGTTCCTTTTAAGATGTTACCATTTAGTTTTATGGCATCAAATTAGGTTTATTACATGTTGTGTTTTTGAAAAGCCATTAAAATGATGCCTCTGGGACATATACATTAACGTATATTTTTCCAACACACAGACAAACAAACATACACATTGCCTAAAGACACACTCACACCAACTCGACACACTCGTGCCCTCGTTTTTCTCTCCATCTGCACTCTATTATCCCGAGTGCTAATGCGTAAGGGCAACTAGTCCCGCCAGACGGAGCTCCGCCCTCCTAACTGCGGGGCTCTGACCTTTTCCTTAAACGTTTTATCATCGTCGGCCCGCCATAACTCACCCAGCCAGCCATCCATCAGCCCGGAGGTGGTTTCAATTTGTCTCGAGACATGCTTTCTCTCAGCTCTGGAGTCGACTCAGGTCTGCTCATTGTCTTCAGACGCAAGAGCTCACAAACTGTGCTGCTCATGCTTCTTTCACCGCGACTGTCCTGTCAAACAGCCTCGAACTGCAGAGAATTAGACGAGTGAAAATGGTCTTTTGATCCCAGCACCTCTGAGACACAAAGCTACATATTAATGGCACTAATCCCCTAAAAGTCATGATTTATTGAATAATCTATAGCACACACTAACCTGGGGGTCACGACTTCAAAAGGCTGAAATAATAACATGTACTGGTCCACTGCTTTTCACAGAACACATGTCCGGGATCGTAATATGCTTTCTGATCTTGTGCCAAAGCGGAGCAGCACACCGGGAGCGAGAGGGCGCACTGGGGACGTGCGTAGGAAGGCTATTAGGGGGTTAACTACCCGGTTAATATAATTTCGACTGTTAAAACTCGTGATAAAGGACCTGCGCTCTTTGATGTGTAATAGGAAACACCTGGCAGCTTCTGCCAAGAGAAAACATGTTTGACTCAACGTCTCTGACTGAAGATGATCGGTCCCCGAGGGCCACGGTCAGACTGCGGATGTCACTTTCAGTTCATTTTGCCTTCGGCAGGTTGACACCCAATAAGTCTTTAAAATCTGTGCAAATTGGCTTGGTTTCGTTCAAAAACATGAAAAGAAGGCGACAAGCAACTTAAGAAATGGCCCAAAAATTAGCAAGTGATAAACAGAAAAAAAGAAAGAGAAAATATCCTTGAAATAAGCAACAACAAAAAACTAATGAAGTAGTGAAAAAAAAATAATAAAAAAATAAAACAAGAATATATCCTTGAGAGAGCACTGAAAAATATATATATTCTGTAACATAATTTATATATTTAATTATATTATTATTATTAGAAATATTAAATTATAAAACTAAAATATAAATAAACAGTAAATTATTATTATTATTATTAATTTTGAAATAATTTTTTAATTAGACTTATTAATGCAGTTTTCTGGAATTTTTCCTGTATAATATCTATATATCTCTGTATATCTATATTTAATAGTATATGTTTTTATGTTTTTCCTGCTAATTTTAGGTAATTTTATTGTAACTTTTACCTTTTTTAAATTTATTTTTTGATATTACATTACATTACACAACTCTCTCTATATACATATATATTTCACAATTGCAGTTGCAACAAACTAGAACTATACAAGTTTGGCAAGTTTGGTTTTAGATGTTTTAAGACTTTTTGATGTCACCATGAATTAAATGACAATTTTGCCCAAATGTTTATTGTAACACAAAACATGACTTTTATGGTCTATTAAAAATGCAGATGATCTACTTCAAATGTTGAAGAAAACATGATATTTTATAGGCGTGGCAGAGACTCGGGTGGAACAGAGCTGGCAGTTGTTGGCGGGTTTTCTTGGTGATTTTGTGTTTCTCGTTGTGCATGTCTGTTTCCACTGCCTTGAAATCTGTCGTGCAGACTTTAAAAAACACTTTGCATTCGATATACGTGACTCTCGTGCATTGTCTTTTACCGCTTTCATCAATGCTGTGAAATCTTGGTTAAATAACATGAAATTCGACTTTGTCGCTTCCATTATCCTGATCTGCGTGACGTTAATGTGAGAGGCATTCGGTAAATCATTTTTTTAAAATGTAGATATTATTCCAATAACAACTTTGAATGCTAATGCTAAAACATACTAATAATGGTAAATGCTAAAATATTATAACATACATTGTTATTAGCTCAAGTAGATATGAATCAAAAAGTCAGTCAGCTAACTCAGTTGCTCAAATATCTGTTAAACAGCAAAATCTATGTAAACATTTGATAACATGAGCCAATATTAGCCACCAAACAGTGAGCTAATAGAAAATGTGAAGTTGACGTCACTCTTTGTTAAATTTTTTGGACAGGGGCGCGATCTTGTGAGGATCGCTCTGTTACCTGAGCCTAATCAAGACGACGACATAGATCTGTATGAACTGGCAGCCCAACGCTGCACACAAAGGCAGCAAAAATATCTGGCAAAACAAACCTATTTTTATTGAATTTAATATAAAACATCAAATATACACTTTATTACAGTTTAGTTTGAGTAAACAATAACTATATCTTAACGTGTTAATATTTAAAAAATAGCATATTGTCTCTCCAGGACAGTTTTATGTCAACAGGGCCTCAGGGAAACACATGAATCTCTTTAAGTCCATAATATGCACAAAGTGGTCATTAAACAAGGCATGCAGTAGATATTCACATTAGAAAATGGCGGCTAACATGAAACACATGCTCTTAAAAAAACTGCCGAATGAAAGCAGCGAACAGCTTTTTGGCGACAGCAGAAAACGCTGTAGTCACAGTGGGAATGAGCCGAAGGTCCTTTGGTGTCAACAGAATAACTGAAATACATAAATAAAAGACAGAAGTGGAGCACATGGCATTTCTAAACAGAAAAGCAGGAAACTCGAGCGTGAGAAAATTATTTAGAGCAATTATTTACAACACCCAATTCCAAAAAAACTGAAGCGGTGTAAAACGTAAATAAAAACACAATGCCATGATTCGCAAATCTTTTTTTGACGTATATTTAGTTTAAGACGGTACCAAGACAAGATACGTGAAAAACTGGTAAATTTTGTCTTTTTTTATGGAAATATTCACTTATTCTGAATTTGATGCCTGCAGCACATTCCAAAAAAGTTGTGACAGGGGCGTGTTTACCACTTTTCTGCTTCTCCTTTTCTTTAACAACTCTCAGTAAGTGTCTGGGAACTGAGGACACTAATTGTTGACGTTTTAAAAGTCAAATTCTGTCCCATTCATGGTTGATGTAAAACTTCAGTTGCTCAGCAGTCTGTGGTCTCCTTTGTTGTGTTATGTGCTTCATAATTCCCCTCACATTTTCAAAAGGAGACGGGTCTGGACTGCAGGCAGGCCAGTCTGTAGTCTCTGCACTCTTTTATTATAGAACCACTCTGTTGGATCATGTGCAGAATGAGTCTCATTTACCCTTTTCCCATCAAAATTAGCACGTACGCGCATGTTTTTCAAACACAGGTAAAGCCGCTAAACATAGGCGATCGACTTCATTCCCGCTGCCAGTGAACACGCCGCTGCGGCACGAGTCTGCCTTTCTGTCAGCTTTTGTGTGTGTGTTTTGTTTTGTTGGCAGGAGAACTGGTAAACAGCAGACAACAGCAGGAACAGCAGCCTTTGAAAACTTTTCAGTGGTTTCTTCTCTTTATATACTTATTCAGTCTCTTTGGTGCAGATGTTGTTGGATCAGTGTTTTAGTTGCTTAGGTGGAGGCAGACAGTTATTAATGATGGCACGTCATTGCATCTCGGTGGTTTAGGTGCTGAAATTTCTGTCTTCACTTGGGTGTTGTGTTCCCATCAGTGCCGATAAAAACCCTATAAAAACTGTTAAATCATTTGACCCAGGTTTTTGTACTCATTCTCATGGCATTAAAAAGCCAGATGTTAGCGGTTGTTATCAGATTTTTTGTGCTGTAGGAATCAGGCTATTGTCTTGCTGGAGTAACCAGGGATGTCCCTGAAAAAGAAGTCTGGATGGCAGCATATATTGCTCCAAAACCTGTATGCAGCTTTGAGCATTCAAGATGCGTTCACCTGATGTGCAAGTTACCCATGATGCCACGGGCGCTAACACTCCCACTATACCATCACAGCTGCTGGCTTTTTAACTTTGAGCTGGTTGGTCCTGTTCCACTTTAGTCTGGAGGACAAAATGTTAATAATTTCCAAAAAACAATTAGAATTTTTGTCTTGTTAGACACTTTTTTACTTCGCGTCAGTCCATGTCAGATGAGCTGAGGTCCAGACAAGTCGGCTGTGTTTTCGGATGTGGTTGAAATGTGACTCGTACTTTGCATGGTAGAGTCTTAACTTTTCCAAAGTGTTTCTGAGTCCATGTAGTAAAATTCTTTATATTATCATGTTGGCTTTTAATGCAGTGCAACCTGAGGGGTCAAAGTGATGGCCAGTGTCAGTGTGTGTTTTCAGCCTTGCCCCTTGTACGCAGAAATTTCTGAAAATTCTCTGAATCTTTGATAATATTACAGATTGTAGATGGTGAAATACAGAAATTCTTAGTAATTGTGAATTGAGAACTTTTGTTGGACTGTTTGTCAACATAGTTTTTTCACAGATTAGTGAATTGTATTTCATCCTTGCTTGTAAACAGCTGAGTCTTTTAGGAAGCGCCTTTAAAACTCAATCAGGTAACTAATTAACCTGTTTGCCAGTGAATTGTTCCAAAATGGTGTTTTTTGAGAATTTTCCTACTTTCCAAGTCTTTTGTGCTGCATCATATTTTGAGTAAGTGTGTATTTACAATTGACAATGCATTTTATCAGTTTGTACATTCAATGTCTTGACCTTATTCTGAATTCAGGTGAATATAGGTCAAAACAATCATGGCAATTTATTTTTATTTATGTTTTAGACATTGTCCTGACTTTTCTGGAATGGGGTTGTACTTCTGTCGATATCATTACACACGATTAATACTTGCATTTATATAAATACAATGGTTGATGCATAATGCTACATTTTTAAATTAAAGTCAATATTTTATTTTTTCTTACACAAAGTCAAATTAGCTGTGGGCTATAGGACAGCTTTTTTCCCCGTTGTTTCTAAACTTTATGCTAAGCTAAGCTAACAGGGTGCCGTAGATTTACAGACAGATATGAGAGTGGTATCAATAATTTTTTCTAACTCTTGTTAAGAAAGTCAAAAAGTGTCTTTTCAAAAACTAACCTCTAAAATCAAACCAATGAAACTCGTTCATCATATAAATGGATTAACATCTGGTCTGAACTGAGAACCATAAAAAAAGCAACATGGGAATGTCTTAATGTCACGCCGCCACCCAGAGGATTGACACTCCACTTCCTGTTTGGTGGCTGATCTGGTTGACTCGTCCGCGTACGCAGTCCAGTGTGAAGAACAGCGCTGTGCCATTATGAACCTTGAAGGACGCCCGCAGGCTGACACTGGCCCAGCGGCTGCCCTCCGGCATCTGACCGCCCACCTGCTGAGCCACAGGGACGGGACGCGCTCCGTCTGCCTCGCGGCCACCTGCCGACCCCTCGGGGTCACTCCGCCTCAGAAGAGTCACCTTGACCAGATTGCAAGAGTGAATGAGTTTGAGATCCAGAGCCACACTGACCGTGCCGCCCTCCCTGAAGACGAAATCCCGTCCCTGATCTGTGGATCCCTTCCCCAGCAGCCCCATCTGGGACACCTGAGCGCTGTTTTGGCGGAAGAACAGCGGCTTGTTTCGAACTGCTCCTGAGGGAAGTCCGGTGTGAGACACGGCGGCAGAAAGAGAGGAAGAGATGGCGGCGGGGACCCAAACCAAGCTGAGGACGCTGATGCCTGTCTCATCGCCAAAGAAACGTACGTTGCACTGAGCAGGAGAGAGGATTTCGAAGCCAAGCGTGTCCCCAGAGCCGACCCGAGCCGCTCCAGACAGAGACAAAGATGTGTCCCGGTAGTGGACGCCTGGTTTGAAGGTACGGCAGAGCTCAGTGCCGGTTCCGTTACGGTTGAGGTACGCCAACAGCTGGAAGCCCTCGCTCACACACGCCTGGCCCATGGAGTACAACGCCTGCTGAAATACAAAACGCACAGTGCCGCTTTCTGCAAAACGGATCCCTCGTCCGTCATGAGTCAGCCCCACCACGTAAGGGTCCGATGTGGAGGTGGTGCGGAAGACAGGGCGATAGTTTGTGTGGTAGTGTGCAGACACCATAGCCTGCGCTGTCATGGCAACAGCCCCGGTGTCATGGGAAAGCCAGAGGAGACTAAACGGCGGCGCTGATGGATCATACAGCTGCAGACCTTCACTGCTCTGGTTACAGTGGTGGCTGGCGCTCCGGAGGAAGAGGGCGATCCTGTGACCCGGGGCGACCTCTGCTACCGCGCTGGTGCTTACGCTCTGCAGCGACCTTCCCTCCTGCTGCTCGATCCTGACACCGCTGAGGTCGCGACCTTCAGAGCTGTCTGTGCTGTTCAGACGCAGACACAACTGGATGAAGCTGCGACAGCCGTGGCTCACCGACAAATTCTCATCCAGCCACACCAAGCCGTGCTGCCTGAGCACCAGGCGCCCGTCCTCAATGGACACCAGACCCGCATCGCCCCTCCCCTGGATGTGAAGCTGCACGCTGGGGAAGGCGTGAGCCAGGACGTGGCCTCTTGCGCCAGGCAGGCTCACATCTGCGGCCCAGGACAGAGAGAGGGCACTGTCGCCTGCAGCAGCAGCAGCAGCAGCAGCAGCAGGGCCGGAGCAGATGGTGTCTGTGAGGAAGGTACAAGGTGAAGCCACGGGCTCCCCGTCACACTCAGCACAGGCCTGACACTCGTCCATGTCCGGGTTGAAGAAGTAACCGTGGCCGCACATTCCCGAGGTGGCGTCTCGCTCTGTCATGCCCTGGCACCTGAATCCACCTGACGATTTAAAAGATCAGAGTTCAAATGTCAAACTGCACTGTTTCTAACCATAAACAATCAGTTAGTAGTTCAACAAATGCCTAAAAAGGAAAACTTTGAAATAAAAAAATGCAAAAAATAGACAAAAGTTCTCAGTAGTTCATGTTACCTGGAGTGTTGAGACACTTCTGTACATCTCCACACAGATCAGCTATTTCAAGGCATTCATCTCTGTCCTGTAATGATGAATTAATCAGCACTGTTAAAGCAATTCTTAGTTATAATATTTTATATCAAATATGGCTAAAGGGAGTCGCGTCTTTTAGCTCTTGTTTTAAGTTTTATTACTTTTCTGTTTTGGTGCACTTTCATGGTGTTACTACTACTACTACTACTTTCACCCCAAAAAGCTCCACAAATTGCACAATTAAAGCTGTTATAATCAAATGACATGACGTGTATGTAAAAGGTGTCCCTCGTCGTGATAAACCCACATAATAATAACTTTTAGGATCATTTATGCTCGATGTTAGATAGGTATAGGAAAACAAACAGAGCCTTCTGTCTGTACTCTGTGAACGAGTTTTGTATTTACAGCTCGTTTCTGCTGCCCCCAACTGGCCAAAAATCAGTAATTGCAGTTTTAACTATGTGACCAACATGTCACCAAAGTCCAATGATATTTATCGGCCAATTAAATTCAATCCTGATAGCTTTATTATCCTGTCTCCTGCTATTTGTGTCTTTAGTCTTTTGCTATGACATGAAAACTGTAGTTGAATATTATTAAGTGGTGAAATAGTGGAAAGTGTTTCTGCTTTAACATATAAGTCCAGTCCTGTTTATGTCCACGAGTTAAAATGTCAAAAAGTAAAAAGATGATATTGCGAACCTGGCAGATTCTGTCTGTGTGGACTGAACACTGGTCGACCAGGAAGAAGCCGGCAGGACAGATGGTACATTTCTCACAGCGAGGATATCCGCTGCTGAAGCCGCAATACTCATCAGGTCCACAGCTCCCACAAGCCAACAGGGAGCGCCCCACCTGGTGGCATCAAACACGTCACTTAACATAACAATCGGGCCAATACATCCACTAGAAGAAGCACTGTAGAGTAGCTAACCAGTTGTCAGGTATTGCAGATACAGTTTTACTTGTCCAAACCATTTAATATGTTAGATTAAATCAGACGAGATAAAGTTATTGCTTTACTTAATTATTCGAAATTCTTCTATAGTAGAGTGCATGCTTTTGCAGGAGATAATCTGTGGATATAAAAATTATTCCAAACTTAAAAGGATTTGGAGAAATAGAAGAAAAACAGGCACATAGCCTTCATGTGCTCTTAAGAAATATCGTAATGTGACGTTTACGTGATGTTTCAGGGCAGCAGAAATGACAGAAAATGTTAAAATAATGTCAACAATTGAGGATAAAAAATTATACATTCTGTTATTTTGTTCCTAGTTTCTATTTAACCTTTCATGCATGCAACTTTTCTACCCTTGTACTTACCCTTGTACTGCTGCAACGCTTGAATTTGAATTGAATTTTTGAATTAGAACAGCAGAGTGTTTGACAGCCACAGCGTTGAAACAGCCAGATATGCAGAGGTGGAAAGTGACTTCTTCAGACTTCTACAGACCACTTTGTGTTAGTTTCAGGTTTAATCAGACTTTGGATGAATTATTTAGAAACACCAGGATGCATCGCTCCGTGTCTCATCCAGCCGCTCACGCTGAGCTTTCATTATTATTACCAGGGGCAGATGTAATGTTTTAGGGGCCCGGGGCCACAAGCACATGACCTTATTTTCAGCTTTTCTCTAACTGGGAATGTTGGCAGGCTGTTGGCAGCTATGGGAGAAGTAGGCCGACTCAAAAGTTATTAATTCCTGAGGAAAATGATTAACAGCACAGAAGTTTGACAGAAGTTGAAGTCAGAGTCCTGCAGTCAGGAGAGGTCGGCCTATTATCAGCACAATGTGCTTCAATTTACCTGAAGTTTGTTTAAGATTTATATAATGCTGGAAAGTTTAATGAATATTAATAAATCATATTACAGTCCAACACACCATGGTCAAACGAAACTGTCTGTGAACTATGAAGGCAAAAACCGAAATAATCATAATTGAAGTAAAATGTTCAAGTAATCATGATATTGATTTTAGGTTTGAGGTTCGGACCTTTGCTGGGAGGACATTTTAGTAACTGGACCTAGGTCCGCCACTTGGTGATGCCTGTTCTACAGTATATTTGTCATGTTTAATTACCAAAAATAAATATTTAAATCAAATTAACCTTATGGTATCTTGATATCTCACTTGGGAGTCAAAGGGAACCTTTAAGCTTGACAGAAATAGTGATTTTATGTATATGTATATCGTGAAAAAAAATATTGTGATAAGACTTTATTCCGTATCGCCCAGCCTTATCTGCAACTATTAGTTGTAGCAAGCAAGCAAACTTTTACCTATAAAGCATGCCAGGCGAGTATACTAACACTGATAACGTTATTTTATAACACGAGTTGCCAACTTGACATTGTATGCATTAACTTTTATGTGGGAAAAAGTCAATGTTTGGTCAATGCTAAGGAGCTTTTTTATTAATTATAACTTTGATTACGCTGTATTCGTGATGCAGCTCACCTCCATCACGCTGGCCTCCATGTCCACCTTGTGCAGAGACAGAGCCTGCTGTGCTTGGTGGGTTCGAACCTGCCCGCTCATGGTCTCCATGCGACTGTCTAGCTCCCCCTGCAGGTTCTGGAAAGATGTTTGTTTGATGCTGTCCATCATTATGTTGTACTGGGCTTTAACCTGGAGGCAGAAAAACAACATTTTTGTGTTATCATGATGATGACCGTCATGCTTTGTGGATGAGTGCACAAATTAAACTGCAAAATGTGGGGTTATTTTGTGCACTGTTAGTCTGCTCCAAGCAGAAGTGGCCTGGTTTAAGATGGGTTTTGGTGCAGAACATATTTTTGTCTGATCCCCATATGCAGTAGATCCTCCACAGGGAGGTTAGCATCATCTAACAGAAGGAAACTTCTGCGGGTCAGGTGTTTTCCATCCACCAGCTGTCAGCGTCTCCCTCATCATCAGCCACAGCAGCCTTACTTGCTCCATCTGTTCGTACATCCTCCTCTGTTGCTCCAGGATTTCTCTCTGCTGGTTGACCAGCGTCCCCTGCTGCTCACTGAGGAGCCTCTGCAGCTCCCTGACCTCGTCCTGCTGGCCCCTGAGGGCCTCAACGAGCTTCTCCTGGCTCTTCGACAGCTGCAGCTGCAGCACAAGAGCGTCCTCTGAGGGTAGCTCATTAGACCCTGCGCCAAAGAAAGAATAATATCACATAGCAATTTAAGTTAGAGCTATTTTCTCACTGAGGTGGCTGCAGTTTAACCCTTTGAACCAGAACAAATTGGCTTTAATTCTTTCAAGGACATGGAAAGAAGAAAATGAGCAACTTTACAAGAAATTACCCAAAAATTAGCAAGAAATGAGCAAAACATTTACAAGAAAGACCACCTGAAAATTGCACAAAAAGGAAAAGAAAAGTAAGTTTCCCTAGTTATGTAATGATTTAATAAAATATAAATAAAAACACCTAAAAACAATAAACAAGCTAAAAAGCATATATCTGAATTTTATATATATTATATTAAAAATGTATATATAACTTTTATAACTTTCTCTCTTCATCTATAGAAAAAAAAACTATGTTTCAGGTCGTTTTATACTCACGTTTTGCCAATTTCTATCTCATTGATTTTGTTTTTTAAACAGAAATCCAGCTGATCTGCTCAGATTTTTAAGCTTTAAATGCTTGTGAAAGGAATCTTAATCTACAACTGCTACTAGTACCAGAAAACTGATGTTGGTCCTGGTTTCAAAGGGTTAAATTAGTTTATCTCTCTTTCCATTTTTTGGCTGATCACACACATGCTGATACTGACCTGGTTTCATGTCACATGTCAGCTGTATCCATGCGCCACGTTCCGACCCAAAGTCTGGAAGCTCATCCAGAAACTGCGCCGCTCTGTCTGTCACATGAACCGGCGAAGAGTGTCCTCTCCCGTCGTCTCCCGCGTGCGTACCGCAGCCGTCTCCGACACAGGGTTTGGACTTTTGGCGCATCCGGTGTGGAAGTTTACATCCAATGCCTTTGCACTCCCGCGCTGCACTGTCATCGCTCGTGGGGCGCTGGGAGCCCGTGGTCGGACAGGTCCCACCGGCGCAGCCAGGATGGAACACCTCCGCCGTGATGGTCCTCGGGTTCGTCCTCCTGGTGCCATCCGCGCCCGCTTGTTGCGCAAAGCCTCCCTGCTGAGGTTGGACGATGGTGTACGGCGCTAACGGCGCGCTCTGAGCTTGTTGATGACTGAAATGAGCATCCTGCTGGTAACCCGTGTAGACCTGTCCCTGTCTGGACTGCGCGGAGTGGTGAAACTGTCGTCGGGTCGCTGCTGCCTCCATGCGCCCCTGGCAGTGCGCTCCGACGCACGGTCTGCTCCAGTCCTGTCCTGAGTAGCAACGCGTCCCGCGGCACACCTCAGACACGCTCTCAGCTCCGCTGACTAAAGATGTTACGCAAAGTAAAAAAATAGCAGCGATACGTGCCATGTTGCAACGCTGAACGGTAAAAACGGAATCAGGCCACGTGTGAGTGGCGGCCCCTTTTGCGCATCAATCCTTCAGTCCTGATCTTGTATGATCATCTCATTAAGAGAAAAAAATCCTTTAAATTAGTTATTGGTCGTACATGTAAGTGACAGTTGCTCTTGAACAAGTGGTTTCACAAACATTCAGCTTGTCTCCATCGCGCGCACCGCGGTTTCTGCCCCCGTTGCCCCTTCTGGAGATACTGTAGCTGCGTCTAGCCCACATGTGGCTCACTGCTCCTAATTGGCAACAGGCTTTGCTCCTAGTCTTAAATTAACCCCTAGCTTTCCCGGACATACCACTCTGCCGAGTCACTATTCCTATTGAAGCTGTGCATGTGGTAGATATTTGGACAATTCTGGTGTTATTTTTATGCTCACACTCCTTTGGGTCATTCATGAGTAGTTCATGAGTTACCAGAACTGCAAATGCTCCAGTGGAATTTCAGATATTTAGTTTATAGAGATTTTCACATTATTCAAAGGAAAATAGCTCTTTATTTTTCTTTTTTCTCTTTTTTTTCTTTTGCCATAATTTTTTAACAACAGGATCAGCCCTCCAGGGGTTTAACAAGCCCTGTCAGAATTAAAATCTCTGCTTTATATGGCACCAAAGCTTTGATCTCCTCTGGATTACTAGATTAGGGTGCAGTGGTGATATTTTAAAGCCAAGAAACTGCCTCTCCCTGTAGAACGTCAACTTTATTACACTATATTGGCACTCTCATTTCCCTCCCTGACCCCGCATGGCTTTGATTAAAGCTTTAACCCACATTAGAACCATTTAACCGTTTTCCCCTCTTCTCATTTTCAGGGCAAAATGAAACTCCCTCACACACACACACACACACACACACACACACACACACACACACACACACTGAACATATGCAGGTCAGTAAATCCTCCACCTCTCAGAAGCAGTTTTTTATAAACAGACACATAATGACTGAATGGAGTCGGAAACTTTGGGGTTTTATTGAGAGTTGTGCTTTTGAAGGACAGATGCACACATGCAGCAGGTGATAGCAGGGTCACATTTAGACACGGTTACTAATTTACTCACTTACAGCGAGACCACACATGATTCTGAGAGTCGCTGCTGACGTCAACTCTGTGTTTAACAGCGGTGTTGGATGAGAGAGGCCCATGAGAGTAAAAGTACAGATATCTCACCAGAAAATGACTCTGGCAGAAGTTAAAGTTACCTTTTAGAATATTACTTCAGTAAAAGTCTGAAAGTATCAGATATTTACTGTAATTGACCCTTTAATACCTGGATCAACATCAGTTTTCTTGTGCTGATTCAGATGATTTATTATTCAAAGCTTTATTAAGGACTCAGTTTTTAGAGAGGTCCATAGATAATAAGACAAGATAATATCAACAAAAAGAAAAAAAATGAAAAAGGGACATAAAAAAGAAATAGAAAGGAAATAAAAATAAAGTCATATGAAAACAGCTTTTCAAAGCCATTTTACCTCTGAATTGTCTCTGAAATTTATATTTATTTATATTTATAAAAAATAAGAAAATGTGACCAGGAAATTTCACAAAAAGAGAAAAACTACATTTATAACTCTCTTAAAATATTTAAAATTACGTTACAGAAAAAGGAAAACATTGTTGATCATTGTTTTGGTTTTTTTTTTTTTAGCACTTTCTTGTTTTTGTTTTTTTCTTTTGCTTATTTGTTTTTCACTTAACATTTTTATTTTTTTATTTTTTTTTCTCCACCATATATCTTGTCAATTCTTACAAATTTTGCGCTAATTTCTGGGCCATTTCAGTTTCTCGCCGCCCTCCCATGTTTTTTGAAAGAAATCAAGCCAATTTCTCAGGTTTCAAAGAGTTAAGTATTAGTATTATGATATTAAATGTACTTAAGTATTGAAAGTAAAAGTAAGTGTTGTTAATAAGAGAAAGCAGTCTGAATTCTGAGGATCGTGAACTTTATTTTCTTATAACATTGAAATAAAGCGTGCATTACACTTAAAGAAAAACATCTTGTTAAAACTTAAAGGGTTTAAAGAACAAAATCCATTTTTCCTATTCTTTCATTCATCCCTTCATTCCTTATTTTGCTTAGGTGAAATGTATCAGAGTAGAAGTATACACTTTATTTAGGAAATGTAGCTGAGTAAAAGTTGACAGAAATATAAAAAGTCAAAGTACAGATGCTCCTCCAAAATACTTAAGTACTTTAGCAAAGTATTATTACTCGGTTACATTAGACACGGAGGCCAGATAAAGTGTCCACAGTCACAGTCCGAGCGTCTGATGTTGTTCATGTCTTTTAGCCCTGCAGCAGTAATATAAACTGTCTGCATGACTGTTTTCACACTGTGGGATTTCACACCTTCCTTTCACCATCTGCTTTATTCAAAAATGTGCTATTATTATCTCTGTATCTTTCCACATCAACTGTGCCATCATATTCAAACTGCAGCCTTCAAAATTATCTCAAAGTGTAACCCTCAGGGACTGTTTGGTGCATTTTATGTAAATAATATTAATGTATATTATTTTTAAAAGCTTGATTTTGAAAAGTGCAATTTGTGCGCGGAGGGATACGAGTGTGTGGAATATTGAAGCGAGCCCTAAAGGGTTAATCCACAAATGAAAATGGGACTGATTGCAGGACTGTTGTATAAGACTGCATAACTTTTAGCTCAGAGTACTTTGATAACAGCTACAGAGTTTTTGTGTCCATTACGCCCAGTCTTTTCTACTTATTAATTAGGATAAATGTCTTTGTCCTGCAAGTCACTTTGTCCTATATGACAGATAAAGTATGAGCGTTTAGTCCAATAAATATGATTTTCTAATAGAACTGCAGTGCTCATTTAAAACATGGGTCATAATAATATTGTTTTCTTTTCATCAAATCTGTAGGTCGTCTCTTAGTTACATGCTGCATTACTGCAGCTGACCCGCTGAAACTCACACAGATGTTTCCACTTGTGCTAATTGATTTTCCCTCGTTAAGGCGACACTAATTTATTAGCAGAACACTTTCAGTAACATGGCCATGCAAAGTGCTCTACATCAGTCAGTTAAAGGCATTGATACAAGATGTAAAATAAACCGAGGACGCATATGAAACACCTTAAAAAAGATGTTACATTAAGTGCTGGCAAAGAAAAGAGATTTGCTGATGTCAACAAACTCCTCAAATTTCACACAAAGATGTCTAATATCCCGTCTTGACAGGTGCAACAGTACGGGGCGCCAAATGTAAAAATATGGTGACAATTTTTTAGGTGATATATTTGAAATAGTTATCTCACTGCCCTCAAATTTGGGACAAAATTAAGTAAAAAACATCAAAAAATAGCTTAAATATGTGTGACTTAAAGTAGTAAATAAATAAATAAATAAATAAATATACACATAAATGTGTGAATAAATACAGGAATAAGTAAATCTATGGAGATAAATGTATAAATAGACACAAGAATAACTAAATAAAAAAATATTAAAATAGATCAATAGAATAATAAAGTAAAAAAAATAAATATTGAAATAAATACAGAAATAACTAAATAAATTTTTAAAAAAATGAATAAAGTTGAAAATCAATCAGGATAAGAATAAAGAAATATTTTTTAATTTAAAGTGTAAAGTATGGTATTAAAGTGCAACCCGGGCCAGCATTCACCCGTTCACACACTTTCGGCCACCAAAAGTGCCGTTCACATGCACAGTGACGCACTGATGGGCGCAGTATGGCCACTCAGATCCTTGCCCAAGTTAGTGGACGACCACTTTACCTCCTGAGCCACAGCCGTCCCCGCTTATGTCCCGCACATTCCCAAAAAGTCGTGAGCGCAGGTCTAATTGGCCACATAGGTGGCAACACTTGTGGCTGTTCTACTGTTGGTTTGTAGGTGTGAGAAACAAAAACGAAGAGACCAGAACATCGTGGTCAGTAGCTGTGCAGCAGTGCATATATGCAGCATAATTAGACGTGTAAACCTCACTCTGCTTTGTGTAGTTTAATCCACTTCCTGATTTCACAGGAAACGTAGTATCTGCAGAAGCGTTCAGACAAAGTCACATGTTCTCGTGGTTACTCATAAACTGACCCCCCTGAGAAATTCACACACACTTTGTGATGCTCCCATGTGTGGAAGAGACAGACGAGGTAAGACCTGAAGACATTTATACGTGATAGATCTGCATCACTTGTAAAGTAAATCAATAAAATACAAATATGCTCATCTAAAATCAAAAACTGTTGTGTAAAATATATACTTCTCCCTTCTATTCGTCCTTTTAAGAGTTAAATAGTTGAGCAGCTACATCAGCTTTGTTTAGGACAAACACATGTCCTCCTGCCAGTGGATGGTTGTGCAACTAATTAGAAAACAGTAAGAAGCTCTCAACCACAAGAAAAGAGAAAGCATGTTGGTTTACTGTCAGCAGGCAAAGCTTTCTGATTCCTTTCATGCATATAAGTCTCAATAAATCGCTTTTTGTTCTCTGGCTTTGGCCCGTCCGCCTGCCTGTCTGTCTCCTGGCGGTTCTCCGCTTTGTTGATGTGTGAGACCACAGAGGGAGACGGCAGCAGCCATCGGACATGCCCGATGAGAGCATGGAATTCATAAACAAACGTGCTTTGATGAGCACATGCCCGGGATGACTGACTGTAAATAGGTGTACCTGTGTACGAGAGAGAGTTACGGAAACAGAAGTCAGGATCGACTTTCACATGTGTGAGGCAGAAGTCCCGAGAAGCCACAAAGGTAGAGCTCTTGATTAAAAAAGTTCACTTTCATATGGAAGCAATAGTCCACGACCATCCTCTGCACTTCCCCTTCTACCTCATCACCAGTTTAATGGATGGTCTGTTTAGCACTCAGCGTAAACACAGAGTGAGACTGAGCAGCACAGGCAGGACTGAGTACTGTATGTGTTTGTGCATATGCACATTAGTGTGCGTATACATATTTATCTGTGTATGAAGAAGAACAAGTGGTGCAGAGAGCGATAACGAGCGGGGGGCCGAGGCTCCAAATTTATGTCAAAAACACCACAGATGAGTTGGCGTATACAGGGCAGAATAAGCACTTTGCGTACCTCGAGCTGCAGCTGTAATGTGTAAAATACATCAGTGTGAAGTTAAACAAAGCCAAACACACGTCTGCTGTGGTCCAACATATTTAGAGTCACTTCTGAGAATTTATTCACTCTTCCTCAGATGATAAATATCGCTGTGTGATCCAAATCGAAAACTGTCTCAGCAAGTATTAAGAAAAATTAAAAAAAAGGTTATTAAACATATAAAACTGATGCAGCTATAATCAACATTTTTATGTTAACAATGGATCACATGACTATTTGAAAGAAGTTCCTTATAGTGATCAGCCCAAAGAGAATTGACACCTTAAGGCTGGTTTATGCTTCCACATAACACAGTGTGCCTACAATATAGCCAGCAGCCTGATGTGCACCACAACAGAAATGTAACTACACGTTGTGGTGATGCAAATCGCAACAGCTGTGATTTTGGTAGACATTTGTGACATTTGGTAGCATTGCATTTACTCCCATGCACTTCTGGCTGCTTCTTCTATGTTAACATGGAGAGAAAAACATGAGCCGGTCAGTTTCAGTCGCCCACGTTTGAGGTGCAGGCTGATTAATAGTTGTACGTGGGCTCTACACAGAGCTCGAGCCTGCGCAAGACGCCTACGCCATTGTGAGCTCTGCGATTACACCGACAGGAAAACACCAGAGGCCAGGGTTTTTCATGCCACTCTGTTGAGTTTCTTACAAGCAGCAATCTCCGAGGCTGAAAAATGAAGCCAATGCAGAAGTGCAAAAAACTGCAGTTCCTCTCATGGCCACTTGAGGCTGAATCCAAAATCCCTGTAGAGCCCCTCGTTAAAATTTTACAACAGAAAGTAACTTCTTGTGCTCTATAGCTAATTTCAACAATGACAATTGGTGTTGGGGTGGGATTTTTATATGAGTCACCTGTTTAAATGCTTCAGAGGCTAAAAGTTTGGCCCTTTTGAGTGCCGTCCAGACAAGCGCTCCCATAACGACAACATTACTTAGTTGGCTTAACCCTAGATTCACAGAGCATAGGCAGAGCTGTAGCGGTCGCTGTTTCAGTGTTTATGTGGGGTGGGGATTTTGTGTTTGTGTATCTTTTTTAAATCTTTTTAATCTTTCTTTTTTTTCCGATTTCATTTTTTATAGTCAGAGTTTAATTTCCATCTTAGGTCCCATGGCAGGTTAATGTTAAATACATAAAAACTAAATTCTGTGCCCCAGGGTCCATGAACACATCGCAGGCAAAACTCATCATGAGATACTTTTCACCCCTCAGCAGCAGTTTTAGTTGTGGTGTGGATGATTTATCAGTTGATCCGGTCAGAGTAGAGTGAGTGAGAGCAAACTTTTAGGCCCGGCGTAATGAACAGTTGAGTTTAACTCTGAATGAACCTAGTGTTCTGCTGCTCCATCTGTGCCAACAGCATGCTCTGCGCTCTGAGAGTGTGGTGCAATGAACAACAGCACGGTCTGCTACAAGTAAATGAATGTGTGGGAAGCCCTGTTACTGGAGTCATAGCGTTTGCTACCTCAGTAGGCAGCTGTTTTTTGAAAAACAAAACAAAACCTCAGAATCAAATGGTAGACAGCCACAGTTAGAAACTAGCTGCTTTTCTTTTTTCTCATCTGTTTGCTATATTTTTCAGTCATTTTCATTTAAATATTTAATATTATTCTCCTATCTTATGTTTGTAGAGTTTTGGTTATTTTGGTGTCACTGTAACCTGTAGGTTTTGCCACGACTGTTGCCTTTATTTCTGTTATGATCTCTCTTTGGGGGCGGGAGGGCAAGGGGAAAAAAATGGAAGAATGCTTGGGTGCTCTGTGATTTGCATTATTCTTCCAATAACAATACTTTAAAAAGAAATAAGCTGCTGAACAGAGTTGAGCACTTAGCTACTAAACAACTACATGTTTCCCTCAAGAGTTGGTGGAGACCAAAAACAGAGCCAAAAGAGGAGTAAATATTGGGCGTGCAATTTCCAGATGACCAGAATCACAACTCCAAATGAAAGCTAATGTTTCCTTATGTTAGTTAGATGTGTTAATAAACACCTCTTTGCCGACATGTTTGCCACATTAAATTATAATCTGTAATAAAATATGAGTTATGTGTTTATGTGTCCCAAGTGGCCAAAAAGTCAGTCAATGCAGGTTTAACAAGACACGAGGCTTGGCTTTACAGACTGAAACATGCATAAAACTGACAGCTTAAATATGTATTTAATTGCATTCGGGGTCACGGGTTGTTGGAGCCGTTTCCAGCATCCACTGAGCGCTCAGATATGTGAAGAGGACCGCGGTTAATGGATCACAGAATTAAGCTGTGCAACGTAACATAACAACTTAATGAGATACAGGAAAAAAAGGCCAGAGGCGACATGTTTTTAGCACATGAAGAAAGAATGCATGAACATGTGTCAAATTGTTAAGATGGTTACAGTCAAGTTATATCTAGTTGCACCATACAAACAAAAAATGCAAATGTGTTTATGAATTATCTGCACAAAATGCACAGAAAGAAATTATTACGACCAGAAAATACTGCAAACAAATACCATATTATGAGTTTAAATGTCAGAGTTTATATCAGCGAGGCAGTCTGTCGACCATGTGTGCTTCCAGGTATTTTGTTGTTGCAGGACGGCAACATGTCCATCTTGGACGTGCTACTGTCTGCATCCCATAGGAGTTATCAGAATAAACGTGAAGTGATATGTTAACCCTTTGAAACCTGGACAAATGGCTTTATTTTTTCAATATAATGAGAAGAAGGCAATGAGCAACTTAAAAGGAAATGATCCAAAAATTGCAAGAAATTGGTAGAAAATTACCAGGAAATTTGCACACAGAAAAAGAAAAAAGAAAAGAAAGGAAAGTTAAAAAACGGGAAAAATTATAATAATTTTAAATATATAATTAGAATAATTAGACATTTAATTCTCTGGAATTTTTTCCTCTAGCTTTTTTGAAATTTCTTGCAATTTGCAGGACACTTCTTGCCAAGTTGCTCATCACCTTTTCCCCCCGTCTTTTTTTCAAAGATTTAAAGACTTGTGAAAGGCATCTAAATGCAGCACACAAAAAGTGACGCTGATCCAGATTTCAAAGGGTTAACATGCAAACAAGAAGCATGTGAAAGTTCTTGCTGTATGTATATCTTGCAACCACTGCCGCCTCCACGTTTGCTGTTTCCTCCTTATATGTTCTGCTTCTTGTTTCTGTGCATGCTGCTGTGGCTTTACATTATAGAGATATTTATTGTTAATGATAACCGCACATAGCAACAGTCTCAAAGAGTTGGCACAAGGCACAGAGCTCATTCTTCAGTTTGGTTTTTAAGCCGCTCCACATGCGAGATGCATTTTCGACCCTAAAGCTGGCTATTTGCCGCCTCCATATGGACAAACCCTGACGCTGAGTACCACAAAGTGCTGCCTGATGAAAATCTTTGATCTCGGTGAAACCCTGTTTTCAGAAATGATCAATTTTTAGTGCAAAGAATGTGACATACATGGGCTTGAGCTGTCACCCGTAATACACAGATTATTCAGTGATTAGGCTCCTGCAGAAGAAATTTCAATTGTCTTAAATGTATATTTTCTGCAGGTCATTTTCTCAGTTTTGGGACATTTCATGTCAAGCTGCTGATTGTTTTTTTTCCATGGTTTCTGAAAGAAACTAAACCATGATTTTAGGGTTCAGCGGTTAAAACGCTTGTAAAAGGCGTACACAGTATGGCGATGCAGGTTTCAGGGGGTTGAGCTATCCTAATGAAATTAAGGCATAAAAAGCAAAACAAAAACAAAACGAAATGAAAGTAGCAGTTTATTTTGAATTCTGTATCCTCAAATGTGGAGCCAAATGATGCAGATTTTAAATCATGTTCAGAGAGGTTTGTTTGCTCTCTCCACCTGTGACATATTTAGCAGAATTCGGCGAATTTAGCCCTGCGTTCTCCAGCCACATCCTTCCACAGTTTATACAGTATGTGCTTCATTTGTCTGCTGGATGGCCATAAAAACAGCTAGTGCGACTTCACAGCCAGAGCAACATGGAAACTATTTCAACCTGCCACACACGCTGCGGTGACATTTTGTGGAGACGTTGCATTACAGTGGCGGCGACTTTAAACGTATTTAGAAACAGAGATTGGATTTCTGTGGAGTGATTAAGCGCTCTTTACATATTGTTTATCTGTTTTAACAGTTGTGACAGACATGTCCAAACTGTGTATTTTTGCATGCAAGTGTCCAAGAGTGTTTGTATCCCCATACCACAAAAATGTTGTTGTGCAGGAGTTGGTGGCCTTATGCAGGTTTATCTATACAGTTTATATCCCAACTTTTTCCGTTTGCTGCATGACAAGCCATTTAAAGGGACAGTTTACCCCGAAATCAAAAATACAAATTTGTCCTCTTACCTGTGGTGCTTTTTATCAATCTACATAGTTTTGGTGTGAGCTGCAGACTCAGAATGACATAAAACAACCACAGGGGGATACAGAATGACTAAAAAAGGACACAAAACAACTGAAACAGACAAAAAATTACATCAAAGAGACACCCGAATGCGAGTTTGTAGTCTGTACTTCAAGTTTGTAAAAAAAATCACAATTTATTTTGGAGTACAGAAAAATAGTTTTTTTAGTTTAATTATATTAGAGACACACAGGTGTTTGTTTTGTGTCTTTGTTGTTGTTTTGCATCTTTTTGTGGGTTTGCATCTCTCTGAGGTATTTTTTTGTCGTCTTTTTTTAGATGTTCTGTGTCCTTTTTTGTCATTTTGATTTTTCTTGTGGTTGTTCTATGTTATTTTCTGGTCATTTTGAGTCTTTTTGCAGATCTTTGGCATCTCTTTGTGGTCTTTTTGCATCTCTTTGTGGTTGATTTATGCCATTTTGTAGTCATCATGTCTCCCTGTCATTTTTAATGCCATTTTGAGTTCCTCTGCAGTTGCTCTGCATCCCTTTGTGGTCATTTTGGACCTACTGGTAGGCACGTTCAGTAATCCATGTTCCTTCCGCATGGTGATACGGTTAATGGGTGTAGTTGATAAAAAGAAAATAGTTCCTACACGAAACTACTCACAAGATCTGTGGACTATCTAGAGTCACAGGGTCATGATTTCTGGACAGAGCCATTGCTGTTGAGTTTTCAAATGTTCTCTTTGGCGCTTTGAGCACCATGAGCTGAGTGCCGTCTAGTTTCTTTATATTGGGGAGCAGGCAGACATTTCCACAACTGATATCTTCACTCGGCAACTCACACCAAAACAACAGAGTGACAAATAACACTCCGGTAATAGGAGAAATATGTATTTCTGATTTTAGTGAACTGTCCCTGTAAGCACTGGTGCTAGTAGAAGCTGAATTTTAACTGAACTGAGATTATTCAACATTTTTCAGTTCCTGCTGCTGCTGCTGTAATCGACTCTACATTGTGTTTTAACTCTGTGCTGCTGCTAAAATCTAAAATGTTTTGTTCTGTTATCTCAGATGGACGACATAGACGCCATGTTCAGTGACCTGCTTGGAGAGATGGATCATCTCTCTCAGGTGAGTTGTGCAGGACCAACATTGTACAGTGCTCACTGTGATGATGCTAACATGCTGGGGCCGAATTTATTAAGCTTCCTCGAACAAAGACTTCTGCCGTCTGAGAATTACAAAGAATACAAAGTCTTCAAAGAATTTCCTCTTACAATTAAAACGAGTTCCTGGTAAAGATAAAAGTTATTGACAAAGCATGTTTATCCGTCTTTGAAACTGAACAAGTTGGCCTTATTTCTCTTTCTTTTTTAGCAACATTAGAAGAAGGTGATCAGCAGCTTTACTAGAAATGATTAAAAAAAAAATTAAGTTACAAGACAATTTCCTGAAAATTTGCATTAAAGAAAAGTTTTTTTAAAAAAGAAAATGACCTGGAAAAAAAGTGATAAATTAAAATATTAATATGTTTCTGTACAATATTAAATGAATTTAAGTAGTTATTTTTGTAAAAAAAAAAATTAAATTATTTTTTTGATAATTTTCTCTCATTTTTTAAGTCATTTTTGGACACCTTTTACTAATTTCTTGCAATTTGCAGGACATCCCTACCAAGTTTCTCATTGCCTTTTTTCATTGTTTTCAAAAGGAATCAAACAGTTTTCTTGGGATTTAAAGGTTTAAATGCTTGTGAAAGGCATCTCAATGCAGCACAAGGAAACTGACGTCGATTCAGGTTTCAAAGGGTTAAGAGAGCTCCTAAGGTGCAGGAGAAAAAGATGGACAGATAAAGAAGGAGGGGGAATAAAGGACAGTGAGTTAATGAATAGTGTGCACGGATGATGTTTGTGGTTGATCAGAGATGCGCTCACATTTCCCGCCCAACGCTACAATGCCAGAAATAAAGTGATCACAACACGAAGATATTTGGCAACCGGAAAGATGCAACATGTGATGATTTGGGTGGGTCTGTTTCAGACATCCATCAGCAGATTGATCACACAAACAATGACAATTCTTTCCGTCTCATGTGGTGACGCAGTTCATTTAACCCCATGAGGTCTGAGCAAAGTGGATTTGTTTCTTTGAAAAACATAGGGAGAAAGCAATGGGGCAACTTACCAAGATGTAACTCAAAAATTTGCAAAAAAAATTGTAAAACGTTACAAGAAAATTACCTGGAAAAAAAGGTAAAAACAAAAACAATCAAAACCTTAAAAAATGCTGAAAATTACAAAAAAAGAATTATTTTCTTCTACTAAATATGAATGCAGCAATAGTCCGGGCACTGATTGCGTTACCACAACAATGAAATGAAGACAGCATACGTCTTTCACAACAAATGTAATCTCTAGGAGACTGTTGCCGTGCTTATCACACTACATATCCCATGATATGTTAGTAAATTTAATGTGGCACTGTGAGAAATCAAACATCTTTGGTCGCATTCTTTCTCAAAACACGACCAGATGAGCTGCGGCGCTGCGCTCTGACGGTCCCGTCAGCGCTTTTGAAGTAGGTGCAGGTTACAAGACGTGAATCAGACAAATCGCTCCGTGTTTACCTCGCTAATCTGGACATTATCTGATTGCACATGGCAGTCTTTGTTTTGAAACCGGAGCATCAGACAGAAAAATGTAAGGCGACGCTGTGATGTGAAGTCATCGCATCTGGATCGGACCGTGGGCGATCGCCGCAGATTCCCCTTTAAGCACACATAAGCTGCTCATCATATCAGGTCGGGCCCGCCAAGAAAAACATTACACACTTCTAACTGATGCAATCTCGGCCCGAGGCGCAATTCATTATAGTCCGTTTTAAATCTCTATGTAAGCTAAACGAGAGCAGCCCCCAGAGTGGGATCAATCTGCAACATTACATCAGCCAAACCAGAAAAAGGATCTATATGTCACTTTGGCATGCGGCCTCCTGGAAAACCATCACAGTGACAAACACTACTCAAACACAGACTATTACCAGAGTTAGCAAGAGAAGCATTTTGATTAAAGCATTGATCCTCTCAGAGTCGCAGAAACAAAAAGGATTTAAAGTGATTCCACTCATCGCCTTGATTGGGTCCATCTCTGCTTTACTGCCTCGGAGCCACAAGACAAAAAGGAGCATTTTTTTTTTTATCCCCGACTGAAGGAGCTCGGAGGTGTCATTTAAGCAGCAGCTCCGGCATGACGACATGTGTTTTCAGACACAGCCGTCAGGGTCCAACTGCACGCTGGCGGGAATCAGTTTGCGTGCAGGTTGGCTGTCTGCCGAGCGTGTTTACAGAATATGATTGTGGAGACTTGTGTTAATAATTAAGATATAGCCGTCTGGATATTAGCTCTTTTCTTTGTGATATTCGAGTCCTGTAACCCTCCAAAACCTGAGAAAGTTGGCTTGAGTTTTTTTATTTTTAAATTTAATTTTTTTTTTTAACATGGGTAGAAAGCAGTGAGCAACAAAAGAGGAAATGCCCCCCCCCCAAAAAAAATATATATATATATCTAATAATTCAAAATATGTAAATAATTCTATATATATTCGAGGAAAAATCAAGAATGTCTCTGTTTTAAAAAAATGTGAAAAATTGATAGAAAAAGGAAATGACTTGGAAAAAAATAATATAATAATAAAACAAAAAATTTTAAATATGTATTTTAGTATATTTATACATGGGTAGAAGGCAAAAATTAGTAACAAAAAAACAAACAAACAATAAAACAAGGAAATGACTTGGGAAAAGAGCTGAAAAATTATAATAAATTTGTAAAATTATATTAATTGTGTAATGAAGTATATGTATTTTTTTCAAAAATAGAAAAAACAAACAAACATTGAAGTCCATTGAGAAGGTGCTCTGTGAGGCAGGATCAGAAACTGAAAACAGAAAACAACAGACTGAAATTAAATATAATATTATATATATAATATAATATTATATCTAATAATATTATATATAATATAATATTATTATATATAATGTAGAATAATCTATTATTCTAATAATTTTTTTAATAATAATAATTTTTTTTTCTAAATCTACAGTTTTTTTGCAATTTGTGGATCATTTTTCACCTACTTTCTACTTTTTTCCAAGTTTTTGAATGAAATCGCACATATTTACTCAGACTTAAAACACTTGTGAAAGCCGTTCAAGAAGCATAATTTCGCTCCAGGTGTCAAAGGGTTCGCAAAGACACAGATTCACCAGAGTCTGGATGCACGGCTTGTTCCAGATAAATGAAAGAGACGGAGACCGCAACATCACAGTTTTGACATATCAGTTTTTCTTAATGAGCTGATGTATGATTTACCGTCTGTGCAGAAGCGGAGTGCAATATGTTCTGTATCAGCGGTGCAGCTTGAACACAGAGCATGATAAAATGCAGGGAAACAAAAGTCTCTGATCAGTAACAGGCTCGTGTAACATACTTAAACGAGCGCTTCAAGGACACATGTGGCTCACTCTGGTTTTGACGGGCTGATCTTTGATTCGAAGTGTTATATGAGACTGAAAACTGTAGCTCCTGTCAAACACATGACTTCTGTTTAAAATGTATTTATTTTTTCACCATATACAACTGTCATTTATGGGTGCGGGTGAGGCCCCACCTCTGACGGGAGATGTTGTTAATTTGCAGTCTAATTCTTTTCGTTGCAGAGTTTAATGTCTTCAGTGGACGCTCCAGAGGTGGATCCTGCCTCACAGACGGAGAGTACCTTCTCTGTCGGCTTCACAGACCTACATGGTGAGTCTTTAGTCATCCAAAAAAAAAAAAAAAGTACACAGCTAAAAGTCACGCTGCCCTGAAGTGGGCGGTGGAAGATGTGAGGCAGTCCTTCAAAAGATGTGTGTTTGGACATGGGGAGTGACTGTTTTTCTCCACAAGGTCATGCAGTCCTTCAGAAACCAGGGGGCATAAAAGAGTAGATTTATCAGTTTTGGAAATGAAAAACAAACAGATGGTTGTGAGACGACTGAAAAAAAACACCAAATTCTTTGGCATAAGTAAGGATGACAAATTTTTAGAACTATGAATAAATTAGATAAACAGATAAATTAAATTGTGAGAAAGTTCACGAGTCAAACTGCACTTAAATGCTTCTCACGCATCTTCCTCCTGGCAGCAAAGAAGATCTAAACAATCATAATCCAAGGTTCATGAGTTATGGTCCATAACATGTTTTATGAGGTGTCCGTAACCTTGACCTTTGACCTTCAGATTCTAATTAGTTCATTCTTGAATCCAACTGGACGTACGAGCCAAATTTGAGTGAACTACCTTTATGCCTTCTTTAGATATCACATTCATAAAATTAAGACGGATGCAAGACAGCTGTGACCTTCAACTTCAAACGTCAAATTGTAATCACCTCATTGCTGAGTCCCAGCGAATGTTGGTGTCAAAATTTGAAGAAATTCTCTCACGGTGTTCTTGAGTTATTGAGTTTACAAGAATAAGACGAATGCAAGGTCACAGTGACCTAGTAGCTGGGGAAATGCACTTGTTTGCCTTCTTACTAGCAGTTAAATCAGGAGCTTGGTACCAAGAATGTTTGTCAATTCAATATGAAGCAATTTGGGGTTTGGTATCTTGCCCAAGGATACTTCAGGATATTGACTGGAGGAGTCAGGGATCGAGCCGCTAACCTTCCAAATGTAGGACGATCCGCTTTTCCTCTGAGCCTAGCTGTAGTTTGTCCTTAGACCCTCACACCGACTGAGGAAAAACTCACCCAAAAAACCTTATAACAGGAAAAATGATAGAAACCTCAGGAGGAGCGACTGAGGAAGGATCCCTCTTCCAGGACTGACAAACGTGCAGTAGATGTTGATACTAAGGAGAAATGCACAGCAATAATAACAGTAACAAAAACATGACATGACAATCGTAATAGACATAAAAATGATAAATATGATTTATGATAGCATGTATTGTTACATGCAAATATTGCAGTTGATGTAAGTGGCGATAATAGCCATATGTGTATATTGATATTGGAGGCATGATAATAATTAATAGTAATAATAATAATGGCAGTAAACATCAAGTCTAGTTCCGACGGTCTTGTCGTCAGTGTGAGGTTGTCTTTGGACCGGCACCTTCACGCGGCCGCTCGTCTAACCTTCAGGCCTCAACAACCATTTTCTCCACACAGAGTCTCTGAATGAACTGGAGGACCACGACCTGGATGCTCTGGTTGCTGACCTCAGATCAAAATCATCCACCTCAGAAGAGCTTCTCCCCACAGATCAACACACAGCCGTGACGCAGGAACCTGAGCCAGCAGCTGCCCCTCCTCCACCGTCCAACTCTGCTGGATCCTCCGCAGGGCTGCAGATGGTAACCAAAAATCTGTTACTGATCATAAAAATTAAGTTGTAAAGTCATGAAGAAAATATTACCTTTATTGTGTTTGCAGAGCGAACCCCAGACAAAGACAGACAAAATCAAACTGGCTCTGGAGAAGCTGAAAGAAGCCAAAGTGAGGAAGGTAAAGTCTGCATGTTTTTTTGAGTTTTTCCTGCAGTCACACAGATAAAGTTAAAACAAACTCGCTGTCTTTTCTAGTTGATTGTAAAGGTGCTGATGAGTGACGGCAGCTCAAAGACGCTGATGGTGGACGAGAGACAGACGGTCCGAGAGGTTTTGGACAAGCTGTTTGAGAAGACGCACTGTGACTGCAGCATGGACTGGAGCCTGTGTGAGACCAACCCTGAGCTGCAGATCGGTGAGACATGCTGTCCCCAAATCATATGCAACAGATATAACACTTTTAAATAAAATCACACAGTTTGTTAAACTGCTTCAGTCGGAGCGGGCTATTGGACATGTCCGCACACTGGAGCGGGCTGTTGGACATGTCCGCACACTGGAGCGGGCTGTTGGACATGTCCGCACACTGGAGCGGGCTGTTGGACATGTCCGCACACTGGAGCGGGCTGTTGGACATGTCCGCACACTGGAGCGGGCTGTTGGACATGTCCGCACACTGGAGCGGGCTGTTGGACATGTCCGCGCACTGGAGTGGGCTGTTGGACATGTCCGTGCACTGCAGCGGACTGTCCGTGTCCGCGGGCTGGAGTGGACTGTCAGACATTTCTGCGCTGGAGTGAACTGCCCATGCGCGGTCGGACATGTCCGCGCTGGAGCGGACTGTCAGACATGATCTTTTTATTTTATCCTGAATTGTTCAGTGATTTGAAATGTCTGTTTAAATGTGAGAGCTGTTAATTCATCATCAATAATCGGTTTGATGATTTTTTTTAGAGGATGTATGGTATTTAAAAGTTGCCTCAAAGTCATGGAAAAGACATGAAACAGTCAAGCAAAAATCGTGTAAATGTATGAGTAAAAATGAATGAACGCTGACTGTTGCACATGTTTTCTCACCGTTTCAGAACGAGGTTTTGAGGACCACGAACACTTAGTGGAGCCCCTGTCTGCGTGGACTCGCCTCAGTGAAAACAAAATCTATTTTGTGTCAAAACCTCAGAAGTATGTGATGTTCACAGACCCTCAGGTGAGTGTGAGCGTTTGTTTTCTTCTTGCCAAAGTTTTATTAAATGTTTTAATACCCAGTCAGTAGATTAAACTATGCTTTTCTCCCCCTGAAGTTATTTTACATGTGGAAGAAGAAGAAGGCATGTTTGAGTGGGATTAACGAGCAAGCCAAACAGCTCTTAATCAAGGTCAGTTAACTTGCCATATTACTGATTATTATATTACTCACGTTAACCCTTTCACATGTGCATCAACACTGGTTTTCTTGTACTGTATTCAGATGCCTTACATTAGTATATAAACCCCTTAAATAAAAAAAATGTTTTTTTCAAAAAACATGGGAAAAAACAAAATCAGCAACTCAGCAAGAAAAGTCCCGCAAGCATATAAAATAAGTAAACCGTGACCAAAAAAAAAAATTCAAATTAGTTAGGAAAATGACCAAAAAGTAAGTTTTATTTTATATATTATATTAAAATAATGTTATATTTAAAAAAAATATTTTTTTCAACACTTTTAAAGAAATGTTTGTTTCTTTTTTTTTCTTTTTTAATTTTTTTACTTTTCTTTTTTTATGCTTTTCATTTTTTTAGGTAATTATTATTTTTTTTTTTACTTACTTACTTATTTTACTGATTTTTTTGCTCATTTTAGGGCCATCTCTTGTTAAGATGCTCATCTCCTTCTTCCCATGTTTTTTTTTTTTTAAAGAAATCAATTTCGATCAGGTTTCAAAGGGTTAATGTATTATTAAGTTATAATCAAATCTGTCATGGAAACCTGCCTATTGAATTTTACATTCCCATGCAAGAAATACATTATTACTGATCCTAAACTTTGATAAACAAATTAACTCCACTGTCATCAATATTTATCTTATTTGATTAGAATCATCAATCAAACGATCTAATCTAATTTTGCATGTAATCTTTGTCCTCTGACCCTGCAGGAGCATTTTGGAGGCTCCACCCTCATCGTTCCTAATCTTGAGGGCACGCTGTACCTGAAGGAAGATGGGAAGAAGAGTTGGAAACCTCGATACTTCGTGCTCAGAGCCTCGGGCATCTACTATGTTCCCAAAGGAAAGACAAAGGTATGGTGTCAGGTTTTGAACAACAAAGGATCTACATCATATTTCATTTTAAATTCAGGCTTGTTTGTGGTGCACTGTTGACAGCGATGTATTGTTGCTTTAGAGACAGCAGGTAGGTGTGAGATTACATCTGCAATTTAGCAATCTCGTATAACAGAGAAAATTGTTTTGATTTCGTTTAAAAACACAGGAAAAAAACATACTGAGCGACTAAGCAAGAAATGTCCTGCAAGCTGCAAAAAATAATCTGCAGATTAGTTGGGTGGATAAGTAGATATGATTTGAAAATGAGAAATAATATCCAGGAAACTATATATATAATTCTTTTTCAGTCCTTATTTAGGGCTTTTCTTTTTTTTTTCCTTTTAGTAATTATTAATATTTATTTATTGATTTTTCTTTTACTTTTTTTGGCTGATTTTCAGGTAATTTTCTTGTTACTTTTTCACTAATTTCTTGCTAATTTTTCGGACCATTTCTTGTTGCATGTCGCCTTCTTCCCATGTTGTTTTTTGAAAGAAATCAATTTGCTCAGGTTTCAGAGGGTTAATGTGTGTCATTTCACAAACTAAAAATGGTGACATTTTTAGAACCCAAAGGAGCCCAAAGGAAAGACAAAGGTGTGGTGCATCAAATACATTTTTAACTGATGAAAGTGATCTACATCATATTTCACTTTAAATTCAGGCTTGTTCGTGGTGCACTGTTGACACTAATGTATTGTTGCTCTAGAGACAACAAGTAGGTGTGAGATTACATGTGCAATTTAGCAACCTGTGTGGGCAAAACCGTCTCCCACACACACAGCCTGAGACGACTCTGGTGGGCTGATGTCATGTCAGTGAAACAGATTAAGACTCAGTGATGGTTCATGTTTCACGAGCTGGTTTTTGGCACCAAAGACAAAAAAAAAGAAACTGCTCATTTGCATCTTATTCACTATCTTATTCATAGCAAGCAGAAAGGTGTCAGACCTTGCCACCTGGATTTTAACACCCAGAGAAACAGTTACTGTCAGTATGTTTACATGATGTTAGAAAAAGTCAAATTATTGTGTTAGACCGACTAAAACTACACTTTTAAAATTCATGAAATCATGTTAATCTGCCTTAAATTTAGACTAGATCATATTTCTCAACACACCCAGATAATTTTAGTGAAGTTGAGCTATTCTGTCATGTAAACTCAGTCGGACTCGGCGTTCATGGCGTGCTCCTAGTTGCCGCACCAGCCTCCCTCAATGGTTCGGGTTAGGGACTGTTCATTACTTATGAGAGAGGAAGAGGAGCTACAAAACGGGTCAGGCATTAACAAAAAATGTATGCACCGAGGAGAGGCTTGGGTTTTTGATTTTGGTTTAAGACATACAACTTAAAAAGTTAGCAATTTATATTTATTTGAATAAAAAAGTCCCCCCCACCCCCCTGATAAATAAAGTACAGTCCCACAACACCGGCACAGACGCTAAGAGATGCACTGCTGTGGACGGGGATGCAGCAGAACATCTTTTAGCCACCTAAAAAAATTAATATCAGTGTAAGTGTTCACTATATTTTAATATTTTCTCCTCTTCCATAACAGCTGATGGAGGCAGCGGTAGAGCAGCTCCTCCACTGGAGTAAAATAAGTGTTTTCTCAGCGTAGTCTGGTGTTTTTGATGTAACAGCTTCAAATCCCCGACAGTAAGGGCTGTTTTATGGCAAAGTAAAGCAGTGAAAATATTCTAAATATACATTTAAACCGACAGGACAGTGTTCCAGTTAAATGGCCTGATCGAACTATGACTGGAGCTGGACTAAACTAAACTGTGCATGTAAACGTACTTAATGATTGGCAAGTAGGTATTTTAGGTCAGTGTGCAAAATAATGAAGATTTTACGTTTGTTCATCTGATGCTGACACTTTGTTATTTGTACATTTGCAGTGTTGACAAATGGTGTAATTTTTTTCATGCAAACTATTAACAGCTGTCCACTTGAGGGGAAAAAAAAAAGGTTGGAATGAGTCCGGCAATAATCCTTAAACAGAGAGACGAGATTTTTACCCCTGTGTGCAGAGTATGATGGGTTACATCTGAGCGCTCATGCGTGGCCGAGGCAGAAAGGCACGAAGAAGAAGAAGTGCCGGAGAAATGAAGATGGACAGTGTGAATTAAGGCCTCATCGCTGTTAAAAAGAGCAGCATGTCGTTGTGTCACTGAGACGGGGCGGAAAACAAAAAAAGTCCTTTCAGGCTAACTCCAACAAAAAAATCATCCAAGAGGGAGAAATAGATGGAGGGCGAAACTGTGCGAGGCAGATGTGCAAATCGCAAACATAAGAGAGCTGCAGGAATCATCTGAGGCCAAGGACACGTGAATGAAGCGGACGAAGAATTGGAAGGGATAGTTCATTAGGTAAAGGGAGGAAAAATGGCCAAATTGGACAGAAAAGAGCGTAACTGAGGTTTTACTGCAGCCTGAGGTGGACTGAAGACAAGACACTGTTATTATCAAAGAGATGGAAGAAGAAAAGTGGACAAAGGACCGTGATGAAGTCACAAAGAAACAAAGACAAGAGTGAAAACGCAGTCCTGCACGGGTCACCTCCAATTCCAGGAAGTTTGACTCTGTATTTTCCAGTGAACAACAGCGTCTCTGTCAGTGTGGTAAAATGTGTGAACACGATGTGTTTCTGCTTGAAATAAAAAAATGTAAGGAATGTTACAATGCTGCAGAAAGAAAAACAATCTTTCCTCTGTCATGGAGCGTCGTTTGGACTTTATTTGAGAGTGAAATAAAGACAAATGGCCTCGCACTTCTTTGAAGTGTTTAAATCCCTAATGCCTACCATACAATGACAGAGAGAACATTTATTTCTTCTGCAAAACATGCTGAAAAACAACGAGGATCAGATAATGGAAGAGTCAGCATGTAGCCTGATCCAATTTAAAGGAATACAACACAGAGAAAATAAAGCAAATCCGCAACTATAATTAGAAAATCAAAAAAGCGAACCTCTTCTTAAAGATGTGTTTTCATCTGCACCAGCTGTCCGTTTCAGAAGATCACCTACTATAGGAGACATGTGGGTCTGAATCTGACACCACATTCATACTGCAGCACCAAGTGGACCAAATCTGATTATTTTTTTGCCCCCCATGTGACCCAGATGTGATTGTTTAATGACAGTGTGAACAGCAGATCACACTGGATCTGATCTTTTCAGATCAGATTTGGGGCTCTTCCATATGTGCTTCTAAATCAGATACAGATCAGATTTTAAAAAAAAATGTGACCTCAGACTGAGTAGCCATGCAGAACTCAATGTGACATTTACGTCGTCGGAAGAAGTCTTGGTAGGGGAGTGGCTCTCTGTCCAAGTCCGGTCAGCCTCACCCTGATGCCGGCTCTCCTCCCTTTCTTCGTCTGATGATTTCGGTTTCGTTTCTCCCCTCTGGTCTCACTGGCCACTTGGCGTATGCCGTTGGTGGAGATCCTCTTGCAGTTTGCTGCATTCAGTCCAAAACCCACAAAACTTTTCCCGATGTTAATAAGTGCTTCTCCATCGTAGAAAAGTCGTGCTTCGGCAGAAGGGGCCTTGAAGTCGAAAAAATACAAAAATATAGCAATTGTAGCAAATTAAATTTGAGGAGCTACAGGCTGCTACATCTGCATGTGCTGCTCCAGTTTCAGTTACTTATTAAATGTCAACTGTTTTGGATTGGCAGCTTTTAAACATTACAAATGTCAGTATTTTTGATAACCATGTCTGATTTAAAAATGATTTTATATACAAAAACATAATATGCAGTGATGTCAGTATGGTAATTGTTCCACTTTTCCTCCCAAGCACCTGATCGCTCTGCTGTGGATAACCGGAGATGTATTATCATTATATAAACACCTGAGTTGGTGAGTGAATATGTTCCACTTTATAATATTGTATGTTTTTTTTTCTCTGTCCGACAGTCCTCCAGTGATCTCGTCTGCTTTGTGCATTTTGAAAAAGTCAACATCTATACCACCAACAACTACAAGCAGAAATACAGAGCGCCCACCGACTTCTGCTTCCTGTTGAAGGTAAGATCGACACACGCGATCACAGAGAGTTTAAAGAGGTAAAGACATGAAAGAGCACATTTATATAACTCAAACACTGAGTGGGTGGTGCATGTTTATTCTTTGCACTGTTAAACCACTCCAAAGTCTTCATCCCCCATTTTAGATATTTCAACCCTTTGAAACCGAAGTGAATTTGGTTTCTCTTAAAAAAAAAAAAAAAAAGAGAGCAAGAAATTTGAAAAACAAGTCCAAGAAAATTAACTGAAAATTAGTTGAAAAAATGAATTATAAAAAATACAGAAAATGTTAAAAAAGGAATTCACTTGGAAAAATGGAGAAAGAGCTTAAAAATTTGAAGAAAAATTAAAAAAAAAAATAATCATGATAATAATAATAAAAAAAATAGAATCTATATCTACTCATGTCTTGCAGTTTGTGGAACTTTTCTCACAAAGCTCATTGTCTTTTTTCCATGTTTTTTAAGAAATCCCACCAATTTGCGCAGCTTTAAAAGGTTTAAATACTTGTGAAAGGCGCCTGAAATGAGCACAAGAAAAGTGATGCTGCTCCAGGTTTCAAAGGGTTAACCTGTGTCGTTGGAGAAAAGTTGTCCTGGTTTGACAAGAAAAGAGAGAAATGAACACAGGGTGATGTCTGAAACAATAAGTAACAAGCAGCATATGTTTCATGGAGAAGATGTGCTACATTTTTCCTTCTTAAAAATCTTACCAACCCATCTGTGTTTTTACTGGTTTACAAATCAAACCGTTCAAATGGAACTAGTTTACTTTCTTTCTCTTTGTTTGTTTCTGATTTATTTTTCTGTTAAACACAAAACACAAACAAGCTTTTGAGAGATATAAAAGTTGTCGGTTCTTGATCGTCATCCTGCACTAAAACCTCTCTGTGTTCTCCAACATCAGGTGCCAATCAGAGACACAGTGAGGAAATCAGAAACATCTGAATTAATATAAAAACTTGTGTTCATATACTCTTAAAACAAGATTTTCATTCTTCCTGACACATAGCTCGTCTCTCAGCCCCAGATCTCCAAATACTGACACTTTCTCACTCCTCTCTGTGTTTGATATCGACTCCAAAGGCGCCCGCTTTGCATCGATTTTATCTGATCACTGAATTGATATCGATCCATATCAATGTATCATTACACCCTTAGTATTTACGCCTCATTGTGTTATTGGTCAATAACAAACATGCTTGTTTTAACACCAAAACGTGACGTTTTTTAAACCTAACCACGTAGTTTTGTTGCTTAAACCTGAGTGTTTCACGACATTTTTCACGTTACACTCAGTGCGTTTACAAGCACAGATAAGTGGAGCTACAGTTACAGCTCGATTAGAACATTTTTTTCACCTTTATCTTGTTTTGTTTTCTCCCCCTCTTCTTTTATTTTTTCCTTCTTTCTTCTCCGAACTGATGCTGCTCGACTTACAGGTCAAACCCCGAACGCCTCGGCCAGTTCAGGTGTGATTGAGGCGTATAAGCGAACGCTTAAATTGCTCCCCAACCAATGATCTCGGCGTGTTACTCCCACTTTGAGAAGTTCGATTTAGTCCAGTTTTAGTGAGTTGAATTTTTCGTGGCAACCTCCAGCTCACCTGGCAGTGTGTGCACCCGAAATGCTGCAGCCTTTTGCAGCGGCTCAGGTTTGATTCCAGCCTGAGGCCCTTTGCTGCATGTCATCCGCTCCCTCTCTTCCCCCATTTCCTGTCAATTTTTAGCTATCCTGTCAATAAAGAGAAAAATCCCCACAAAATTATCAAAAAAAAAAAGAAATCTAACATGTAACAACTGAATGTCTTTTCAGCTGTACACGATGCTAAAGGGTCCCGTGTGTAAGTGTTTTAATTTGACGGGCGGGGAATGAGAACGTGTTGAGTCTCTCCGTCACGGTCAGAGACGTCTCAGTTTGTTCATGTTTTAACGATCCAGTTGCCGTGTATGTTTCTGCAGTCCATTGATGTTTTACATTTGTACATTTCATATGGAACAGATCTGCTGAAACTTTGATGAAATAAAAGATTTTTTATAAGTCTTTAACAAACAGCATTTTGACCAAATCCATATTATGCCAAGTATGTTTTATATATACTTCATACAAGGAATTTGCTTTGGTGAAATGGTGCATAACATACACATTTTGAAGGAAAAATTAAATTAAAATCAAAACAAGTATTGCAAAAATCAAGAAACAAAGATAGAATAGAAAAAATTGCAGCAAAAATATGAAAGATGTGCTAGAAAAATGTGTACAATATTTCTGTGGTAAAATGGCAAACTACAAAGAAAAATATGCAGGGATATAGTTTATATATGTAATGTTATATTATTAATGTATTTATGTGGCCCATTTCATGCATAAAATTCAACACAAAGTCCTGAATATAAAAGAACATAAAACATTGTCATGTGTCTTAACATTTTGTTTGAAAGTTTCAACAGATTTAGACCCCTAAGACCTTCAGGCAGACTGTTTCAAGTTTTAATTTTCAACTTCATTTTCTGACAAATCACTAAAACGAGTCGTGGGTTTGAGCACAAATACCACTTGATTAGGTTTAGAAAAAACTTCATGTTTTGGCTTAAAATACTGAATTTTTGTCCCAACAAACAGCTTGAAATGTCCTGATGTGCCGTTAAAAACACCAGTTTTTGTCTTTGTTGGTCTCAAACAGCTGTTCTGCTGCCTGGCAGCCGCCTCGCCAAGGTGTCGTTTACCGTCCGTCCTCCTTCTGATGAAAAACTCATTTACATGTAATCTGAAGTACATCACTCTAGAGACGATATGATATGAATGAAGAATACTATGTAACATGTCGTTTGCAGAAACGTACAACGCCAACGTGTTAATGTGGTGGCCGGGCTGGTTTAGATAAATCTGTTTTGAGCACTCGAGGCTCTGAAGGAGAGCGTCCACATATTTGCAGTCCCATGCAGTTTAGATTATCATGTTTTTGAGACGAGAAAGCGACAACTGGGATGGAAAAGAGAAGCGAACAAAAAGCAGAGAGGTTGTTAGCTGCTCAGAGTGAACAGAAGCAGAGTTTCATGGTGGTTGCAGCCCTTTGGTGGTATTTTATCATGTAAATTACATTTTAATTTGGGCCAAAGGCCTGAACAGAGTGGAACAGCATGTAGCTGCTGCTGCTGCTGCTGCTGCTGCTGGTGTGTGTGTGTGTGTGTGTGTGTGTGTGTGTGTGTGTGTGTGTGTGGTATTGTTCCATGTTAAGGACATACAGAGTTGTATAATAGTACTCCTTTCAGAGACGATGCTCTGAAAAGTCAACCTGTTGGTAGTTTTTGCGTTTTAACCCTTTGAAACCTGGAGTGACGTCTTCTTTTGCTGTGCTCAGACGCCTTTCACGAGTTTTTAAAAACCTTTGAACACTGAGAAAATTATTTTTTCTTTCAAAAGCATGGGGGAGGCAATGAGCAACCTGGCATGAAATGTCTCACAAATTGCTAGAAATTAGTAGTTAGTTAGAGAAATATATGACAAAAAGGCTGAAAATGACGAGCAGGATGCTACAGCTGCTCTCCTGCACTGCAGCAGATAAAGATCAAGTGTCAGGAGGAGATGTAGTAAGGGCTGCTGACAGTGAGCACTTAGTCATGTCGAGGGGAAGTGAGATGACTGAAGAAGAACCAGAAAACCTCGACTGGTTTTTGCCTTTTTAACCTGCGACAAAACAACAAATGAATGTACCCTGGTGCCGTAGTGGTTCCCAGCTGCTTTTACCAGTCCAAAAGTAAGTCATGTGTCATTTCTGAATGGACTGAAAGTGAAATCCAGTTTGTAAAAAACACTTTATGTTGAAGAACAGTGAATTTCCAGCACAGAGCTTTTATTTTGAAGTTCCGTTTCTGTTTATTCTTGCAGTGTGTTTTTATTTTTTATGTTGCATTATGTACATTTTGTGAAATAAAATTGAATATTTCAGCTAGTCCAGAATCTTCTCACTGGGGTTTAACAGACACATCACTCCAGTCCTTGCTTCTCTCCAATGACTCCCTGTTTGTTTTAGGATTTCCATTGTTTGTTTGTCTGTTTATTTTAAATTAAATCAAATTAAATTAATCAAAAGCCTCTTTTCTACTGAAAAACAGATCTTGTTACCAGTTAAACTAGTGTTTATGATTCACAGTGCAGTCACAGCTTGGTGTCGGCTGACCTCTGCTGGCTCTTGTGTGAACTGCAAATACAAATACAAATACAAAAAAAAAAAAAAAAAAAGGCACTTTGTCTCTGACAAGTCATGTGACTTTATGGAAGGGAAACACTAAATCACAGGAGTGCATGTTTAACACCACTGTTCTCTCTGTCTTTTTTTTTCTTTCCAGCATCCCTGCATCCAGAAAGAGTCGCACTACATCAAGTTTCTGTGCTGTGACAACGAACACGCCATGCTGCTTTGGGTCAACTCCATCAGGATAGCAAAGGTCAGATTCAACACTGTGACACAAGTCACTTTAACATTTGGAGTGACACAAAGAGTTAATCAGGTGTGTGTCCTCTGTGTGTGTGTGCAGTACGGGACTGTGCTGTATGAGAACTACCAGGCTGCAGTGAAGAGAGCCTCCAGCCATCAAACCTCTGCTGCTGTCAAAGGTGAGTTTACACATTAAAGCAAGGCCAGTATATTACAGTATGTTACAAAAACTACAGCCTTTTTCTTCACTGAATGTCTCCTTCAAGCACTGAATAGCTAAGATAGATAGATAGATAAACTTTATTGACTGTCCCAAATGGTGACAGAAATTCTCCTTTGACA